>NW_024881584.1:627500-1205381 GCF_019059575.1 Amphibalanus amphitrite
GGTCGGTTCTCTGTGATGGGTGTGCTATTGGTCGGTTCTCTGTGAGAGGTGTAGGTATTATTGGTCGGTTCTCTGTGATGGGTGTGTGACCGGTCGGTTCTCTGTGAGAAGTGTGTGACCGGTCGGTTCTCTGTGAAGGGTGTGTTATTGGTCGGTTCTCTGTGAGAGGTGTATTATTGGTCGGTTCTCTGTGAGAGGTGTGTTATTGGTAGGCTGTCGGTTCTCTGTGATGGATGTGTTATTGGTCGGTTCTCTGTGAGAGGTGTGTTATTGGTCGGTTCTCCGTGATGGGTGTGTGACCGGTCGGGTGTCGGTTCTCTGTGAGGAGTGTGTGACCGGTCGGTTGTCGGTTCTCTGTGAAGGGTGTGTTATTGGTCGGTTCTCTGTGATAGATGTGTTATTGGTCGGTTCTCTGTGAGAGACGTGTTATTGGTCGGTTCTCCGTGATGGGTGTGTGACCGGTCGGTTCTCTGTGATAGATGTGTTATTGGTCGTTTCTCTGTGAGAGGTGTGTGACCGGTCGGTTCTCTGTGAGAGATGTGTTATTGGTCGGTTCTCTGTGAGAGATGTGTTATTGGTCGGTTCTCTGTGATGGGTGTGTGACCGGTCGGTTCTCTGTGAGAGGTGTGTGACCGGTCGGTTGTCGGTTCTCTGTGAGAGGCGTGTGACCGGTCGATTCTCTGTGAGAGGTGTGTGACCGGTCGGTTGTCTGTGAGAGGTGTGTGACCGGTCGGTTCTCTGTGAGAGGTGTGTGACCGGTCGGTTCTCTGTGAGAGGTGTGTGACCGGTCGGCGCGGCGTCCGGCAGGTAACATCGGCTGCCTGGTGAACGGCGCCGGCCTGGCCATGGCCACCATGGACATTATCAAGCTGAACGGCGGCGACCCGGCCAACTTCCTGGACGTCGGCGGCGGCGCCACCGCCGAGCAAGTCAAGGAGGCCTTCAAGATCATCACCGACGACCCGCAGGTCTGTGTCCGTGTTTGTGTCGGGGAGGGGGGGGGTATGAATTGCTCTGCTCACAGGTGGCTGACCGGTGGCTGACCAGTTGTTGAGCGGCAACTGACCAGTGAGAAGTGAATGACTGGTGACCAATGGCTGATCATTGACTGACGAGTGGTTGATTGGTGACTCGGTGGTTGATTGGTGACCACTAGCTGATCAGTGGCCCACCAGTGACTGAACACTGGGTGACTGGTGACCGGTAACTGACCAGTGACTGGTGGCCAGTGACTGACCAGTGGCCGACCAGTGAGTAATGACTGACCAGTGACCAGTGGCCGGTGACTAATGGCTGACGAGTGGCCGACCAGTGACTAATGGCTGACCAGTGACTTGTGACCGGTGACTAATGGCTGACCAGTGACCAGTGACTAATGGCTGACCAGTGACCGGTGGCTAATGGCTGACCAGTGACCAGTGACTAATGGCTGACCAGTGGCTGGTGACCACTGACCAGTGACCGGTGGCTCCGTCCTCCCCCAGGTGCACGCCATCCTGGTGAACATTTTCGGCGGCATCATGCGGTGTGACGTGATCGCCGAGGGCGTGATAGCCGCCGCCCAGGAGCTGAACCTGAAGGTGCCGATCGTCTGCCGACTGCAGGTGGGCAGCCACACACACACCTGCCACACACACACACCACACACAGACACACACCACACACAGACTACCTGCCGAGTTAATGCACTCTTCCAACTGATATACCGGCAATAATGATCAGCTGTTGAAGGCTGACCAGCGCGTTATTTCGAGTCTTTTTATCCCCTGGTTTCGAAATAATTGATTAGACCAAGTTTGCCCCCTCCGCACCCGCCATGACAGATTTTTCAAAGACTCCTAACGGGATGTGATCAACTCGGGAAACGGAGTTGATGAAAGATCTTACGATGATCTTAAATCCCAGATTCCGTATCAGTTTGTCTGAAATGTACCACGTAACGACTTGTGTAACGATTCACGAACGAACCTTTCCATCTACCACAAGCCTCATTATGCAGGATAAGAAAAAATGAAATAAATGTTAGCCCATTTTGCCCAAGATTTTGGCATCAACATTCAAACTGTTAGCGGCATTCGTTAGCGAGATGATCAACGAACTACACAAGATGGACAAGACATTCAAAATGTCGGCTGCTGGTTGGTTTATACTTGTTGGTAGCGGTGCAGCAGAAATCCAACTGTGGTTCGGGGTAATTTATTGGCATTCTTATAGCAGGCGTCTCACATGCTGCCACCCTTTTATGAAAAGTCTCTAGACTCTTCATTTCTTGAGATATATACATGAATTTCTCTTTAAGTTGTAGGTTTGTAGGTCGTAGGTTTGTAGGTTGTAGGTTTGTAGGTTGTAGGTTTTTGTAGGTTTGTAGGTTGTAGGTAAGGTTAGGTGATAGGTCAGGTTAGGTTATGTTAAGAGATCTTAATAGCGAAATTTGAGGAAATATCTCAAGAGCAGGAGAGTCTAGCAACTTTTCATGAATGGTGGCAGCATGTGAGACGCCTGCTATAATAATACCAATTTATTTTTAATATTATACCGTTGTTACCGTAGTGAGGAAATCCATGAAAAATGATATGTACCAAATAAAAACGGTGTCTGAAATAAAGGCGTCAAAAACAGCCGTTGCAGTTCACGTCTTCATTACATCAGCCCCACTGTTGCCGCCCAATGTTAGCAACATGCATTCATTTTCATGTTGTTTATTTTCTTACAACACAGTCGAGGGATCGGCCGGGTCAGTTTGGCGGGCAGCCGTCTGCCTGGCTCCCGGCCGCGGCCGCGGGAGGCTGGTGTGTGTGGATAGTGGGCTGGCGGCCCCGTGCCCTCTGCGGTGTGCACGGCGAGCCCGCCCCTCAGCCCTCTGACGCAGCCCCTGTGTTTCGGCGCGCAGGGCACAAACGTGGAGGATGCCAAGGCGCTGATCGCCGCGTCCGGCCTGCGCATCATTGCCGTGGACAACCTGGACGAGGCGGCGCGGATGGCCGTCAAGCTGTCGTCCATCGTCACCCTGGCCAAGTCGGCAAAGCTGGACGTCAAGTTCGAGATCCCCTACTGAGGGGCTGCGTGCGGCCGCCGCGCGCTGTTGTTGGTGCTGTAAGTTATGCTGTGTGAGCCGTGTCGTGCGCCGCCGGCCGCGGCCGGTCTGTGCCGGGCCCGCCGCGCGCCCAGGCCGGCCCCAGTCGGCTGCCGTTACCCCGTGTTGAGAGTGAGGTCGAACAATGGATCCGTGCTGCCAGACGAGCGGGCGTTTGGTGGGCCGGGCCGGGAGCGTCGGTCCCAGCCGGACCGACTGGGGCGCCGCTGCAGTCACCGACAGAACTCGCGACACCGCCACACCAGCCCGGCGTGTTCCCAACACTAACCGCTGAGGGAATCGGAGCAACAATTTGACGCTGACCTGACACCCAAAGATGTGGAAAACAATCGTTAGAAAAAAAAAACAATTATGTAGGCATTGCATATATTTTCGTAGTGTTGGAATACAAGTATCGCCCTTTGTTTCGCACATTTCAGACCACTATCCATTCGTATACAAAAGCTAATCATCAAAGTAAAATTTTAGAGGTCAAATTACATGTCCATAAACTAAAAAGTCGAGCATAACATCGAAGTCCTTATGCTGAAGCGAAGCGCGCGGTCTGTTTCAGTGCCTATGTGGGTGGGCATGGCAAATACTATCATCGCATTTCCTATTACGAGAAACTAGAACCGGTGAAAACGGAAAGCGTTCAAAGAAGAGAGGTAAAAAAAACTGGAGATGCGATACTCGAGTATCACAGAATAAATGTAAAAATGTGTCAGCATTCAGTCGGCAGGTCGGCTGGATATTGGGTCCGTTGATGCCGCCGCGGCACACACGCACACACCTGCAGGAAAAGCTGAGCCCGGTATCAGCCTGGGGACCGTTCATATAGGTAGTTCCGGCGGTTCCGGCTGCTGGGTGACGGGGGGGGGAGAGGGGTGTGCCCACGGCGTGCAGCCAGCGGTCTCCCTATCGCCAACAGTGGCTGTGGTCTACTGACGATAGTGATACAGCGGGCCGCTGGACGCTGCCGGTAGCGGCCGGCCGCAACATATCGCAGTTCGCATGGCCACTGGCCAGCACACTCCGTACACAGCAGCAGCTCGGGATATCTGCAGGCACAACATGGCTGTGGTACCTACGCAGGCCGGCTGTGGCGTCTCAACGCCATTCAGATACCACCGTGGTCAGCTTATTACTCAGGCCTGCGGAGCTAAGCCGTTGTTGGAGTTAAGGCTGCGTGGCTCAGAGTCATACCCTGTACACCAGTTTTCTTGGCAATACTATGCTCGTTAACCTTTCCGAATCACATTTTGCCGAAGCTAAGGCCATGCTCCTGTTTCAAACAGGAGCATCCACATAGGCACTGTGGGCACAGTAGTTGGATGAGCGTTTTCTGAGAGAAACAAAGAGCCTTTAAAGTTATGCACGCTATTTGTGAACTACCTATATTTTCCATGGAAGGCCTTGGAACGCAGAAAAGATCGTTTCAGACAGGACAAAAAGATATGCGACATAAACATTACTGTCAGTCTGTCATGATATGGCGTTTCAGAGAAATTTACTGAGTCGGAGTTGCAGTTGGAGCCGATTTTGAATACGAAGCCGGAGCCACTAAAACATCCACCAACTCCGCAGCCCTGGTTTGCAGTTCCCGTTCAGCTAAAGTACCCCGTACAAGTGTACATGTTAATGTAGTTTCCACTTGGTGCCAGTGGAGCAGCGTAGCTAAAGTACCCCGTACAAGTGTACATGTAGTTTCCACTTGGTCCCATATCAGTGGAGCCGCGTAGCTATAGTACCCCGTACATGTGTATATCTAATTTCCACTTGGTGCCAGTGGAGCAGCGTAGCTATAGTACCCCATACAAGTGTACATGTAGTTTCCACTTGGTCCCATATCAGTGGAGCAGCGTAGCTATAGTACCCCGTACATATGTATATCTAATTTCCACTTGGTGCAGTGGAGCCGCGTAGCTATAGTACCCCGTACAAGTGTATATCTAGTTTCCACTTGGTGCAGTGGAGCCGTGTAGCTAAAGTACCCCGCACAAGTGTACCTATATCTAGTGTCCACTTGGTCCCAGTGGAGCCACGTAGCTAAAGTACCCCGTACAAGTGTATATCTAGTTTCCACTTGGTGGGGCCAGTGGAGCCGCGTCCGTGCTGCCCCGTTGCCTCTGCCGGTGCCCGCAGACACAGCTCTGCCTCGCTCCTACCCGCGGGCCGCGGCACGGCACCGGCTCCCAGACGCCATGGCTCCAGGGTCCTTCGACACGACGCACCTCTGGCGCACCGCAGCCGAGGCAGTGTCTCCAGCCGAGACAGACGTCAGTGTCTGAGACGGGCGGCCGTCAGCCAGGGACTCAGTGTCTCCAGCCGAGACAGACGTCAGTGTCTGAGGCGGCCGTCAGCCAGGGACTCAGTGTCTCCAGCCGAAGTCGGCCGTCAGCGCCAGGTGGTCAGAGGGGAAGACTGGTGTGGGCAGCGGCGGCCCGGCGCTCACCTCGGCCGCGGAGGGCAGCGGCACCACCTGCCGGCAGAGCTCCTCGTCAGACGGCTGGGGGGGAGGCTCCCCGTCAGACGGCTGGGGAGGGGCTCCCCGTCAGACGGCTGGGGAGGGGGGCTCTCCGTCAGACGGCCGGCTGGGGCTCCTCGTCAGACGGCTGGGGGGGGGGGGGGCGCTCCCCGTCAGACGGCTGGGGGGGGGGCTCCCCGTCAGACGGCCGGCGGGGGCTCCTCGTCAGACGACTGGGGAGGGGCTCCCCGTCAGACGGCTGGGGAGGGGGCGCTCCTCGTCAGACGGCTGGGGAGGGGCTCCTCGTCAGACGGCTGGGGAGGGGCTCCTCGTCAGACGGCTGGGGGGGCTCCCCGTCAGACGACTGGGGGGGGGGGGCTCCCCGTCAGACGGCCGGCGGGGGCTCCTCGTCAGACGACTGGGGGGCTCCCCCTCGACGGCTGGGGGGGGGGGCGCTCCCCGTCAGACGACTGGGGAGGGGCTCCCCGTCAGACAGCTGGGGAGGGGCTCCTCGTCAGACGGCTGGGGGCTGACGGCTGTTACGCTGTTATGGACCTGTGATCTGATTCAATCAGGTTCATTGTGATCATTGATCCGGCTCTTCCATTTTGTCCAGAGATCCACTGACAGCGTGCACTTCACCATGATCTTTATATAGGGAAAGTGGGGTAAGACGGACACCTTAACTTTGGCGCCATTTTCGGCCGGTTAGAAACATCATAGAAACGGGAAACTGAGTGAAAACCTTTTTTAGACATTTTACTTCTATTTGCCAGAAGATGAGACTTAGACCTGATTCAACAAATAAACTGCAGCTATTTTTGCAAAACCTTGTAAAAACCCGTCTTACCCCACCCCATGGGGTAAGACGGTCACATGGGTAGGGCAAGACGGCCAGCTTCTTTCACCGACCAGCAGAGTTCGCAAAAAAATGCCTGAGATTAGCCACATTGATACAGTCGCTCGTTGGTCTCAAGTGCTCCGGAAATGGCAGCATACGAGATTCGTGCAGAAGGCGTATTGCTCGTATATAGGCCCTAGTTCAGAAGCCATGTAGAGCCGTTTTTCACATTCATTATTTGAGAATAAACTGTGCCGAAGGAATATTGCTAACATGTCTGTGTGTATCGGAATCGAACATATTCTTATTAGAAATGCTTATTTTTTCCTACAGCAACACAAATATTTTCACCATTACAGACCCATTGGATTCAGGACAATTTGATGCAGACAATGCAAATCCGCGGTGAATGAACACTGGTGGCATACCTACCTATGAGTGTACCACAAGTGATTGCCAGTTTTTAACTCTATAGTGCTGCACACAAAAGCTTGCACAATACATTATGAATGTTTTCAATGAATTTAAAGAAATCAAAATAAAAGATTATTGACTGAACACAAATTCGCCAGACTTCAATGGTGGTGTGTAGTGGGAAAGGCAATTCTGGTCCTAATTTTTCTCTCTCGTAGCGCTATTGGTTTGGTCTGGTTTGGTCTGCCCGTCTTACCTACCCTGACCGTCTTACCCCACTTTCCCCTAAACTTTAGAACACTGTGGGCAAAATGTCACAATGCACACGCACACGCACACTCCCCACACACACACAACATTGAATAACGGATTGTTTGGTGCGCGGGAATCGTTCCGCGGCTTCAGCCGCTCAGCTGCCCTACCTGCCGCAGTGTCAGCTGCCCTACTTGCCGCAGTGTCAGTGTCAGCTGTCGTAACTGCCACAGTGTCAGCGGGTTTGCTGTCCTACCTGCCGCAGTGTCAGCTGCCCTACCTGCCGCAGTGTCAGCTGCCCTACTTGCCGCAGTGTCAGTGTCAGCTGTCGTAACTGCCACAGTGTCAGCGGGTTTGCTGTCCTACCTGCCGCAGTGTCAGTGGGTTACTGTCCTACCCTACCTGCCGCCGTTCTGTCCATACTCCATACCTGCCGTAGTGTCAGCTGCCCTACCTGCCGCAGTGTCAGTGGGTTACTGTCCTACCCTACCTGCCGCAGTGTCAGCTGCCCTACCTGCCGCCGTTCTGTCCATACCTACCGTAGTGTCAGCTGCCCTACCTGCCGCAGTGTCAGCTGCCCTACTTGCCGCAGTGTCAGTGTCAGCTGTCCTACCTGCCGCAGTGTCAGTCGGTCGGCCATGTAGAAGATGTGGTCCAGGGTGCCGGTGAAGCTGGACGTGCGACTGGTGACCTCTGGCGCGCCATACGCGCTCGCCAGCTGGTACGGGTGGCTGAAGGTGACCTCCGGCGCCCGGTGCTCGTCGCCTGGCCGGCAGGGCCGTGGGTTAGCAGCGGCCCGCCGACCGACAGGCGCACCTCGCGCAATCCCAGCCAACAAAATTGGTCTGGACCGTGTCTGGTTTCACTCTGGCTAGCTCCGGCACTTACGCCGGCCCAAGTACAGGCAAGGTCTGGAGCGCTCTACTGGAGCTGACGCACGATCCCGGAGCTCGCCCGCACCACAGCCGGACTTAAACCGTATCAGCCGTGCTGTACCTCAACTGTACTTCAGTCACAGTAAGCCAGAGCAGCTACGAGGCAGCCGGACCTGGCCGCACCACGCCGTGGCAGGGAGCCGGGCTTAAAGGAAATGGAGTTTTGAACTGGAATAACAGCAGGGTTGTGCTCGACTCAAAAAAATTTGCTGACTCGACTCATCATTCAACTTCAGAATGCCCTGACTCAACTCTGACTCAAACAAGTAGCTAATTTTTTCCCTTGACTCGACTCATGACTCAAGCGGCTCAATGAAAATATGAGTTGACTCAAACTTGACTCAAATTTTTTGTTGAGTCAAGTGTCTTGACTCAAAACTGACTCAGATAAAAAAGTTGTTGAGCGGGGGGGTGAAAAAAAAACCGGCAGCAGGGCCAGGCCTAAGTTGTAAAGCGGGGGGAGAATGAAAAACTTATTCTATATAGGTACCTATTGTTTCTAGAAAGTTGAGTCAGCTGACTCATGTTCCTACATGTTTTTGTTCCTACATGTTCCTTAACTCAATGTCAAAAGTTATTTTACTGACTCAACTCTGACTCAATTCAACACCTTAATATTTTTGTCTGACTCAACTCTGACTCAACTCAACAGCTCAACATTGTATCCGACTCGACTCAAATCTGACTCATTTGAGTCAGAGTTGAGTCAAATTTCTGACTCGACTCATGAGTCAAGCACAACCCTGAATAACAGTTCGTCACCGTGACCTTTTCAATCAATGTGTCAATCACCTTTGTGAAAATGTAACACTGTCGCTTCACATAATTAACGATCTGAAAAAAAAATCCACGTTTTAATTCGAGAAATACTAAAACACACCCTACCTCCTCTATCAGTTAACCAGAGCAGGTGCCACCCCCGGGCCTCTGCTGTGTCGGAGCAGGCCCCGTGCCATCCCCCGAGCAGCAACCCCCCCCCCCCCCCGAGCAGGCCCCCCCCGTGCCATCCGCCCCCGAGCAGTCCCTCCGCCCGAGCAGCCCCCCTGCCATCCGCCCCCCCGTACCATCCCCCGAGCAGCAACCCCCCTCCCACCGTGCCAGCCCCCCCGTGCCATCCGCCCCCGAGCAGCCCCCCCCTGCCATCCGCCCCCCGGGCCCCCATCCGCCCCCCCCCCCGTCCTCTTCCGTAGCTATCTCCTAAATGACTGCAGATATCGCCACCAAAGTTTCAGGACCTTTCTGTGCGGCGTGCATCCATTTTGCACATTGTGACCAATTTGTTTTGCAGAGGCTATGATAGGTTGGCCGCAAATTACGTCAGAATGACGTCATGTTCTGCCATTTTCGACCCAGAAAAGGTTTCGCAGGAAGAGGTGTCAGGCCTACAGAGCTGTAGAAACATAAAAATGTTCCGACATAAAAAGTGTAGAATTAACTGGCCTAGGTCAAATATGAGCACAGTTTACAGAAAGAGCGTTAAAAGAGTTGTTTGTTTTGTTGGGTAGGGCCCAGGCCCTTTCGGTCTGACAAGACCATTTCAGCGCCGGAAGGATGATAGGAAATGAGGGAGACATTGGTCTGGGCGGGCACCTTGGTGAGTCACCGGGGCTGAGCCTGTCCAACAGGACAGGCCGACCAGCCCCCCAAGTGCTCACTGCACACGGTTACGAGTGTGCCTCCTTAGGAGCTGCAGTGCACTCCGATGGGAGCCGCCCGCATGGAATAAAGTTGCCCGTCTAGGTCCAGCCCGGATCAGGGGTTGCGGCATGGAGGAGAAGGATTTGAATGTCCTGAGGATGGAAACGGCGAAACGGGTGTTAAAAGAGCTATTAACTACGCTTTTCCCCGGCACTGTAGCTCTATTCATTTCCGAGTCATGCAGTGGTTTGTTGAAAATTGTTGAAATTGGACCCGAAAATTGGCGAAATTTGACCTTGGATAACCTATGTGAACTAACCTTTGACCTGATCTAAAGTGACCAGAGTAATTTCGTCATTATTGTTTGCGTCCCTTCGAACGCTGCCTTTGGCGTGTTGGTACGTGGCTCAGAACCCGAGTTAGAAGCAGGGGTGCGGAGCCGGAGCTGGAGCCGGAGCTGCCGGAGCCAGCATATTTTGCCCGGAGCCGGAGCCGGAGCCGTGAAACAATATAGCCCGGAGCGGGAGCCGGAGCCGGAGCCGCGTCAAAAAAGGCGGCGACTCTGGCTGCTTTATTGAAGAGGAAAAAATATTGACCTAATTCGGTTTGACAGTACAAGGCAGTAAAACATGTGGTATTCAAAATAGCCTTGTTATGCAAATACAGAAGCAACGTGAATTAATCTTTCATCTTTTCTCTTCCACCCGTATTTAATAGTATAGAGGAAGTACTGAGTACTGGAGCCGGAGCCACCGGAGCCGGACCATTTTACTTGGAGCCAGAGCCGGAGCCGCCATGACATTTCACCCGGAGCCGGAGCCGGAGCCGGATCCGATTTTTTCTCCGGAGCCGGAGCCGGAGCCGGCTGAAATTTACACGGCTCCGCATCCCTGGTTAGAAGGACTCTGACCGGCCGAGGGGGGAGCGGGTGCCACCACATCGTTTTTTTTTTGCGACAGCTCGGAACGCGTCGGCAACAGAGAGCCAAAACTGGGCATAGCTACCTGACCTTTGATGCAAGCCGGGCCTTGTGACACATGCATTTTCACGGGAAGCCTCTGGTCGTCTTAAGGACCCTCTGTTACCCTCAGAGGGACTCTGCCCTCTGAAAAACATCACTGCCTCAAAGGGCCCTCTAGTGGCCCCCATGGGCCTTCTGGGTACCTGAAAGTGCCCTCTGTTTTCTCTCCAGGGGCCCTTTTTACCCCGAGGGCCAGTTGATTTTCAGAGGGTCCTCTTTGAGGTGGATGTGAGGGCCCTTTGTTCGCCTCAGAGGGCCCTCTGGTGGCTTCAGACTTCAGAGGACCCTATTTTGGCATCAGAGGGCGCCTCTCTGTGGCACCAGAAGGCCCTCGGAGGCCTCAAATGGCCCTATTACATCTCAGAGAGCTGTCTTTGACCTCAGGTGGATCGTTTTTACATCTTTGTGGTGTCTAATGGGGCCCTCTGGCCTTTGTTCGCCTCCAGAGGCCTCAAGGTCCTCCGATGATTTCGAAGGACCCTCTTTGATCTCAGAGGCCCTGATGACCTCATAGGGCTCATGGTGGTCTGACATAGCCTCATATCACCTCAGAAGGCCCTCCAGTGGCCTCAGAGGGCATTTTTTGGCCTTTGAAGGCCCTCCATTCGCCTTAGAGGGCCCTCTTTGATCTCTTTGATCTCTTCGATCTCAGAGGGCCCTCTTTGAGGTGGCTGAGAGGGCCCTTTGTTCACCTCAGAGGGCCCTCTGGTGACCTCCAGGGACCATCTTTGATCTAAGAGGGCCGTCTGGTGGCCTCATAGGATACATTGTGGCCTGAAATTGACCCTCGTACCACAGAGGGCCTTCTGTTCGTCTTAACCCTCGCCCATGTAGGGGGGTGCAACCCCCCCCCCCCCCTAAGGTTTTTCTTAGCTACACGCCGAACCGTTTCAGATAGCCTACTCAAATTTTCAGTACCCTATGGGGCATCCTTTGCGCAACTTTTGTTTTTTTTTTGTCGAGGTCATGTCAGGTCACGGAGTTACGGAGTTATGACGTCATAAAGGGAACAACCTCCGGCCAGATTTACGCTAAATTTGAGATTGCTTCACATTGGTATAAATGCCGACTGACCTGACACACTGATGGATTGTTTTAGAATCATAACTGGCTGATTTGACATTGGCACAATGTCCGTTGACATTTTGAAGGTTACTAATGGTCAAGGTAAGGTCAGTGACCTCAGTTGACCTGTAATGACCTCTTGCACTTGTATGCCTTTTCGGGGTATTTTGATGCCCTTAATTCGAATTTGCTATCCATTTCAGGCATCGTCGGTTGTTTCTTGTAGTTCATTTTGGGTCAGGGTCAGGTCAGTGACGTCACACGCCTGACGTGACCCAATGCACAAATGACCTTGCAGACTTCCGATGCTCCCAACGCATCATTTTTAGAGTTATGACATCGAAATACACACCAAACGATAGAGAATTGATCAAGGATCACGATTGTGAAGGTTTCAAGTCGATATCTCTTACCGTTTTGCCGCAATCGGCGCGGAAATCTGAAAAAGTTAGATTTTCCGAAAAATTGACCTTTGACCGGTCACAAGTAGGTCAAATGTTGACCTAGGACCAAAAAATATACCACCAATCGCGAGATCTCGTTGAGAGCAATCCGTTGGTCTTTTCCGCTAAGCTCTAAGACGCTCCGTTTTCAAACGCCAGGGGGGGGTCGCACCAACCCTCCCCCCTGCATGGGCGAAGGTGGCAAAACACCGTTTACGGGCGAGGGTTAACCCGCGCCCCGCTGGGCTATTCAGCCATACGCGCCCTGCTGGGGGGGGGGGGCAGATTCTGCCCCCCCCTGTCTATCTTCCGAACCGATGGTCGTAGAAAGACGGGGAAAACGGCAATCGAAAGCTCTCAACAAGGCGGATCTTAAGAGCCCAAATTTTTTTGCTTAAGTAGGTCAGAGGTCAGGTCAAGGTCAGGTCAAGGGTACAAAATGCAAGTTTCTACAGTATCGGGCTTGCACCGTAGTTGCCGAAGAATGGACTGAGACTGATTGCCCAAAACGTGTTCTTAGACTACCAAGATAATATTCGTTGCATACAATGTCATTCAAAGGTCAAGGTCAGGTCAGGTCAGGTCAGGTCACCAAAAACAAAATATAGAAAAGGGCATGTGCGACACATGTTTTATGGGTCATTTTACTCATAGAATTCAATAGGTACACTCAATAAGTGATATGGACCACCTCTGGATGAATTTCAGGTCGAGGTCAGGTCAAGGTCAGGTCAAGTGAGGTCAAATTTTGAAGTTGGTTGCAGACTTGTGCCAAGGTCCCAAAAAGGTCCGAGATCCAGGGTTCGCAGAGTCCAAGGTCTGGGACCTTGATGGATCCTGGACCTTGCATTGTCATTTTTGTCGTGAGACCTTGGAAACCCAGGACCTTAAAACATCCATGTGCCGCGAGACCTTCGAATCCCAGGACCTTAACATTTGCATATGTCGCGAGACCTTGGAATCCCAGGACCTCAACATTTGTATATGCCGCGAGACCTTGGAATCCCAGGACCTCAACATTTGCATATGTCGCAAGACCTTGGAATCCCAGGACCTCAACATTTGCATATGCCGTGAGACCTTGGAATCCCAGGACATCAACATTTCATGTGACATCAACATGAGACCTTATAGAAACCCAGGACCTCAACATTTCATATGCCGTGAAACCATGGAAACCCTGAAACCATGGAAACCCAGGGGGTCAGGACCTCAAAATTTTGATATGCTGCAGGACCCTGCAGAATGCAGACCTTCAGTCCCAGTTTTATTATTTGTCATGGGATCTTAGGAGAAGGGTCTGGATCTATACCATCATATTCTTGAGGGACCTCAAGAATCCTGGAAGCTGGACCATGAGGTTTATGTTGCACACGGCCACTAAGGACCCTGCACTAGGTTTTGTCTGTAAACACTTCAGTAAATATCTATGGTTGAGCCGCTGAGCGACCAGCTGCAAGGGGCTAAGATAGATACATGAAGAGAAAATGAACCAGACTGTGTAGACATATCAGTTGGGCAAACTACGGGGAGGTAATCAAGAACTTGATTAATCAAGTTCATGATTATGACGTCATGAAAATGGGGCGTGGCATGACCATATAAGGAGTTGTAATCAAGATTTTGATTACTTTTCGTGCACCGAACTATTCAAGTGTTTCGTTTCAATTGTTATTATGTCCATTTCGACACGATTTTTTACCAGGTGAAACGCAATATTCTATTCTCCCGAAATGATATGGACCGGTAGCAGTGGGATATGGACTTTAGCTCATATGGCGAAAGATAAACTGCTAGCCTAACTTTTTCAGAAAAGTGATATTTTTTAAAGCCCTTTGTAGGCGGATATTATTCTTTTATCCACATTTTTACGTTTTTAATTTCAAAATAAATAATTGAACACTCATTTTACACACGTCTTAAATTGGTCGTAATAAACATTTCTTCCAAAAGGCACCGTCGCCTGTTAGCACGCCGCCATTTGTCGTGTTGTCGGTGTGTGGGTGAGGCCGGAAATTAGCGCTGAATTATTGGTAATTTGGTTCTTATAGGTAAAATTAACATTTTTTAAATAATTTAGATCATGTTTGCAAATTTGAATAGCCTCAACGTTCATATGCGTCGGTATAAATGTTGAAATATCGCGATAGAATTTATGATGATTTTGTAGGCTATCATGGCGCATGCTTTCCGCGGTATAATATTTTAATTATTCACGAAATGTATTGCTATTTACAGGGTTATAGTTTATCTTAAAGTAAATAATAGGTCTATTTTGTTGTTTGGGGCAATTGTTGATTAGAGAGGCACATTTAACTGCCCACAGTAGCTAGAAATGTTATGGCCTGGCAGGTTGTGCAAGGCCTAAAAAGGTATCTATCTGATGCAGTTTTTCACGACGAATCGAATGGTGCTATTTTGGTTTCCGTACGAGGTCTAGAACTTTCAAAAAATCATTTTTCAAAATTTTTGTTTGTCATGACGTCATAAAACTTTAAATAACTCCCACATTTTCGAACCGATTCTTCTAAAAATTGGTATGTAGGTGCACATAGACCACTTCTCTGACATATATTCCGGTTTTTTGATACACTCAAAATTTTGGATTTTATAATTATTTTCCCAAAAAAGTCAGTTTTCTTTAAAAAAATTTGGACCAAAATCCAAAATTTTCAAAAATCCGAGATAGCCATTTGATAGACAAAGTAGAATCACGTATAACCTTTTTTGTTACGTCTTGATTCCTTTAAAAATGAAGATGTTAGCGGCGTTTGAAATTTTGCCATTTTTGAGGCGAAAATGGCGAACATGACGTCACTAAAACGTCAATTTCTCAAAAACTTTCCGACGGTTTTCGCTCAAATTTTCAGGAACGTGTCAAATTGATGTATGATAAGGTACTGGAAGTTTGACGTCGCTGGCGTAACGCGTTTAGAAGTTATTGGCGAAAAACGGGAGGGGGGGCAGATTCTGCCCCCCCCCCCCCCCAGCGGGGCGCGGGTAAAGGGGCCCTCTGCTGGTCTTAGCGGGCCCTTTGTGTACCTGGGAGGGCCCCCCTGAGTACCTGAGAGGGCCCTATGTGTGCCTGAGAGGGCCCTCTGTTTGCCTGAGAGGGCCCTCTGTGTGCCTGAGAGGGCCCTCTGTTTGCCTGAGAGGGCCCTCTGTGTGCCTGAGAGGGCCCTCTGTGTGCCTGAGAGGGCCCTCTGTTTGCCTGAGAGGGCCCTCTGTGTGCCTGAGAGGGCCCTCTGTGTGCCTGAGAGGGCCCTCTGTGTGCCTGAGAGGGCCCTCTGTGTGCCTGAGAGGGCCCTCTGTGTGCCTGAGAGGGCCCTCTGTGTGCCTGAAAGGGCCCTCTGTTTACTTCACAAGGTCCCTCATTGGCCTAAAGGTGTCCTCTAATAACGTTAGTCCTCAAAGGGTCCCTAAATAGTTCTACAATACTTTTTCTTTTTGCGAATAAATTGGGAAGTGGTCAAAAGGGCCCTTGAAGTCATTTTATTTTTCCGTGTTATAAAAAAAAACTTTTTGTCTAGGCTCCAGGGGGTCCTAGGACCCCCAGGACCCCTCCCCCTTGGATACGCCACTGATCGTCGGCATAGGAAACCAAGCGTCCGTGGGGAACATATGCTGGAAGATCATTTGTGAAGATTCTGAAGAGGATGGGACCAACTAAGGAGCCCTGTGGAACACCGTGAGACAGAGGCAAAGATAAGGTCCCGCCTCTCACTACCTGTTGCCGACCAGACAGGTAGCTTCGGAACCAATTCGGATCTATTCCATACCAACGAGAGTTTCGTGAAGAGGACGTCGTGATCAACGCTATCAAAAGCGCGGCTCAAGTCAATTGAAGTTACAGCTACGATGTCACCCTCGTCGATGCGCCGCGTCATCCGCTCGACAGCATCGGTCAAAGCATCCTCCGTTGAATGAGCAGCTCTATATGCATATTGCGAATTGACCAACAGGTGATTAGTAGCAAGATAGGACGACAGCTGCATACAAACAACTTTTTCACATAACTTTGAGGCCACCGATAGGAGAGAGATGGGCCGGAAATTACTCGGGTTATCTATGTCGCCGGACTTATGAAGTGGTACGACGGTCGCGAGTTTCCATGATAATGGAAAATGACATGATAGGTATTATAGATGCATTCACAATATGCAGCAAGTGTGGACCAATCACAGGAAAACATGCTCTGATTGCGTGTAGTGGCACACGTCATGCCCCACTGCTCTAGATGCTGACAACTTTCGCAACGCCAAAGACAGTTTTGACAGTGTAGCCGGCTTCAGGCGCAGACCCGCTGACGTCACACGCGGCGGCCTTGGCGGGAGCCGAGAGGGACCGCTGACGGCTAGCTCCGCAGCAATTTTCGATCCGACGGTGGCGAAATGACGATTGAACTCATCTGCCTGTTCTGTCGGCATCCCACAGCTGCCTTTGTTACCCCCACATGCAGGACGCACCGCAAATTCAGATATGTTGCGCCAAAAAGATCGTGGATCAGATAACAAGTGAGCTGACAAAAAGTCGCGTTTACTTTTTAATAGATGCCCTTTCACAAGGTTCCGCAATCTCCGGTACACATCTCTATCATCGACGGATCGAGAATATTGCCATGTACGGAAAGCCGTATCTCTTTCACGCATGAGCTGTTTAAGCTCTTCATTGTCCTCTATCCAGGGGCACCGTGGTCGACGAGGGGTTACAGTTTTTAGGGGCAGTGAGTGTCCACAATCTTCCACCACAGATTTAGAAAAGTAGCTAATTTATTGTCCACGCTATCCGCGCTGTACATTTCACCCCAGTCTGATAGTAGCAAAGATAGGCAAACGGCATCCCAATTCACTTTCCGCCAGGGACGTGCCTTGAACGGGGACGGCCGACGGCTCTGACGACGGAGCTGTGCTCGAACGGTGATGGTGAGGTGATCGGCGATTTGGTCAGATGATGTTAGGACTGAAGCGTTTTGATCCGGAACATTGCTGATGATGTGATCGATGAGTGAAGTAGAGGGTTCTAGATGTGTTGGCTCGGTGACTAGTTGAGTTAGACCCAGTTCGTTCAAGGCGGCTTTGTACTGACGTACTCCAGGAGCGTCATGTTGCAATAAATTTATGTTTGTGTCGCCCAAGCAAAAAACTGGCTTTCCGTAGCCGAGCGCGTGTTTTAGCTGATCTTGGAGGTCGTCGACAGCGCTGGCCACCGATGTGGATGGTGCTCGGTACACCACGCCGACTGTGACCGAGCGAAGACCCCTGCCGCTGATGCTGAGCCAGAGAGTCTCGCAAGGCCCGGCTGCAGGGATTGGCAGAACACTAGTAGTCAGCTCCTCACGATGTATGATAGCCACACCACCTCCACGAGCAGTACCTCTCTGCCCCGTTTTGGGTTGGGATGGCCGATCTCTTCTTATGATCTGATATCCGGGGTCGGGAGAGCTAAGATTCTGCTCTGAACGGGTTTTGAGAGCCATGTTTCCGTTACGCATAAAACGTCCAAATCTTGTTGCGTTAACAGTTGATTGATTTCATTAGGCTTCGGTACGATAGAGCGAACGTTTGAATGACCGATATTCAGAGTGTGCCGGGGTAGACATCGGTTGGTTTCTCCCAGTGAAGGGTGGCGCTCTACACGGCGGAACCCACTGGCCCCAACGCCTTCCTGCCGGCTGCTGTCCGCTGGCAGGCCCGGCCCAACCCGGGGTTCAGCCGTCCGATCTCGTCCTGCATGGACAGGTCCGGGGCTGCCTGTTAGGGGGATCAGGACACGGCCGCGGTTCGGGCGTCGCTCGTGCTCTATGGCACGTCTGCGGCGCGCCTGGACGTGGCGGCCGCGTATTTGGAAATTCCGACCTTGACGAGCGTCTGTGGTAGAAAACCACCACTTTGGTAGGGGAAACTACTGCTGTCTGCTACCGTTTGCACTGCATGTCTCGCTGTAGTTGCGACCCATTGCGACATCTATGCAAGTCAGCAAGGGTACGTACCTCAGCAGTCAGCGATATACGTACTTTATAATTTACGTACTTTTCGATGCGTATTTTCTTCTTTGACGTACTTTTGTCTAGGTATACGTACTTTGTACTGTACGTACCTACCTCTGCGATACGCCTACTTCTGTCCTTGACGTACCTATTCCATACGTACTTTATACTCGACGTACTTTTGCGATACGTACTTTTGCCCTTGACGTACTCTTATCCATACGTACTTTATGCTGTACGCACTTTTACGATATGTGCTTTTGTCCTTGACGTACTTTTGTCCATGCGTACTTAATAATGCACCTATACGTACTTCTTCGATACGTACTTTTGTCCTTCACGTACTTTTATCCATTAGTCGTGCTTTATACTTTACGTACTTTTGCCATGCGTAGTGCGTACTTTTGTCCTTGACGTAGTTTTGTCCATGCGTATTTTATACTGTACGAACATTTGCGATGCGTACTTTTGTCTTACGTGCCAGGGGCGTCGCCACAGATTTTCGACAGGGGGGACGGAATACGGATCGGCCGACTAAAAACCCAAAATTAGGTATCGTTACCGCACTTTTTCAGGCCGATGCACTATCTGTTCAACGATACTGGGCTGAATTCCTACGCGGTACGCGTCCGAAGTATTCATTTTTACACGGGTAACCAGAGCCTCCGGTCTTCTAAGTTCTATCAGGGTATAATTGTTGACACATGCCGTCAATCTGATAGTTAACTAGTGTTAATGTATACATCATACGTGGTGGTTGCTTTAGGTATTTGTCACAACTCTGAACTCATAATCTCTTTTGGTCTCCAGTATGAATGGGTGGCGCGGGTCGGCGCGAAGCGCCGCGAGATTTTCGTCGAGGTCGGAAATGTATATGCATATGGATGACGCTACAATAGCTTGACATGCAGTGCAAATTGTGGCAGACAGCAGTAGTTTCCCCCAAGGCTATATATATATATAGTTTCCCCTACTAAAGTGGTGGTTTTCTACCACAGACGCTCGTCGAGGTCGGAAATTCCAAATACGCGTGGCGGCCGGCCCGTCTCCCCATGCAGTGCCGCCTTACTCCGCCGCTGGGTGAGAGATTAATGGGTCTGTCCATGAGGGTAAGTGCCGCGATGTCAGCTGCCCTACCTGCCGCAGTGTCAGCTGCCTTACCTGCCTCAGTGTCAGCTGCCCTACCTGCCTCAGTGTCAGCTGCTCTACCTGCCGCAGTGTCAGTCAGCTGCCCTACCTGCCGCAGTGTCAGTCAGGTGCCCTACCTGCCGCAGTGTCAGCTGACCTACCTGCCGCAGTGTCAGTTGCCCTACCTGCCGCAGAATCAGCTGCCCTACCTGCCGCAGTGTCAGTTGTCCAACCTGCCGCAGTGTCAGCTGTCCAACCTGCCGCAGTGTCAGTGTCAGCTGCTGCAGTGTCAGTGTCAGCTGCTGCAGTGTCAGCTGCCCTACCTGCCGCAGTGCCAGGTGTCCTTCCTGCCGCAGTGTCAGTATCAGCTCCCGCAGTGTCAGCTGTCCTACCTGACGCAATGTCAGTGTCAGCTGCCCTACCTGCCGCAGTGTCAGCTGCCCTACTTGCCGCAGTGTCAGTGTCAGCTGTCGTAACTGCCACAGTGTCAGCGGGTTTGGTGTCCTACCTGCCGCAGTGTCAGTCGGTCGGCCATGTAGAAGATGTGGTCTAGGGTGCCAGTGAAGTCTGACCCGCGACTGGTGACCTCGGGCGCGCCGTACGCGCTCGCCAGCTGGTACGGGTGGCTGAAGGTGACCTCCGGCGCCCGGTGCTCGTCGCCTGGCCGGCAGGGCCGTGGGTTAGCAGCGGCCCGCCGACCGACAGGCGCACCTCGCGCAATCCCAGCCAACAAAATTGGTCTGGACCGTGTCTGGTTTCACTCTGGCTAGCTCCGGCACTTACGCCGGCCCAAGTACAGGCAAGGTCTGGAGCTCTACTGGAGCTGACGCACGATCCCGGAGCTAGCCCGCACCACAGCCGGACTTAAACCGTATCAGCCGTGCTGTACCTCAACTGTACTTCAGTCACAGTAAGCCAGAGCAGCTACGAGGCAGCCGGACCTGGCCGCACCACGCCGTGGCAGGGAGTCGGGCTTAAAGGAAATGGAGTTTTGAACTGGAATAACAGTTCGTCACCGTGACCTTTTCAATCAATGTGTCAATCAGCTTTGTGAAAATGTGACACTGTCGCTTCACATAATTTACGATCTGAAAAATCCACGCTTTAATTCGAGAAATACTAAAACACACCCTACCTACTCTATCAGTTAACCAGAGCAGGTGCCACCCCCGGGCCTCTGCTGTGTCGGAGCAGGCCCCGTGCCATCCCCCGAGCAGCAACCCCCCCCCCCCGAGCAGGCCCCCCCCGTGCCATCCGCCCCCGAGCAGTCCCTCCGCCCGAGCAGCCCCCCTGCCATCCGCCCCCCGTGCCATCCCCCGAGCAGCAACCCCCCTCCCACCGTGCCAGCCCCCCGTGCCATCCGCCCCCGAGCAGCCCCCCCCCCGTGCCATCCGCCCCCGAGCAGCCCCCCCCCGTGCCATCCGCCCCCGAGCAGCCCCCCCCGTGCCACCCGCCCCCGAGCAGCCCCCCCCCCCGTGCCATCCGCCCCCGAGCAGCCCTCCCCTGCCATCCGCCCCCCTCCCGTGCCATCCGCCCCCGAGCAGCCCCCCTGCCATCCGCCCCCCCGTGCCATCCGCCCCCGAGCAGACCCCCCTGCCATCCGCCCCGGAGCAGTCGGCCGCCCCCGAGCCGTGCCGTGGCCGCCGCCCCCGGCCCGCTTACAGTCGACGAACTGCTGCACGCCAATGACGCCGGCGTCCATCAGGGCGCACACGGACCTGCCCGGCCCGCTGTTGAAGTCGCCGCAAAAGACCAGCGCCGCCGCGCCCGCTCCAGCCTGGAAAGCCGGCCGACTCTCAGAGGTGCATATCTGTGTGACCTGAGGCCAGCTCAGGTCCAGTAGGTAGGCACTCAAGATTAACCCGCGCCCCGCTGGGCTATTCAGCCATACGCGCCCTGCTGGGGGGGGGGGGGCAGATTCTGCCCCCCCCCCCCTGTCTAACTTCCGAACCGATGGTCGTAGAAAGACGGGGAAAACGGCAATCGAAAGCTCTCAACAAAGCGGATCTAAAGAGCCCAATGCTTTTTGCTTAAGTAGGTCAGAGGTCAGGTCAAGGTCAGGTCAAGGGTACAAAATGGAAGTTTCTACAGTATCGGCCTTGCACCGTAGTTGCCGAAGAATGGACTGAGACTGATTGCCCAAAACGTGTTCTTAGACTACCAAGACAATATTCGTTGCATACAATGTCATTCAAAGGTCAATGTCAAGGTCAGGTCAGGTCAGGTCAGGTCACCAAAAACGAAATATAGAAAAGGGCATGTGCGACACATGTTTTATGGGTCATTTTACTCATAGAATTCAATAAGCACACTCAATAAGTGATATGGACCACCTCTGGATGAATTTCAGGTCGAGGTCAGGTCAAGGTGAGGTCAAGTGAGGTCAAATTTTGAAGTTGGTTGTTAAGGCCTAAAAAGGTGTCTATCTGTTGCAGCTTTTCACGGCGAATCGAATGGTGCTATTTTTGTTTCCGTACAAGGTCTAGAACTTCCAAAAAAAAATCATTTTTCAAAATTTGTGTGTGTCGTGACGTCATAAAATTTTGAATAACTCCTACATTTTTGAACCGATTCTTCTAAAAACTGGTATGTAGGTGCACATAGACCACTTCTCTGACATATATTCTGTTTTTTGATACACTCAAAATTTTGGATTTTATAATTATTTTCGCAAAAAAGTCAGTTTTTTAAATTGGGCCAAAATCCAAAATTTTCAAAAAACCGAGATAGCCATTTGATAGACAAAGTAGTTTCACGTGTAACCTTTTTGTTACGTCTTGATTCCTTTAAAAATGAAGATGTTAGCGGCGTTTGAAATTTTGCCGTTTTTTTAGGCGAAAATGGCGAACATGGCGTCACTAAAATGTCAATTTCTCAAATATTTACCGACGGATTTCGCTCAAATTTTCAGGGAACGTGTCAAATTGATGTATGATAAGGTACTGAAAGTTTGACGTCGCTGGCGTAACGCGTTTAGCAGTTATTGGCGAAAAACGGGAGGCAGGGCAGATTCTCCCCCCCCCCCCCCCCCAGCGGGGCGCGGGTTAAGCATAAAGCAATACAGAAAAATGCAAGTAACACCTGTTTTGAACAAGAAGTGCCAAAGCCGTACATTTTTAACCCGCGCTTGACTGAGCCTCCAGCCGAACGTCATTGACTGAAAGGGGCGTTTAACATCTCCCTCCACCCCAACCCAGGTTATCGGTATCTTCAAAAATAAGTATCGTAGCGAGACGAATGAGGCGGCGTTGGAAAGGCCTCACTGAGACGCATCAGCTGCAATCCTGAAATTTGGGATTTGAGGTCACTTGACCTGTAAAGATAGCGTCAAAGGTCAAAATGGAGGATAGGGGAGGGTGGGGTAGGACGCCCCTTTAAGGGAAAATGCAAACACTCCGCATAATTGCATCTATACCATTGAGACTAAGCGGCACAGTCTACCTACGCTGTTTGACATCGGTTCGGGTCGCCGGGTGAAGCGCTTTGTATACCAGTGTTGCGTCAGACCAGCGCGGGGGGCTCGTCTGAGTGGTTGGCGTGGGCTGGCGAGTGGTGTGGGGCGTGTTGTTACTTGGTGGACCATGGGGGCTGGGCGGGTGTGCATGGTCACTTGCTGCATTGGATATTCTGCGTCGCTTAAAGGTAGTGTGCCAGCTTTCCTGGACCGTATGGAGTTAATGGCCCAGCTAAGGAGAACCGGATTTTTAGAACTTATCCATACCTTCAAAACTCATGGAAACGTCTTAAATTCTTCAAATTTTGAGTACCCCAGTGCGAAATTCGCCCCGACGGGTTGTCGGTCGTACCCCAACCACATTTCACAACGCTATGAACAATAAATGCACACACTGAAATCGCTATTACCGATATACTCATCCAATCAAGTTTCGATAAACCCGTTCATCATCATCTCCTGCGGTTTCGAACACGCCTGTTAGGTGGTGCGGCAGACCGCGCCCAAAGCCAGGGCCCCGGTAACGTGAGGTAGCCGAGTCGGGGCAGCGTGCGCTGACCCAAGCCGGGGCCGCGCGTCCTCCCGGTGTCATGTGATAGCCCGGGGCTGCCCGCGGGGATGCGGTAGACCGCGCCCAAAGCTGCGGCCCCGGCTTGGGTCAGCGCACGCTGCCCCGACTCGGCTACCTCACGTTACCGGGGCCCTGGCTTTCGGCGCGGCTTCTGCTCATACTTTGTGGTGCGGTGGTGGTGCGTCGGGCCGCGCGCTCTGACTTCGGCCAAGAAAAATGCGTCAGCTGATCATTGTCATTTCTGCCACTTGCGTGTGGTGAAATGGGGTCATAACTTAAGAGACGGCTTTTTCATATCAATTATTTTACATAAAATCATATTTCAAACCATGAATAATGTTCGACAGCCAAATAAAAGAAACAATACCAATACAGGCTTACAGTTTAAGGCTCGACATTGTGTTGTCTACGATTAGACAGTTATACATATCGAAAAACCGATAAACTTTTAGGCGAAAAAGGCACTATTCCAGGCCCATTTTTGATTTTCTTTGCGATATTAGGTAAAAACAGAAGCTTCTTATCCTAGGAAAAATAAAATGGGAAATCTTTCAAAGGTGGCACACTACCTTTAACAATCCCAGTAAACATGCCGACATCGGCCCAACGTTGGGCCGAGGCTCGGCCCGAAGTCGGCCCAACGTCGGTTAACCTCGGCCCGACATCGGCTGGACGTCGGGAACGTCCACATATACCTACCGACGCGACGTCCAGCGGAGGTCCAGCCGACGTCGGGCCGAGATCGTGCGCCGAGAGGTTGAGCCGAGATGACGTCGGGCCGATATCTCCCCGCCATCAACCCGACGCTCAGCCGACGTCTCCCCGCCATCAACCCGCGAGGTACAGCCGACGTCGGACCGACGCCCAGCCGACGTCCCCTCGCTGTCAACCCGACATCCCTACGCTACCATCTCGACGTCCAGCCGAGGTTCAGCCGACGTCCCTCCGCTGTGATCAGCACTCGTCAAAAACCATACAATCTATATATTAAACTGCCAGGCGGTGGGGGGCATTTCCCCCCCCCCCTGTAATTTTTTCGATATATCTCCAGCACCACTGCGTCGATCGTTACCAAACTTTCAGTACCCTCCCGTGAATAGCTTTTACACATTGTGAGCAAAATTTTTTTCCAAAGGCTATGATAGGGGGGTGCTCCGCCGCCACTGCTTGATTTGACCCTGAAGGCGTCTTAGCAGCAAAAAAAAATCACCTGCGTTATACCTAAATATTTGCTCAAGGGCGCTCTACGCAAGAAACGCCAGCCGGTCAAAAAACTGGCGAACGAATACGATCTTTCTAGTGCTTGAATTATATTCAATGAAAATTTCAAGAGACATAAATAATCTTAGGTGAGAGTGGGGTGGGTTGTATCAGTTTTTACTCCGAGACCCATAACCTCGTAACTATCCGTGATAAACTAATTATTTCCATACTATCCCCTTCCTTGATTCTTCTGCTTTTTTGTGCAAAGTAACTTTTCCGCTACCTCTACCAGTTTTTCTTCTACGGTCTGCCGAATAGAACAATGTTTTTGATACAACTTGCCCCATAGCTTGGGTGAGTTGTATCACATGGTGGGGTAATTTGTATCACTATTTCACGTTTCAGGGAGTGTGCTTGCTACTGGTTTTGAACATAACAACAACATTAACCCGCGCCCAGATGGGGTCTGCCGAGCAACGTGGTCTGATGGGGGGGGGGGCATTTTGGCCCCCCCTCAGATCTCGAGAACCACGCAACATAGCGACAAGCGGTAAACGGTGTTGGATAGCCCCAACGGGGAACTACCTTGTGACCCAATTTCATTGACCTCGGTCAAACCGATGACGTCACAGGTCAGGTCAAAGGTCGAATTTTCACCGTTTACAGGCATTTCAAGAAATGCGTTGTAAAATCGTGTAAAATGCATTTCATTGAAAATAATCGATGGGGAAATGTTCTTCAAACACATATTTTGCTATTTGCGGTCACTGATACCAGGTCAGGTCATAGAGGTCAGGTCACTGGGGGGGTCACAATATGAAAGTGTCGTGTGATACATGTTTTATGGTCCATTTTACATGACAAATGCGATTATGTGGGTCAGACAGACTTTAGGGCCAGCTTAGGTCACGTTTTGGTCAAGGTCAGGTCAAGGTCAGGTCAAGGTCAGGTCAAATTAGGTCAAATTTCAAAGTTGATATTTTTGCATAAAATGGGTATCGATTCGATGCAGCTCGTCACGGGGAGTTCAATGGTGGCCTCCGTTTTGCGCTACGAGCTCTAGAATTGCTAAAAATTGAGTTCAAAAATTTGACGTCATCAATTTTTAACAGTTTTTTTCGCTATAACTTGGCCAAAAAAAGAGGAATCGATCTAAAATTTGGTATGTATATCGAAGAGCGCAGGGACTATCACATATATTCCGGTTTTCTCGAAATTCGAAAAATGTTTGGATTTTTTTTTAGTTTTTCTAAAAAAATCAATTTTTTTTTATTTTTTGGGGTCAAAATCCCAAAATTTCGAAAATCGGAGATAGCAGTTTTGTAGCGCCGTCTTTTCTCTACACAACCACATAAAGAACTTTAAAATTGCTTGTTAACTGTAGAATTGGTGAGCGTTTCAAGATGTCATGTTTTTTGCTCATTTTTACTCGAACATGACCTCAGTTTGACCTCAATAACCCCTGACCTGAGGTGACCTGTGACTTGAAATTTTGTGTGAAGGTGTCAAATTGATGCCCGGTAAGGTACCCAAAATTTGGCGGCGCTGCGCGCCGCCGTTTTCCTCGCTATTTAAGAAAAACCACAGGGGGGGGCCAAAATGGCCCCCCCCCCTATCAGGGCGCGGGTTAAATGGGGTTAACCCGCGCCCTGCTGGGGGGTGTTTGAACACCCCCCCTTGTGGTTTTTCGCGAATATCTCAAAAACGGCGGCGCGGAGCGCCGCCGTCGGCGCGGAGCGCCGCCGTTTTTGGTACACCTTATCATACATCAATTCTACACATGTTGTGAAAATTTCAGACCAAGGTCATTCAAGGTCAGGTCACCAGGTCACTTGAAGTGACCTCAACTCATAAAAAGTTTCAATGTCTGTCATAGCTACACCGAGTGACCGATCGCTTTGAAACTTTCAGCGATTGCTAAGAGCAATAGCATGTACAAAATGTTTATCTCAGAATTTTGATATCGATGACCTAAGGTCAGGTCAATTTTGCGACCTCCCCATTATAAGTCAATGGGAGAAAATTCAAATGCGCCTCTTTTGGATGAAAGACATTATAAACACTCCCAAACACCGAATTACAAGTGGTTTAGACACACTGAACATGAAAATGGTGTCCGTGACCCTTGTTTATGCCCTGAGGTCATCTTAGGTCACGAATGGTATCTAACAGTTTTTCGCAAATAACTTTTGATAGAGGCATGCTAGAGCGATGAAAACGCCTTAGATGTGTTCAGCTCGACGATACGGATCGACTGATATGCAACATGACCCTTTGCGGTCAGGTCATGACCTTGACCTGAGGTCAAATTTTCAAGTTGACCTTTCAAGGTCAAGTTATAGTTCATTCGATGCGTCTTGACGAGAGGAACACGATGCCGGTAAAAGTAAGCTCGTACAGGGCTTTGGTCAAAAGTTATTGCAGAAAAACTGTTTCCGAAAAAATCGGCTATTTTTGCAGTTTTTGCCCCCTGCAGGCAAAACCGTTGACGTAAGGTCAAATCTGAGAGAATTACGCAGAAAGGGCGTTAATAGGGCTATCGAATGCGCTTTTCCGCGGCGCTGTAGCTCTATTGGTTCCCGAGTTATGCGTTGGCTTCTTGGAAATTTTCGCCATTCGACCTGGAAATCGGCGAAATTTTGCCTTCAATGACCTCTGGTGACCTGACCTTTGACCTGACCAAAAAATTGACCGAAGTGATTTCGTCATCATTTTTGACGCTCTTTCGAACGCCGCCTTCCGCGTATCGCTACGTGGCCCAGGAGCCGAGTTACAAGGGGGGGTGTTCAAACACCCCCCCCCCCCCCAGCAGGGCGTGGAAATCCAGGACCCCCAGCCGGGCGCGGGTTAACCCGCGCCCCAGTGGCGGTCTCAGCCAACTTCGCCCTAGTGAGGGGGGGCATATGTTACCAGTTACCACCCACCTCTAACTCAAAAACTAAGAGGGCTAGAAAGACGCGGTAAAAAGCAGTCGATAGTTCTTAATGCGTACGTTTGAAAGTATTTCGGTCATTTTTCATCTTGGAGCAATATTGGGGTCACTGGAGGTCATCAAAGGTCAAAATTTGCCAAATGTCATTATCTTTTTCAGAAAACATGATTATATCTCAGGAACTATGATAGCTAGAAAAACGCATTGAAAAGCAATCGATAGTTTTTGAACTCTTCTTTTGATAAGGTCATCATCAAAATTGACCTCAGATCAACGGTTTAGCCTCCAGAGGGCAAAAACTCCAAAAATAGCTGTTTTTTCGCAAAGTGTTTTTCGACAATAACTTTTGACTAGAAAAAGCCACGACATTTCTATTGCAAGAATCGTGTTCCTCTCGACGAGACGCGTCGAATGAACTATAATTTGACCTTGAAAGGTCAACTTGAAAATTTGACCTCAGGTCAAGGTCATGACCTGACCGGAAAAGGTCATGTTGCATATCATTCGATGCGTCTCAACAAGACAAACACAATGAAGCCATCCCCAGCGTTCTATCTCTTTCCAATCGCGAGTTATTGGCAAAAATCTGTTTGTAGCCTCAAATGACCTCGGATGACCTTTGTAGAGGCTATCAGCAAAAATGACACCTTGGTCATCACGGGTGGTCCAAATCATTGTGATTCTGAAATATTTGGACTGTACCCAAGCGTACACACGTATCTAGAGGCATTTTCATTTTCCTCCATTGACTTATAATGGTAAGGTCACGCCACTGACCTGACCTTAGGTCACGGATATAAAAAAAAATCCGAGATATACAAATTGTAGGCGCCCATAACATCATGCAATCCACCAAGTTTAAAACCTTTCTGACAAACACTGCAGGCTGGACATGATTGCAAACTTTTTTTAGGCCTGGTCAGTTAACTTGACCTGGTGACCTGACCTGACATGACCTGGGGTCAAAAATTTCACACATTGTCCAAAATTGATGTACAAAAAGCTATGCCAAGCGGCGCGGCGCTGCGCGCCGCGGTTTTTTATTTATACGCAAAAAACGCGACAGGGTGGTAACATATGCCCCCCCCCCACTGGGGCGAAGGTTAATACAATGTAGGGTAGACCGGGGCAAGTCGCCCCGCCGAGGTAAAACGCCTCACCGATGTTTCTCGGAAATGGCAAGGTTCTGGAGAAACATCATCTCTTCTATAAAACGTGCACTATATGATCATTATATGAGCAGACTGGAAAGAAATTGTGATGACTCGTTAGGGAGATATAGCCAAAAATGTGTTTTTGGAGTGATTTTTATGTTTTGTTGTCAGCTTATGCATCATGGCGTTCTTTTATGGTCCACATCAGGTTAACGACTTTTATGTATTTTGAACAACTTTATCTAACGCTTATAATGCCGGGTTGGTTCGTGTTAAATTATGCCTTGCTGGAGTGCAAGGCGTTGTTATCTGACCGAACTACGTGATGGGGTAAAACGCCCCAGTAGGTTGCGGGGCAAAACGCCCCATGGGGCGTTTTACCTCATGTGTTGTTCGGACTACCCACTTCCTAATGTTCGGTAGCTGGCTAACAGTAAGTTTCTATGCATTTATATGTACTTTTCTCAGCAAGTGGATGGCAAAGGAAGTATTTTGTTAACATTTCCATTGCAATAATTTATTATTTGGCCTTATGAGGCAGGTGAAAAACCTGCTCATACAATAGTGTCATATCTGAACACCTGATAGGATGGAAGGAGCTAACTTCAGTGCCATGCTTCCCAAGGTCTAACAGACCTCTCATATAAGATTTAAGTCAACTAGCATGTTTAATCGTTAATCTAGAGTATGGGGCTTCTTGCCCCAGGCCGTGGGGCGTTTTGCCCTGGGGTTGGGGCAAAATGCCTCATTTGCAGTTGCTTCACAAATCACTTTCTAGCTAGGAGTCCGATCATAAGTGAATGGATTTGAGGGGTGGAATTTAAAGTTAAATGTCCAAAGAACGCATTGAGCACAAATTTGGCCTTCCAGGTGATGTGGGACAAAAGTTATGTAGCAAAATAAATTATCTGGGGCGTCTTGCCCCAGGCTACCCTATAGGTATGCTCAAAGGCTTCACTTTATTAGACCAAACTTAGGTCAATGCAATCCGAACGAAACATCAACAGACTAGACCCAAAAGTGCAGGCGCGTAACCACGATTCTGAAGTTACTGGGGACCACATGGAGGGCCGCGAAGACCAAATATTATATTTCAGGATCAGCCTTCGCCCAAGTGGGGGGGGGAGGGGGTGTTTCTGGCCACACCCGTCAGTTTTTTTTTTTGCGCGTGTAAGGAAAACCGCGGCGCGCACCGCCGCGAAATTTGGTATGGCTTATGATAACTCAATTTCGCATCGTGTGTGAAAATTTTGACACCAGGTCACCTAAGGTCAGGTCACCAGGTAAAGTAAAGTAGCCATGCCTCCAAAAAACTTTGTGACTCTGTCATTCCTACAGTTTTATCCCAGAAGTTTGAAACTCGAGCTTTTACATGAGGAAATCAGTATGAACAATTCGTATATCTCAAAGTTTTCACATCGGTGACCTAATGTTTAAGAAAAAAAATTTAGTCCGAACCTTCTGATAGGAAGGACTCACAAGGACAGAGCCACCGCTAAGCGAAGCTTGTTGCGGTGACCCTGCCCTCTACCCTCCGATCGCGCAATTCCAGTTCTATGGCAGAATTTAGAGTCCAAAGTTTAACGTGCGCACATAGCCACGCACGGCCGGTCCCCTCACTGACTTCGCCTGGCTACGGCCTGCCACCAACCGCAACCATACCTATCAGGAGGCTAAGGCTTGCAGGGAAATTTCACGTGAAATTTTACGGCTCAGTCAGCTGAAACGTTCTTTGCCGACCGCACGGGAATTTCACGGCGTACCTAATTGTCGCAGAGGCTTCATAAATGTAATATGCCCAGATTTGTGAAACATGCATTGAACTTAGCGTTGCTTGTATTGTCGGTAAGTTACATGATGCATCTTAAGTGATAAGAGGCAGATGGAGTTTTTATAGAAAAGTCTCTGGTGTGCACACAGCTTGTAAGAATACCTACCGGTTAATATTTCCACACCAGTTTGCTGGTTAGTAACAGCGGAAACAATCCCTAAAAAGGTTTTTGGCAAAAACTGTACCTAACATTTTAGTAACATATTCCGCAAAACCAGTCCATATCATACGCACACATTCACATTCCCTCCTCCACTGCAGGCGTCACCATCTTGAAAAAAAAACGCTCGGGACAAGCTTTTCCAATTCCCGTATTTCACGTGGAATTCCGCGGGATTTCACGTAAAATTCCGCGTGGAATCGGTAAAGAACGGCTTGACTTCCGATTCCACGTGAAATTTCACGTGAAACTGATATCTGTTCAAAGAACGTCATGGAAACGCGTGCTCTCACCAAGCGGAGTCCAACGCTCTACCAACTGAGCTACGGAGTCGCAAAATGTCAGGTAAATTTTGCGACATCCATTATAAGTCATTGGGAGAAAATTGAAATGCTTTTTTTTGGCCGAAAACACATTCAAACCACGTGACACAGGTAAACATGACAAAATGAATCGGAAAATTGCACCTATGACCCCTTCTATGCCCCTGTGGTCATCTCAGGTCATGAAACATCTCCAACAGTTTTTAACCATAACTTTAGGTAGAAACAAGTGCTAGAGCGCTTAGAACACCATGAATGTGTTCAGCTCAACAATAACTATTGAATGACATGCAACATGACCTTTTTCGTGACCTAGACCAGGGGTCAAATTTTCAAGTTGATCATTCAGGTCAACTTATACCTACTTACCTAGTTCATTCCACCCGTCTCGACGAAACAAACGCGATGCCGGTAAAATCAGCGTCAACTCATACAAGTTTCAAGTCAAAAGTTATGATACAAAGACCTTTTCCGCAAAAACGCCAACCTGGAAGATAAACCGTTGACCCTAAGTAAAATCTGAGAACATTACTCAGAAAGGCCTTTGAAAGAGCTATCGAATGCGCTTTCCAGCAGCAGCAGCACTGCAGCTCTACCTATTTGGTTCCTGACTTATGCACCGGTTTGTGAAAAGTTGTCAAAATTGGGAGTAAAGGTTAATTAAAATTTTACTTTTGGTGACCTACAAAGACCTCAGCGATGGCCTGATCAAAAATGACATAGGTACCTAATTCCGAAAGATACTGTAGCGATAGATACTTCTTCTGGGTTCATATGTTTTCAGGCTAGTTTTGGAGCTGATTTCGAATTTAGCACCCATTTGAACATTTACGAATTAATTTTGGCGCCTTCGTACCATGTCACGAAGCTGTCAGTGGTGGTTGACACCTACATACATGGACAGCTAGCAAGACGCCTACTGGTTGACCTGACCTGGCCTGACCGGACCTGGCCTAAAAACATCAAGACATCATCGGTGATCAAAGCTTACATGAAATTCGTGAGATGTTGCCGAAGCGTCATTATTCTTTTCCTCAGGTTAATAAATATCTAAAAAGTTAATTATTTTCAAAACGGGCTTCGCTGAGGAAAAACTAAATATTATAACCAAATATTTCGGCTTTATTGATCAGCCAGTGAACCAGTGAACAAGGCTGATCAATAAAGCCGAAATATTTGGTTATAATATTTAGTTTTTCCTCAGCGAAGCCCGTTTTGAAAACAATTAACTTTTTATATATGAAATTCGTGATCAGCGCCCCGAAAAACCTCGTAACAACCTAACTCTCCAAAGTTTTAACAGGTCCCGATTTTCCCGACTTTTGAGTCACTGACCTGACCTGGAAGGTCAACCAATAACCTAGCCCCGCCCTGCGCGTTTGCGGCGAGCAAAACACCAATAAGGGTGAGAGTTAACCCCTCAGGACCTGTTGGTTTTCTACAAATGCGCCGGCCGGCGGGAGGGTTGGTACGACCCCCTCGTCGTTTTTCGCCCCTGATGGAGTTAGAGCGTCGCGGAAATCACGAGCGTGTGTGCCGTTAGGAGACACAGCAACTAGTACCCGATTTTAAGGTCTCAGGTCAACCGGTGACCTCTGAAGTCAGGTCAAGTGACCCAAGACACGGGTTCGGTTTTTTATTAATAACTTCTTAAAAACAGTCGCAGAGCGCGATTTTAGCATCAGCGTGCTCACCTTGCTCAGGCGCGTCGAATGGTATACTTTTTGTTCGGATGAGGTCAACTTGGGGTGTTGATCTCGGGTCAAGATCAGGCCAGAGACCTCATGCAACATGACCTCCTTTGACCAATTTCGCGACCTTCCTCAGTCCATTGGTGGCTTGACCGACTCCCTAGCTCAGTTTGATCGGGAGTTATTGACGAAAAGCTCGCATGACCCTAGTGACCTCATAAATGACGTCACGCAACGTCAACAATGCAAAATTGAAGCATCTAACCTTGCAAGGAGTGCATGAAATCACGATCCGTGTGCTTGAGATAGTTTGAGATCGTTCCCGGCGCCAGAATAGCAGTTTTCATTTTTCTCAATTGACTTATAGTGGTGAGGTCACGTGACCGACCTGACCTCATGTGATCATTAGGAAAAATCCTAGAGGTGCAAGTTGTGAGACTTCTAGAAGATGCACGTACTGTAAGTTGCATCCCCCTGTAAAAGCTCCTCTGGGACTGAGGGCGTTGCGAAGTTGCGGCATCTGAGGACCGTCTACTTATGACGTCATAGGTAAGTAACCTGACCTGAAAATCTGGTTGGTGTCACACGATCCGGCCTGAATCAAAGGTCAGGTATGCCTAGTTTCAGCTCTCTGTTTCTTGTGTGTTAGGACTTCGGAGCTATCGAGAAAAAGCTAGGGGGAGCGAGGATTAAGCTAGGCTGGGTTGGGTAAGTTTGGGTCAAGTAGTAGGCGTCCCACCCGCACCACCTGTTCATAGCAGGTGTACCTAAACCACCAGCGACAGCTTCGTAGCAAGTTGCATTGGCACCACAACTATATGTACTTACTTCTCAAATGTCTCAACGAATGCTGGATTCGAAATAAGCTAAAAAAAAAAAATCCCTTAAAATCGTAAAATTTGAAACAGTCACCCGAAGTCACCAAACGTCAATGGCCTTGATCTGGCCGACAACTGACAAGTCAAATTGAAACCCATCATGATGCATGGGACAACCATCAGTTCACATGTTGGCACGTTTATATGTAACCACAATAGAAGTCTGGAAACGCAATTTTATGTGGGCTAACATAAACAGCAAATAATTTCGGTCTGCCATGGTCACAGAAATCAGATCAAAGGTCAAAGGTCATTGGTTTCAGAATTCAGGATCATGAACTGTATAGGGAATGTGTAACCAGTAACGTAGATAAGTTCGAGGACACTCAAAATTTCGTAACGATCGGCCGCCTTAAGCGCGAGATAATCGCGAAAAAACGAGGGGTTTATCCGAACCGCACCCCTAAAAGTGTGAGGGATAACCCGCAAACGGATAGCGACGGATATCCATCACACCTACCACAGTAACTTACTATATTTTCTACATGTAAGCTAAGCATATGCTGGCGATATAATGCAGCCAAAATTATCACAGTTACGTGCTTTGTCCCGGGCACCACATATACTCCTGAGCTAAATGTTCAAATGTTGTTCTCCATTACTTTTAAACTGAACTAGATTGAACAAGATTTTCATTGGACAAGATTGTTGACGGCCCTCCTGTGAAACGAGACTCAATGAATTCTTAAACTCCCTAGTTATTTTGTAACAACCCTAGGTTCGTTGCATATACTAACTAGGGAGGTTGCAACGACCCTAGTTTCGTTACAACGTCCCGGAACGAGCAGTTATTTTGTAACGTCCCTAGGGTCGTTGCAAACAAACTGATCGTTCAGGGAGGTTACAACCACCCTAGGGTCGTTGCAAACTAACTGAAATCGCATACTCCCTGTCCCCACCCGGCTCTGATACAACATGTACCTAGCCGCCATCTTGGAAAAAAACATCCTCGTGCTAAAAAAACAGCGGACAGCTGGAGAAATCCGTTTTCACTCACGCAGCCTTAGAACCTACCCTCACCACCGCTTCGGAGATCTTTCAAATTCGTGCACATCTAAATGCCCAGAACACACATTTTCTTGCAACTTATTTTTTTAGAATGACATTAAAAAGAACATAAAATCGGCTCTCACCTCGAGACGCGTCCACTCAGCCACAAGACAGAACAGGAAAAGATGGCGCCCGGAAAACCTCGTCGGCTGGTCGTGTCGCGAGCGCCATCCATTGGATAAGTTTGGCACAATTCGCCCTGATACAACTTGGACATGATACAACTCTCCCCGCTCTCCCCTAATCCTTACCATAGCTAGGCGCTCGGAGCATTCGCTAGCATTCCATCGCCAGCTGCAATATCAACGCCACATTTGCATTACTCTGGGTGCATCATAAGTAACAGTAGGTGATATGATATGATATGATATGATATGTATTCTCGGTGATCCACACATACATCGTGGTTTTTCATACACCGCGTCGATATAAAACACACTAAAAGATCCTCAATAGGTAGGTAGAGATAAAAGCAATGGGTTAAAAGACAAGCGAGCAAGACAAACAGTTAAAAACGGACGCCATTTAATTGCGTCCCAGAAAAGCTATTTCTGGCACCTAAAAGCTGACTCGCCCCAAAATTGGTCCTCAGCACCTATTTGGTGGATACCAGCACGAATCATGGAAAATGACCTTAATTATCTGTTTCTGGCACCTATTCATCGGTACGCCTTACTCTTTTTTCTGAATCTGGCACCTAAATGCTGAGCGTAGCACCAATCTAGCAGAAAAATGAACTACTGGCTGGTAGAATCATGTTGTTCTGGTATAATGACCCCTGGAGTCTAGCCTAAAGGTTGCCAGTACAGCTACACTCTAAGACAGCCCCGTAGTGATCTCAGCATTGTATATGACGTTTAAGTAAGCAAATAATATTAATTTGTTTGAAAAAACAATGTCATTTAAATATTTAAAAGTATTTATTTGTAATGCTTAAAGGGAAACATTTTTGTGAGTAATTGTCTCGATTTTGACCATTAAAACGGGTATTGTATTTTTTGACGTCATCAAATAGCTCCAAAAAAGAAATGTAATGTTTTCATTCCGTTCAAGGCCGCTGAAGAAACGCGGGATCTTGCTGGGACATTGTCCGTTGTTTGCCGCGCAGAGTTGTGCCGTGGTTGTGCCTTTTTCATCCGTTTCTTACGTATGGCCTATGTGTGCATGAAGCTTTGATTTTGTTTTTGGTTATTGTGTGGCCGATCAGTCAAACGCTCCTGTAGAAACCGGATGCTGCGTTTGATCGAGATGGAGTCAGACGATGATTGCAGAAAGCTAATAATATTGAAAAGAGGGCCGGTTGCGTGGCATGTCTGTTCAGAGTTGACATTTTGCTTTACTCCAGTTTATGACCTGAGAGCCTGGCTGGAAGTGACGGATCCAAACTTTTCACGTTAAAATGGCTGAGGGTGCAATAATCTCTAAGACATAGCGGGCTGGTATAGGAGCGTCTTGCTATGCTGCACCATAGCTGGCTAGTGATTCTGTTTTGGCTAGAAATGGCATTAATCATTATCTCCACTGGCGAAAATGGCACTTGACATCACCGAATGCAACGTTCATGTTGTTAGGATACATAAAATCAGGAAGATTACGCGAATTAGGTAGGCAAACGTGGAATAAAATAGGTGCTGGATGTTTTGGTTTTGGTGCTGAATCAGCAAACAGCAAAAACGGAGTTCAACTAGACGATCTGGCAACTTTAGGCTGTGTGGAAGCAATTAGGTGCCAGATTCAGATATTAGGGTCGAATAAGCATTTTGGGGCTGATCAGCAATTAGGTGCCAGAAACAACTTTTTAGGGACCAGAAACAAATATTCCCCGTTAAAAACTTACACGCACACATACAACACTCCCACGCAGCCGATGACGTCGCTCACAGTCTATCAGATGGTTTTTGAGCACGCGCTTAAAGCCGCCGGCACCCGTCTCCCGCACTGCCCGCGGTAACTCATTGTACAGTGCAGGAGCAGAGTAGGCAAACATACGCTTCCCCAACGCGGTTCTGATTGATCTCGGTCTATATTGCCCTGCGCGACGCGTGTTGTGACAGTGTTCGTGCACGCTGATGTTTTCCGCCAACGAGAGTGGTTCACCACATGTGATCACTGCACGGAATGCTGTGATGGTGCTATATTGGTAAAGGGAAGTGGCCCGTAGCCACTCTAGCGAGCGAATTGCATCACTAACGTGGTCACGCTTGGATCGGCCTGTGACTGTTCTTGCACAGAAGTTTATGATCTTCTGGATGCGATCACGAACTTCTGAAGATGCATTTCCGTATACTGCCAGGCAGTAGCGGACTCGCGACAAGACCAGAGCATTGACCAACATCACCATGACGTCACGAGGTAGCCAATGGCGGGCAGCTGACAGACCCAAGAGTACGCCCGTGCATGTTCCGGTCACCTGGTCTAAGTGCGGACGGAAGGTCATGTGGCGGTCCATCGTCAGCCCCAGATTACGCACCTTTGGCGTTTCAGTGATCGTTTCGCCACCAAAATTTATTTGGATGGGCGGGAGGCCCTGTAGCAGCTGCTTTGTTCCGAATGTCACCAACTGCGTTTTTGCCGCATTAATTTTCATTTTCCGACTTGCAAACCATTTGCGAACTGTGACCAAAGTTGCCTCGAGTCGACTAATGAGTTGTGGCAAGTCCTCCTTTTTTCCACAAACGGCGATCTGGCTATCATCAGCGTACTGGACTAGCCTGACAGATGGGTCTATGTGTAAATGCATATCGTTAGAAAAAATGCTAAACAGAAGGGGACCCAACGCTGTCCCCTGGTAGATTCCAGTGGGGTTGCTAGCTAGTTGAGACGTGTGAATTTTGCCCTCACTGTTAACCTGTACGCGCTGACTGTGGCCTGACAAGTAGCTAGCAAACCAAGTGGTGTCGACACCATACAGACGAAGTACAGACAGAAGCGTGCAGTGGTCGATGGTGTCAAAGCATTTGCTACAATCAAGCATAGCGATCAATACAATTTCCCGGCGGTTCATCGCGGACAGTATATAATCGGACACGGTGAGTAGCGCCGTCTGGGTGGAATGATTTCGCCACAGCAAAACCATGCCTCATTATCCTTTCCTTCCAAGCTGCCAAGCTAACCGGCCGCCCGGCCCACCACCGCGATATGGAACAACACTGGAGTGTGCCATTTGCCTACGGCAGTGCCCCACCGCGCCGGGGCTGTTTGACAGGTCACCCGCACCGTGACCTCGCAGTCCGGACACGTGCTCTCGGAGCTCGGGCGTCGCTCCGGCAGTTGAGACCGTCCCATTAACTTAATACTGGCGGTGCGCCCTTATGTACCGGGGTTACATGAGCAAGTAAATGCGTATCAGGAACGGATTTTCCTATTCGCTCACCATTGTAGTCCGTTTGTAATACGTATTAACTCTGCTCATGTAACCCCGAGCATGGACGACCTTTGATGCCAGTATCCCCCCGAAAATCCAACACGTTTTGCCTCCTTTCTGGGTATGGTTTCGACCGTTCGGCCGAACCTACTCATAAAATTATCTTAACCTTTTCACCCCTCTTTATATTCACTCTTAATATAGAAGCTAAGCTCCAGTTTAACTCCGGCCATAGTGCCGTTTCACCTCAGGGTTAACACACGACATACAATCGCACACATCCGCGGTATGCGCGCAAGTTCGACAGCTCGATGCGTCTGACTCGTTCTTGGATTCATGTCTGTCTCTGCTGGCAAGTGTCTAACCAGCTCATGTCTTGTTCTTGATTTGTCTTGATTTTCGGCACGCATGAGTAAGACTTGTGCGGAGGTTTCTCCGACAAGGATTTCGACAATACATTTAAGACGTGCCAAGTACAGCTTTGACCTGGCGGTCGCGGTGATCAGTCGGCTAGTCCATTCTCTCAAATGATACAGTCCACTTAAAGCTCTCCACACCCACTTCGACTGCACGTCCCCAGCCACAGTAGGGTGCCAACTCGGGCCACTCTCTGTGGACAGCGGCAGGGCCGCTCCAAGTTTCGACGTGCAGGGCGACCTTCAACATCAACACGGGGTAGCGGCCACGACACGTGTCAAAATTGGAAGTGATTCGGACTCTTATTTCTCGAGATATTTAAGTTTTAAATCATGACCTTACTTTTGGGACACCCTATACATTTATGCCTACTTTATACAAGGTGTGAGGCCTCTCGATGATACTATAAGGTCCTGTAAGTTTCTCCCTACAAAAGCTCAGCACTGAGGGTATTGCGAAGTTGGAACATTTTATAGGACTGTGCACAGGTTCATTTATCACGTCATAGATCAATGACCTGACTTGACTCAAATTTCAGCTCTTTATCGCCTGCATACTCCTAGTTATCGCGAAAAAAAAAACATAAGGGGGACGGTACCCGCCCCCTTCCCCCTTCGCCGCGAGGGTCAATGTGGTGTGGTGAGCCGTGAGGTGCTATGTGTGCAGCTCCAGACTGCTCCAGACTCACGCAAGCGGTGAATCGAACGGCGCGGATGCTCCAGTTCATCCGTAGCTCACGCCCAGCGAGAGAACAGCGAGTCGCAGGACCACTACGACCAGAGGAAAGGCGCGACGCTCTTCACCTCTGGATCAAACTGGCACAAGAGGAAACATACTCAAAGGAGATGGAAGCGCTCCAAGCTCATCACTCCATCCCTCTCAACTCTCCTCTGAAAACCCTCCGACCGCATGTAGATGAAGACGGTCTACTTCGAGCTACACCTCGCACCGCGAACCCGCAGTGATCATCCTTCCCGATCTACGACACATCATCGCCCTGATCATCGATCACGCCCACACACTCTCCTTCCACCAAGGTAGCACCCTCGCTCTCCTATCAGCGGAGACATCGTTTGGCGGAAAATGGTACTACGTGTGGGGTGCAAACCTGCACCAGATGTCGAAGGTACAGGGCCTTGCCCTACACACAGACACAAGGAGCACTTTCTTCCTTCCGGACTCAACCTTTCCGATCGTTCGAGAGCATCGGGATCGACTACTTGGGATCCCTGCATGTTGATGAGGTCAGCAAGGTATGGGCTCTGCTGATCACTTGCGCCACTACACGGGCCATTCATCTGGAAGTCGTCAGAAGCCAGAGCACAGAGGACCTTCAATCGGCTCTGAGGCGTTTTTTTCGCCTTGAGAGGCACTCCATCACTGATAGTGAGCGACAACGCAAGTCCTTCCACAAAATACTAGGACTGCTGTCAGCCAGCGTGAAGTGGCGCTACATTCCCGAAGCTTCCTCATGGTGGGGGTGGGGGGGCTTCTGGGAAAGGCTAGTGGGAAGCGTAAAGGCGGCCATGAGGATCACGCTTCACCAGTGACACCTGACACACGAGGAACTGGTCACACTCTTCTACGAACTTGCCATGTATCTGAACCTCAGGCCACTGACGGAAGAAACCACGGACGGGCTTCTGACACCTGCCCACTTTCTCTTTGGCGTTACACACATCAAGGGAGTCGTCTCACCAGCGGTGGACCCGACCACAAGCCTGAACCGAGCGTGGAAGAACCGGGAAAGGGTCGCAGAACACCTCATCAAACGCTGGACCGATGAGTACCTACAGACATTGAGAAGTTGGAGCACAAGCCCCCGCAGACGTCCGGTCCGCACTCCTCAAGTTGGAGAAATCGTCTCAATACACGGGGAAGAGAGCAGAGGTCGTTGGCCCCTGGCCCGTGTACTAGCTCTCATTCGTGGACGGGATGGAATCCCGAGAGCTGCGATCACATCGTTGCGGGGTCGTCAAACAAGGAGACCCGTGACAAAACTATACCGCCTGGAAGCATCCCCCGACTTCACCACATAGGGCTTCCCGTTCAACATTAAACGACCCAAACAATTGGTGACGCATTCTGGAGTACGGATTAGTGTCCGACTTAAACAGGGCGGGATTTACCAGTGCGGAGACGGCTCCGACGCGTGCAATTTATACTCATTTGCAATATTACTCTACAAATTTCATAATTATCCCGTTTCTTTTACACTGCCTCTGTTTTAGGGGAGATGTTGGCAAGAGTACGCATCTTAGCTTTGCAGGGTTACTGCGGAGTTCCTGATGGATAAATTTAAAAACGCTTGACTTCAGGCGATCTGTTGGACATTTATGTACTTTGGTGCAAAAGCTGGGTCTGCTGGAGCCGGTGCGAGACCCAAGGATGCATCTGGTCCTGGACTCCTGAGTGACTCGGTCGCGAGGAGATCGGGCCTGCGCTCCGTCACGGATTTGACCTGCAGCCGTGCGTGCGAGGGCGCGACCTGGCTGACGGTCCTCAACAACATCGAGACCGACATCAGCGCCTGGCAGGTGACGGCCGCCGCAAGCGGTGAGCGCCTCGGCAGCGCGCCCCTCTGGCTGAACGGAGCTGAGCTGTACACCCGGTACACGCAAATGTCCTCCTTCACCGCAGCGGATGTAGGCAGCATCGGGGAGCGCGCTACCCGCGTCATCGGGCGCCTTCTGAACACGGCCGAGAACGTGTGCGTCCTCGGGGATCCCTCCCGAGGCCGGCCGGAGAACTGCTCGGTACTCCCTGGCAGATCACTGCCGCCTACCACCGTCCACCACAAGCGCGCGCTGATGCGTATCGACTTCGGCGACCGCCTGAAGTGCCTGCCCATCGGGAGGTCACTTGTTCGGAAGATGGGTCGCCACGAGCGGGGGATCTGGGGTGTCGAACACTTCTTTCTCGACGGCGTGCACCCCTCCCCCAGCGGGTACGCCAAGCTGACGGCGTCCGCCCACTTCCCCAAGTGGCTCAAAGTGGGTGACGAGTAAGTGCGTGTGATGTAAAAAACGGTCTTTTTTTGTGGGAGGTGTGTGGGGCCCAGCCCCGTCATGAGGCATGAGCGATGTAAAATGTTAATGTGTTATGATTTGTGATTTATCGATATGATTTGCTCGTCACTTTTCGTTTTAGCGCGTCATATGTTTGTGGCCCTCCGCCCAGTTTAGGTCATGCTTTTGTGAAGGCAGGTCAAGGTCAGCAGGTCAAATTAGGTCAAATTTCAAAGTGCTTGTCAAGGGCAGTCTAATCGTGGTTTTTGATTTGCGCTACGTCGTCTAGAATTGCCAAATTATATTAATTTTGAAAATTAAACGTCATCACTTTTAAACAGTTTCTTATTCGCTATAACTTGGCCAAAAAAGAGGTATCGATCTGAAATTTGATACGTGAATAGAAGACGATAGGTACGTACTATTAAAAGCAATTCGGTTTTTCGAAATTCGAAAAACGTTTGGGATTTTTTTGGCTAAATTTATATAAAAAGTCACTTTTTATTTTTGGGGTCAAAATAAAAAATCTGAGACGGGCGTTTTCACGTCCCACCCTCCCCCTGTCTAACTCGGCTCCTGGGCCACGTAGCGACACGCGGTAAGCGGCAATCGAAGCAGCGTCAAAAACAGGTACAAAACACTTCGGTCATTTTTAAGGTAAGGTCAAAGGTCAGGTCACCAGAGGTCATCAAAGGTCAATTTTAGTCCATTTTAATAATTTCGGAAATATGCCAACGGCTAACTCGGGAACCAATAGAGCTACAGCGCCGCGGAAAAGCGCATTCGATAGCCGTATTACAGACCTTTCTGAGTAATGTTCTCAGAGTTGACCTCAGGTCAACGGTTAACCTCCAGAGAACAAAAACTGTAAAAAAGGTTTTCACGAAAAAAAAATCGGCAATAACTTTTGACGCAAGCTAGCCACGACCTTACTTTTGGCAGCATCGTGATCCTCTCGTCGAGACGGCGAATGAACTTTTTGTTGACCTTGAAAGGTCATCTGGAAAATTTGACCTTACGTCAAAGTCATGACCTGACCAGAAAGGGTCATGTTGCATATCATTCGATCCTTATCGTCGAGCTGAACACATCTGATGAGTTTTCACCGCTCTAGCACGTCTCTATCAAAAGTTATAGCAAAAAAAAACTGTTGGTGACCGTTCATGACCTGAGATGACCTCAGGGGCATACCGAGTGGTCGCAGGGGCATTTTTTTCCGATTCAGCGTGTCATGTTTACCTATGAACCACCAATGTTTGGGAGCGTTTTGAACGGCATTCGTCCAAAAGAGGCGCATTTCAATTTTCCCCCATTGACTTATAATGGAGAGGTCGCAAAATTGACCTGACCTTAGGTCTCAGATATCAAGAGTCCGAGATATAGGTACATTTTATACATACTGTTACTCATCTGAAAGTTTCAAAGTGATCATTCAGTCGGTGTAGCTATAGCGAGCCTTTGAACCTTTTCTGAGGTTAGGTCACTTGACGTGATCTGGTGAACTGACTTTGAATGACCGAGGTCTAAAATTTTCACATGTGCGGAAATGATGTATGAACAGGTGTAGCAAAAACGGCGGCGCTGCACCGTTTGCGTGAGATATTCGCGAAAAACCTGAAGAGGGGGAGGACGCCCCTCCCCCCCCCCCCCCCAGCACGGCGCAGCTAAAGGAAACTTCGATGAGGTAGGTAATCTTGTTACGTGTCGGTCTAAAATGCCGTCAGAGTGACGTCATGTTCGGCCGATGCTACATACTTTTCTAATGGAGTTCTGAGCGTCTGACTGACCTGGTCGTGGCGCGCCTCCAGGCGGCGCTGGATCAGGCGCAGGCAGAGGCCGACCTGCAGGGCGCGCAGGTGCTCCCTGGTGCGGCTCCACACCAGGTGCACGTTGGCGACCAGGAGGCGGCGCGCCGGCCGGCCCGCCTGCTCCGGCCCGCTCTCCTCCAGCAGCGTCAGCTGGCGACAGAGTGTCAGCACCCACATAGTGTCAGCACCCACAGTGTGTCAGCACTCAGCACCCGCAAAGTGTCAGCACTCAGCACCCACAGTGTGTCGGCACACACAGTGTGTCAGCTGCTGAAAACAACATAGGCGTCGCCAGAGATTTTAGGTTGGGAGGTCAAAATAAATTTTGGCATAAAATTTTGTCTTTCTTTAGTCGTTACACAGTATGACAGCCACTAATTGTAGCCACGTATTCAGTGGGGATTCGGAAGATAGTGAATGTCGAAAGTGTGAAACGAAAGTTCTTTAACTTTGCTCCTGTGAGAGGGAGTTGCACTCAATTGATTCTGCCCGTCTGTCAGTCAGTCAGTCAGTCTGTCTGTCCGTCAGTCAGTCAGTCTGTCCGTCAGTCAGTCAGTCAGTCAGTCAGTCAGTCAGTCAGTCAGTCAGTCAGTCAGTCAGTCAGTCAGTCAGTCAGTCAGTCAGTCAGTCAGTCAGTCAGTCAGTCAGTCAGTCAGTCTGTCCGTCAGTCAGTCAGTCAGTCAGTCAGTCAGTCAGTCAGTCAGTCAGTCAGTCAGTCAGTCAGTCAGTCAGTCAGTCAGTCAGTCAGTCAGTCAGTCTGTCCGTCAGTCAGTCAGTCAGTCAGTCAGTCAGTCAGTCAGTCAGTCAGTCAGTCAGTCAGTCAGTCAGTCATTATCACATACCTGGAGAACCTGCGGTTGCTCGGTCAGACTCTGTCGGAGAGACTCGTTGCTGTCCAGAGCCTGCTGCACGTCGGCAAACAGCCCGGCCAGGTCAGCGATCACGTGTCGCTCTGTGGAGACCAGCCTGCCACAGTGGCGGGGGGGGGGGGTCCAGGTCAGCGATCACGTGTCGCTCTGTGGAGACCAGCCTGCGCCAGTGGCGGGGGGGGGGGGTCCAGGTCAGCGATCGCGTGTCGCTCTGCACGGTTCGTCGGAAAGTCATTTCATCCACAAAAGAAACGAAATATACCATTCGAAAGCTGACGGTAAGTTGATTCCACAAATGTTTTTTTTTTGTCGAAATCGTTCGATGGCCTTTTTCAAAAATTGCGTTTTTGTAAAAACGCAATATTTTTTTATTCAACGAGCTATCCAGGACAGTCTTGAAATTATAGGCGTGTTTTTTTTCGTTTTCCAGTGAAAGCTGAATGCCAAAGAAACAATATGCAGCAATAAAATATTCTCAAATATTAATACGCGCCTCTCACAGCAGGCAGCAGGGCCTGCTGTGAGTTCCCGTCCCCTTCCCAGCAGGGCCTCCGATCTAACCACGCCCCAGGCAGTCCGGGCTCGGTCCGACCCTCACTGGTCGAGCCACGGTGCCGCCTGAGTTTGTGCCGGGTGCAAAACTGCACGATGACTATAAATCGTCACCAAAACTGGAGCAGTAACTAGCGCCGGAACTAGTAATCAGCACGACCATCGTCAGATGGCAGGAGCGAATGGAATAAGCGGTTCCAGGTTTCAGAAGGAATGGGGCAGGAAAAAGCGCTGAAAACAATGTTTTGCTGATACAGCCATAAACGGTTCATTGAATTAGGAGAGCAGCACATCAGTTTAAAGCCCTTCAGATGGTGGTTTCAATAAGCACACAATCATTTCCCAATTCGCCTTAAACGATGTCACAGGCCAAGAATACGCTGAAATACTAGGTAGTGTGTACAGATGCAACTGCGGGTCCCTGTACATTGTCTGCCTGCAACGCCATAGGCTTTAGGTACATACAGGTTGACATTGCCTAACTTGATGTCATTCGACCTTTGACCTGAACTGTGATGTCATCGGTTGGTCCGAGGCACTGAACTCTAATATATACTGGAAGGAGCATTGGTGACTTGTTTTTGGCTATCGATTTCCGCCATGTTGTGTATACCAGACATATAAATTGCATGTACGGTAGCAGAGGTGCAGTTTAGTGAGAGGTACACTACTCAAAAGTGCTGCTGCTTCATGCTTGCAGTTTGATTGCAGTGATCAACTTTTCAAGACTTTGGTATACACAACATGGCGGAAATCGTTAGACATTCTGGCCCATATACGGCCAAGGCGAGTGCCTCCCCCTGGTCCGAGGTCAATGAAATTGGGTCACAGGGTAGTTCCCTCCCTGAGTGGTGGGGCTATCGAACGCCGTTTGAATTTTTAAAATTGGTCGGTAACTTTCCCAGAGCTTAGGGGGCCGAACCTACCCCCCCCCCCCCCGGCCCCGACGGTTGGCACTTGGCAGGGTCCGCGGAGGACAGCCCTCTACGGGTTGCGGATGAATATGAATGCCGAAAATAAGTTGTTTTAATCGTAAACCTAGCCGACCAGGCGCGACCGGCCGCCCGGCCCACCCACCGGAACTTGTCCGACCAGCAGGTGGCCAGGCCGTCGAGCGGACCGCGTTTGACGGCGAACGTGCCCCCGAAGCCGGCCGCCTCCAGCATGGGCCGCCAGCAGCTGGCCCACACGTCTTGGTCCACCTCCTGCAGACAGAGCACGTCGGCGTGGTAGCCTGCCGGACGGCGGGCGGGCCGTCAGACCGACCTACCCTGTCGGACGGCGGGCGGGCCGTCAGACCGACAGCGGCGTGGTACCCTGGCGTGGTACCCGTCGGCGTGGTAGCCTGCCGGACGGCGGGCGGGCCGTCAGACCGACCGCGCGGCTCGCCCGAGCCGGGTCCGAACCGCCGCACAGGTCGTCAATGGCCACCGGCTGAGAGCTTCCAGTCCATTATGGGTCCTTCGCTCTCAATCTGCCGATGGGCCTAGGGTCCCCTCTCCTCATCTCCTGCATGGACCCCTGCATTTATGTTAAGTTTTGGTCCTTTAAAGAAAATATATACCTACCATTTTCTTCAAATTGGTTTTTTGCTACAGTTTTCTGCTTTTTATGCTTTAAATGATTAAAAAATAATACATATAATATTTACAAAAGGGTTTTTTAAACCACTTTCAGATGGGAAGATGTATATTCTATATAAAGCAGTGTTTTCCGCGGAAGCTTATCAAGTACCTATTGGCCAATAATAATGCGTAGTTCTAAACCAGCTGCATGCTCATTGGCTGACGCTGAGGTGGCTGCATTTTGGGCATTCTTCTATAAGTCACCACATTCCTGCGTAAGCCACTCGTTCAAAACCCCATGTTAAGAGTGATATATTTCCTTTAAAGGGAGATAATGAGCTTTCTTTTTTCTTAAATAAAAATTACTCGACATCTATACTATTTCTACTGTAGTTTCTATAAAATATGAAAATTTCCTAGCACATTTTCGTATGTGATAAAAAGGTTTTTATTTTTGCAAAAAAGAAGCAGTACTTGCAGTACTTGTAACACCCACCGAAATGCGTTGTCCTTCTTTATAAAAAGTCGCAGTATATGGCGCTTTTTTTCAAACAGCGACGCTTGGGTTTTTGTTTATGTTATCGCCTTGTCGTTGCTTGGTTGTAAGGATTCTAATTTGAATTAGAGTTAATTCGGTTTAGAATTAATTAGATTCTAATTCGGGGGTACATTGTGCCTACTCTTCTTTGTTTCGGCATGCGGCATGCGGCACAAATGAACGGCATGCGCCAGAAACGCAGCCAAATCTTGCGATTGCGACTACGAAATTCATTATTTTGGCGTCAGAGCCTGAAGCGAAAAATACAAGCATATTTATTTCAAAAAGACTTCAGGTTTGTCGAACGGTGTTATGAGAATTTTGATAACAGTACTGCATAAGTTTTTCAGTGATGCCGCAAAAGTGTTGTATCTATCTTCTTTTATTGTGCAGTCGGCGGGACCGATTCAAAATTGAGTCGTTGCTACTAAAATAGCAGCATATGGCGTCAGATGATGAACAGGAAAAATAGTTGCGTAAATTTAGACATAAACCACCCCCAAACCATGAATATCTTTTGAAGGCACTATAGACGACCATTAACTATGATGTGATGAAGATCAAATGTAAGGAATACGCTCATTTTACAAAATTACATGCAAGTACCAAAAAGTGATGTAAGTAGGGGAGAGCGGGGCCAGTTGAACCACTTTTTATATATTGACATGCACAGCGAGATCTAGTTGTCATATCGAAAAATGCACAATGCCATGAAAAAATATGCTCTTTTGGCTTTATTTTAAGATATGTAAAATTATGTTTCAAACATATTTTGCTGCCAAACGCATGCTTATAAAACAGCTCTACGCCCGTTTCAAATGACCCCGATGCGAGGGTCAATTGAACCAGCCCATGGGGTCAATTGCACCTATCCTTAACAATGGGATGTTTTCCTCTTTAAGGCCACTTTCTTAAGGAGATATTTTGTCCGGTTTACTTTTCCAAATGCTACATTCAATAGGTCGTTGGAAAGCTAAAAGTGCAAAGTTCCTCATAATAGGTGACATAAAGTACATAGACTATGGTAAAATGGGCGGATGAGAAAAATAAGAAATATCTCAGGCTATATTGTGCTTTCAAGCAAAAGGCTGGAGAAAAAGGGGTCAAAATTGAGCTCTATTAAACTACTACCTATTTCAGTTTAAAAGCTCATTTCAAAGGTGGACTATTTCCTTTAATGTTTACAGCTCCTGAACAATAACCATTGCAAAGGTCACCGGGGTCCATTGAAACGGCCTGTGGCCCTGTTTCAACTGACCCTCAGAGAAGCGTTTCAATTGACCCCATCTGCTCCCGCCATCTCGCACGCGCCGTAAAGAACATGTCAAACGAGCTGGAGGGATGGCATCATGCTGAATGAAGGGCCAAATAAGGTGTTATTCCGGAGCCAGGAGTTCTTCTTTCAGCAAACAAAGGTATATGAGATATCACAAAATATTCATCAGAATGATTTCTCCCAAACGCCCCTCAAAAACACAAAAACAAGTGTCAAATCAAAATTACCGTCCGTTTGCCGCCCAAACGCCGTTGACAAAGGAAGTGGTCGAGCGCGGATGCGCAGTGGTGTCGGCAACGCCATATGTTGCATACTGTTGAAAATAAAGCCATGTTTCATCTGACCCCGTGTTTCAACTGGCCCCGCTCTCCCCTACTTATTCAACGGTCATTTTCAGCGCTCCCCGCTAACGTGACTTCAAGTTGAGATATTTGCGGCAAGGTACCGAATTGAGCAAAATGGTTTTAATTTACATTATAACTTGTTGTGTTTTGTCAGAAAATGGTCATAACTCAGATTTTGTGGAAAAAGGTCATTATCTCCCTTTAACCCGCGCCGTGCTGGTGGCCTATGTTTTCCGTGTCATGCTGGGGGGGGACGTTTTCACGCCACCCGTCTAACTCGGCTCTTGGGCCACGTAGTGACACGCAGTAAGCGGCAATCGACAGAGCGTCAAAAATGATGACGGAAATACTTGGTCATTTTTTAGGTCAGGTCAGAGGTCAGGTCACCAGAGGTCATCAAGGCCAAATTTAGTCCATTTCAACAATTTTGGAAACTGCCAATGGCTAACTCGGGAACCATTAGTTCTACAGCGTCGCGGAAAAGCGCATTCGATAGCCCTTTTACAGAACTTTTAGGGTATTGTTCTTAACTTTGACCTCAGGTCAACCGTTTAGCCTCCAGAGGGCAAAAACTCTAAAAAAAAAAACGCCGTTTTCACAAAAATGTTTTTCGGTGATAACAGAGTCACGCTCACGACATTACTTTTGCCAGCATCGTGTTCCTCGCGTCGAGACGCGTCGAATGAACTATTCGCTGACCTTGAAAGGTCAAATTTGACCTCAGGATTAAGGTCATGACCTGACCGGAAAGGGCCATGTTGCATATCAGTCGATCCGTATCGTCGAGCTAAACACATCTGACGTGTTTTCACGGTTCACCGCTCTAGCACGTCTCTTAAAAGTTATAGCCAAAAAGACTGCTGGTGACCGTTCATGACCTGAGATGACCTCAGGGGCATACAGAGAGGTCACAGGTGCATTTTTCCGAATCAGTGTGTCATGTTTACCTCTGAACCGATGTTTGAGAGCGTTTTGAACGAATTTCGTCCAAAAGAGGCGCATTTCGATTTTCTCCCATTGACTTGTAATGGAACGGTCGCAAAACTGACCTCACCTTAGGTCACAAATACAAAAAACGAGATATACATTTTATTCATACTGTTATTCGTATCAATCGCTGAAAGCTTTAAAGTGATCGTTCAGCCGGTGTAGCTATAGCGAGCCTTTGCACTTTTTCTGAGGTAAGGTCGTGACCTGGTGACTTGACCTTGAACGACCCGGGTCTGAAATTTTTACAACATGTGTGGAACAGATGGATAAACAGGTGTACCAAAAACGACGTTTTTGAGATCTTTGCGAAAATCTAAGGGGGGAGCACGGCGCGGGTTAACAGCGGCAATTGGAGAGGTATGCCATATGACGGCATGAACAAGGCTCTTGTGTCTACCTACATCAATATTGATAAGTGACCGTGACCTTTGACTCAGCCATAGTTGCCACGCCAACTAACCCCAGTAACCCCAGTCGGTCGTCACCCCATCCCCAGGGCCCCAGTCCCAGTGACCCTGTCCCAGTGACCTCAGTCCCAGTGGCCCCAGCCCCCAGTCCCAGTGACCGTGTCCATTAGTCCCAGTGACCGTATCCCTCAGTCCCAGTGACCGTGTCCCCAGTCCCAGTGACCCCAGTCCCAGTGACCCCAGTCCCAGTGCCCCAGTCCCAGTGACCGTGTCCCTCCAGGCTCCAGTCCCAGTGACCGTGTCCCCAGTCCCAGTGCCCCATTCCCAGTGACCGTGACCCCAGTCCCAAAGACCGTGACCCCCAGTCCCAGTGCCCCCAGTCCCAGTGCCCCAGTCCCAGTGACCGTGTCCCCCCAGTCCCAGTGACCGTGTCCCCAGTCCCAGTGACCGTGTCCCCAGTCCCAGTGACCCCAGTCCCAGTGACCCCAGTCCCAGTGCCCCAGTCCCAGTGACCGTGTCCCTCCAGGCTCCAGTCCCAGTGACCGTGTCCCCAGTCCCAGTGCCCCATTCCCAGTGACCGTGTCCCCAGTCCCAGTGCCCCAGTCCCAGTGCCTCAGTCCCAGTGCCCCAGTCCCAGTGTCCCCAGTCCCAGTGCCCCAGTCCCAGTGCCTCAGTCCCAGTGCCCCAGTCCCAGTGTCCCCAGTCCCAGTGACCCCAGTCCCAGTGCCACAGTCCCAGTGACCGTGTCCCCAGTCCCAGTGACCCCAGTCCCAGTGACCCCAGTCCCAGTGCCCCAGTCCCAGTGACCGTGTCCCCCAGTCCCAGTGGCCTCTGTCCCCGTGACTGGCGTGGCCGGTGCGTACCGAGCAGCTGGAGCAGCAGCGCCTGGCGGCGGTAGTCGATGTGCTGGCACGGCTGCGCCGGCCAGTAGTCCACGCGCTGGCCGCGCTGCAGCTGCACGTAATAGTCGGCCAACAGGTTGTAGCTGACCAGACGGAACCTGCCGCACCCGCGGGCACCGCCTTAGACACACACACACACACACACGCACCCGCGGGCACCGCCTCAGACACACTCACACACACGCACCCGCGGGCACCGCCTCAGACACACTCACACACACGCACCCGCGGGCACCGCCTCAGACACACTCAGCGACACACGCACCCGCGGGCACCGCCTCAGACACACTCACACACACGCACCCGCGGGCACCGCCTCAGACACACTCACACACACGCACCCGCGGGCACCGCCTCAGACACACTCACACACACGCACCCGCGGGCACCGCCTCAGACACACTCACACACACGCACCCGCGGGCACCGCCTCAGACACACTCACACACACGCACCCGCGGGCACCGCCTCAGACACACTCACACACACGCACCCGCGGGCACCGCCTCAGACACACTCACACACACGCACCCGCGGGCACCGCCTCAGACACACTCACACACACTCAGAGATAGGTACAATCACGAACTCAGACACAGACTAGAGATGTAATCGGATACCAACTTTGTGGCATACCGATACCAAACCGATACAAACTTGGCATTCGGTATTCCATGGCTATAGTGTATTTTGGTATTTTGTTGGTATTTTGAATCGTCGTTAATGTAAAAAGACTGTGAATTTGATAAAAAGTTAGTATTTCCCTCATTTTTCCAAGTTGTTTGCCACAATCTTGAGTTATGCCCCCAGGCCCACAATGATGAAAATGCACCCACAAGTTTTACAAGCGTCCTTTCGAGAGCACGGCGCCCTTCGCATGCTCTAACGTCGTCCTCCTGACCGTCTCGTGTTCCTGGATAATATAGCGTTTTTAATCACTCGGCGCCCTTCTAGGAGAATGACGCCCTTTTGAAAGCACCGCGCCATTCTCATGGTCTAACGGCGCCCTCCTGGCCGTCTCCCCCTTTTAGGTCTCTCTCCACCGTGCATCCCGCGACTGTTCGGCACCCTTCTGGCCTCTCAGCGCCCCTGGACCACATAGCGTTCAATCACTCGGCGCCCTTCTAGACACACACACACACACACACACACACACACACACACACACGCACACACACACACACACACACACACACACACACACACACACACACACACACACACACACACACAAACACACACACGCACGCGCACGCACACACACACACGCACACGCAAACGCACACGCACACGCACACGCACCCCCCCCTCCCACACACACACACACGAATACACTGTAGCACGCGGGCGGGTGTGTAGCGGACGGGCGCACCGCTGTGTCTTACCCGTCGGCTCCGACTGGCTCAGTGGTGAGCCGCAGGCCGCGCTCAAACGGACAGGTGCCGGTCCCGGCGAGCACCGGCTCCGACAGCCAGCAGAGCTCGGCCGGCCCGGTCCCGGCGGGCCCGTCCCGGCGGCCCACCAGCCGCAGCCGGCGGCCCACGTCCGCCTCGGACGGCACGTAGTGGAGGCCGCTGCCGACCGTCACCCAGCCGCCGTCCTGTTGGCGCTGCCAGCAGAACTGGAGTCCGGCGCTGGCCGCCAGCCGCCGGACGGTCGGCGCCGGGTACGGCGGCCAGCCGGCGACCAGCACCGCCGGCAGCGGCGGCAGCGCTCCACACGCCGCCATCAGCGCTCCTGAAACACAACGGCGGCCGCTGCCAAATGAAAACAGCACTGCAATGTTTCCCCTTCTGCACTGTTCCCCGGGCGCCCGACTGGGATTCCTGGCTTTGCACGCTCGGCTGGACGGAGGGGTTAAACACCCCACCCATCGCCTTCTTAACCCTCGCCCGCACATGCCATTTTCCCATCCTAGAACGCACATGGGGGGGGTTGCCACCCCCCGCGCCATTTCGTTCCTGTTGGAGATAGAGCTTAGCAGTAAAGACCAAAAAGATTCTTTGGAAAGAGACAAATCCAATGATACCCAGTTTTACCTTCTCCGGTCAGTCATTGACCTTCCAGGTCAGGTCAAACTAAAAAATGTTGCTGTTTGGGGTCACCGTTGGATATCAAGTGCCCTGCTTGTCATATACCAATGACGATGCCGTTTTCTGGTGCCAAGCCAGCTGGAACCTCTTTGTCACACTACCCGACCAGGTTTTTGCTGCTGAGGTCATCTCAGGTCAAGTTAGGTCAAGGTCAATGATATGTGTTTGTACATATGTTTGTGTGTGTCTGTGTGTATACTGATGTGTGCAGTGCACACATCAGTATATTGGGGCTTTATGGCAGGGTTGTGCTCGACTCAAAAAAATTTGCCGACTCGACTCATCATTCAACTTCAGAAAGCCCTGACTCAACTCTGACTCAAACAAGGAGCTGATTTTTGCCCTTGACTCGACTCATGACTCAAGCGGCTCAATGAAAATATGAGTCGACTCAAACTTGACTCAAATTTTTTGTTGAGTCAAGCGAGTTGACTCAAAATTGACTCAGATAAAAAAGTTGTTGAACGGGGGCGGTGGTGAAAAAAAAAAATCCGGGAGCAGGGCCAGGGCGAAGTTGTTAGGCGGGGGGGGGGATGAAAAGCTTGTTTCTAGAAAGTTGAGTTAGCTGACTCATGTTCCTAAATGTTTGGCTCAACTCAATGTCTCAACTCAACTCAAATATAGGCCGATATCGCTTGTGCCCGTTATCGCCAAGATCACTGAGCGGATCGTCCAGCGTCAGCTCCATTATTACCTCTCTAGCAACTTTCTTCTCTCGGACAGTCAACATGGATTTCGGCCCAACCATTCGACTGCTTCCGCTCTTATTAACGTCTCCGATAGTATACTCTCAGCCATGGACAACAGCGAAATTTCTCTCCTGTGTCTCATTGACCTAAGTAAATGCTTTGATATCATCAACCATTCTAAATTACTTGACAAGCTCCAACTACTTGGGATTGACGCTGGATGGTTCCGCTCATATCTTGAGGGCCACACACAGAGTGTATGCATCAGTGATGGTAGGGGTCACCGCGTACTCTCCAAGTCACTGCCAAACCATGTTGGTGTGTTCCAAGACTCGGCCCTCGGGCCTTTGTTGTTCACTTGCTTTGCGAACGACATGAGCCTGCATGCCCTTGATGCGCGTATCGTTCAGTACGCTGACGATACGCAGGTGCTCGTCAGTGGCCGTAGGACAGCGATGAGCGACACAGAGACTAGAATGGAGACGACCCTGGCAGCCCTCAGTGACTGGTTTGCGGCCAATGGGTTGAAAGTCAATGCCACCAAGACTGAATTGATTGCGTTTGGCAGCCGGCAGAGCATGCGCAACCTGCCTGACATAAATGTAAGATTTAGAGACGCCGTCTTGAAACCGTGTCAAAGGGTCAAGAATCTGGGCGTGACCTTCGATTCTTACCTCACCTGGGATGACCATGTCGCTGCCATTGTTGGTAAATGTTTCGGAGCGCTGATAAGTGATAGGATTGAGCCAGGTGCGCCACTACATACCAGAGGATACGATTGTGACGCTTGTGACTGCCCTTGTTCTCTCACATGTGCGGTACTGCCTGCCCGTTTACGGGAACTGCTCGAAAGGGAACCTCGCACGACTTGATAAGGTCATTAATTTTGCCGCAAGGGTTGTGTCTGGCCGTCGCAAATATGACCACGTGGCTGATGTAAGGGACGCGCTGGGGTGGCTCTCGGCTGGTGACCTATCGTCGTACGATACGCTGGTGCTACTGCACAAGGTTATCCGAACGGGCGAGCCAGCTGACATTGCCGCTATGTTTCGCCGAAATGAGGAGATGCGCGAGCGAGCGACTAGACGGGATAGCAGGCTGTGGCTACCTGGCATCCAGTATCCACACAGAGGCGGGGCGTCGAAGGTTCAGCTACCGTGCAGCCATGCAGTACAACGCACTGCCCAGTGATTTTCCGGACATGTCAACAAACAAGTTCAAATCATCTCTCAAACGTCGCTTTCAACACTGATTTAGGCTTATGCATATGGGTTGCATGTATGTCAGCTGAAATCTATTCATGCATAGCCATGCGTTTTGGTGAGTTTTGTGTGATATGTTGAGTGTGATGTCTTTTTGTTCCATTCTCATATGACGCGGGAGCGTAATAGCCACAACTACCTGTGGATGCCCCCCAGATGTTAAATACAAAAACAAATACAAATGTCAAAAGTTGTTTTACTGACTCAACTCTGACTCAACTCAATGCCTTAATATTTTTGTCCGACTCAACTCTGACTCAACTCAACAGCTCAACATTTTATCCGACTCGACTCAAATCTGACTCATTTGAGTCAGAGTTGAGTCAAATTTCTGACTCGACTCATGAGTCAAGCACAACCAGGTGCTTTATGGAGATAAGTGTGGCTACATAGGAGCCCATAGGCGGCGGAACGGGGGGGGTGTTGAATTCTGCAAGGGGGCACCAATAGCAAGGTGCCCCCCTTAAATTTGATGTATTAGTACCGGATTCGGATTGTATTAGTACGATGTATTAGTACCGTATTAGTACCGGGGCGGATTCGGGAAAACTCCAAGGGGAGGGTCATGAATCGAAGTAGTGCCTCTACCTATACCCAAAATCAAAACCTCGACGGATTTCGGCCACTTAATTTTGGTGGTGCCCTATTTTCAGTTTTTTATTTTCTTTATTTTTGGTTAGTCGTGTGATGACTGGTGCTCCTGCTAGGCCGCTGGTGCCCCTGGAAAGACTGTGGTACCTACCTACCCTGCCCCCTGACAAGCCTACGGTGGGCCCTGCACATGACTTAGGTGCCCATGGGCCCTGACAGGCCCGTGGTGCCCCTGACAGGCCCGTGGTGCCCCTGACAGGCCTGTGGTGTCCTTGCTAGGCCTGTGGTGTCCCTGGGCCTTGGCAGGTCTGTGGTGCCCCTGGCGAGCCTGTGGTGCCCCTGTTAGAACGCAGGTGCCCTTGACAGGTTTGTGGTGCCCCTGACAATCCTAAAGTGCCAACGACAGGCTTGTGGTGCCCTTGACAGGCCCATGGTGCCCTTGCGAGGCCGGTGGTTCCCCTGCGAAGCCGATAGTACCCCTGGCAGGCCTCTGGTGCCCCTGGCAGGTCTGTGGTGCCCCTGGAAGACCTGTAGTGATTTTGCTAAGCCGATGGTGCTCCTGACAGGCCTGTGGTGCCACTGACAGGGCCGTGGTGCCCCTGCTAAGCCTGTGGTACCCCTGGCGGGCCTGTGGTGCCCCTGTCGGCTGTCAGGCCTGTGGTGCTACTGGCAGGCATGATGGTGACCCCAGGCCCAAAGTCATGACACAGTGACCTCCCCCCTGGGATTCGCCACTGATAATTAGTACTGCGATGGCTTCTTGGTAATTTGATACATGCAGGATTAATGGAATTTATCAAACGAGAATAAGGAAGGTAGGAACGTTTTTCGGCTACTAGTCGTTTATTGTTTTATTTTCGAATTTTCGACCTTCGCATCGAGGTCGTTGTCAAGAAACATATAACAATGACAATAACATGCATCGTGAACACGTTTGAAAAATAGTACGTGTTCCGGAGGATCCCGGATAATACTCTGGTGTTACTCTCGAAAGTAAAACAGCAGAAATAGCATGTGCCTCCATGCGCGAGGAACTAAAGAAATTTGTGCTTAAATAGAGTGTTTTTGATGTCTGAAAGAGAGGAAAAATACAAAACCAGAGAAATGTGAAAACAGTTTGTGAATATAGGTTAAGTTTAATTAAGCTATTAAGAAACAAGAACACAACGCGAGAACACTATCATCAACATCTGGAGCCGTATTGACCCGGATTCGCCGGTGATTAAGATATCTTTGAACGCCTTGTGCAAATTTAAAGAGTAAAGTAATGTGAAGTAACGTAGGTAACTGGTGTCTTGAATTGGCTTAGAGTAATGTAAGTATCTGTTAAGCATTAATTAAGTGCACTCTTTGACAAGATGGCAGGGAAGAAGAAAAGGAGAGCTGACAATACAGAAGCTGCCGATCAAGATAACTCGGAAAGTTCAGATAAATCAGATTCAACGATGCCTCTGAAAAGGGACATTAGCAAGACTATGCGTGAATTTCACCGAACACAAAGACGACTCACTTCACTTGTAGAGAGCGGTGAGATCACAACTGGAAACTCAGCCGATGCCATCGAATCACTAGAGGATTTGATCGAGCATATGCATGGACTGACGGAATCACTTTGTGAAGAAGTAAGTGATCAAGGCGAAAAGGAAGAACTTTGGCAGGAACTGGAGCAGGTTGAGAAAGAATCGCGAGAAACCATTCGGTTGACCAATAAAGCCATTCGCGAGAAGATTAACCCGCAGCCTGCAAACGCACCAAGTTCAACTGATGCGAGCACGTCCGGAACCCAAGCAAACAAAGGAGTGAGAAGAACGCAGATGGACTGGACCACCCATGGTCTAAGAAGTCCTCAACTGCCGGTGTTCTCTGGAGAGGACTATGAAAATTGGAAGATAACATTCGACGCATTTGTGGGAGACGAAGACATCCCGGAAAAATTCAAGATGATACAGCTCAAAGCCTGTCTCGGCGGTGACCCGCTGAAGCTCGTCAGCCGATACAATCCCACGGCAGCCGGGTATACAAAGGCCAGAAGCGAGCTGGAGCGCAAATACGGCGGAACGGGAAGACGGATCAGACGTCAACTTGAAGAGATCCGAGCGATGAAGCCGGTACGAGCCGGAAACTGCAAAGACTTGGATGATCTTGCTGACTGCGTCCAGACCCTAGTGACCAATTTGGAAGACAGTGGATGTGTGGCGGATCTGACCGAAATGTCAGCATACTACATTTTGGTCAAGGAGAAGCTGCCGGCATCATATTTGAAAACCTACAAGCGGTGGCAACAGGATGGGAACAGGACGGACAGTTTGATTCTGTTCGCTGACTGGCTGGCAGATGAAGCTGTATGTGAGCGGGAGGCGCAGGAGATAAGCTTGGCCGGTCAGCAGAGACCTGAAGGCAGAGGCAAGGCGGAGATCGTACCGAAGAAGCCGAAAAGAGTTTTCAACACGGAGACCGTCGGACAGCCTGAACGAAGAGCAACGTGTCTGTACTGCAACGAGCCGCACAGTCTGGATAACTGCCCGCACTTCACCCGGTGGACTGTCAGCAGTCGCTACCACTACTGCAAAACTAACAGGATATGTTTCCGCTGCCTGTCTGGCCATCATCTGGGGCGTAACTGCCGGCAGTTCAATGGCTGCTCGGTGAATTCATGTGAAGGCACGCACCACACACTGCTGCACGCTACAGCCAAGCCCGCGACTACTGGCCGTGAGGGAGCCATGGGAGGCCGGTCGGTACCTCACGAAGCTGAAGTAGCTGGTGCAGAATACGTCCCATCCACCCAGACACAGAGAAGTTCCAAGCAGTCGTTTCGCACAAAGAAGTCATCTGGAGACGCTCAATCGAACCCCGATCGAGTGGCGTTTCAGACGGTGCCAGTGAAGCTCTCTGCGAATGGGAGATCAGTCATTGTAAGTGCACTTCTGGACCCGTGTTCTGATGCCAGCTACCTGACGGAGGCCGCTGCGAATGAGCTACAGCTGCAGGGAGAAGATGAAGATGTGGACCTGGAGACGGTGAACGGAAGCTCACAAGTGAGGATGAAGAAAACTCAGATTCAACTCAGCTCAGTGGATGAAGGCTACAAGGCCAAGCTCAGCGCATTTGTCATCAAAGATCTGTCCAGCGCATCAACAAAAATCGACTGGAACCTGATGAAAGATCGCTGGGATCATATGAAGAAGATCCCGTTCCCGACCGTATCCAGGAAAGGCAGCATTGATATGCTTATCGGCCTGACGGGCGACACCATGTCCCTGTTTCTACCTGAGGAAACCATCCAGGGGCCTCCCGGTGATCCAGTGGCGGTGAAAACCCCACTGGGCTGGACCGCCTTCGGGCCGGTCAGTGGAGCCGAAATGGAAAGCATCAAGACCCTGAGAACCCATATCCGAAGCAAGCTGAAAGTGGAAAATCAGGAAGAGATTAAGGCCATGCGAGAGATGACAGAGCTAGAAGTGATCGGTGTAAGGGAGCAGAAAGAAAAGATTATGTCAGTTGAAGACAAAGAAGCGATGAAGAAAGTTGAGAAGATGAAGCATGAAGGAGGGCGATATGAAGTGAAAGTCCCCTGGCGAAATGATGAGCCCAATCTGTCCGGAAATTTCGGATATGCGCTCAGCAGGCTGAGAAAAACGGAGGAAAATATGAAGAAACGTAAAGATGAAGCCATGGAGAAAAAGTACGGTGAGATCTTCGAAGATTACGTGAAGAAAGGCTACTTTCTGAAGATAGCCGCCGGTGATGAAAACTGGACAGCCGCCACCTGTGAAGGGTGGTTCTTGCCTCACTTTCCAGTGATAAGACAAGACAGGGCAACAACAAAGATCAGACTGGTCTTCGACGCTGCGGCAAAGTACCAGGGAAGAAGCTTGAACGACGAGCTGTACCCAGGTCCTTCAATCTGCAGCGATCTGATCGAGATTCTACTGGGATTCCGGCGTCATCCCATCGCTCTGACGGGTGATGTCGAGGAGATGTTTCGCCAAGTGAAGCTGGCGACCGCAGACAAGAAGTATCACCGCGTCCTATGGCGCGACGGTGAAGCAGAGAGGGCGCCCGATATATACGAAGCCCAGCGATGGATATTTGGAAACGCGGCTGCACCTTTCGCTGCTCAGTATGTCATGAAGGAAAATGCTCAGATACACGCTGCCGAGTTCCCTCTCGCCGCTCAAGCCGTGGAAAGATCATTCTACATGGATGATGCGCTCTGCTCCTTCAAAACTGAAGAGGAAGCCAAAGAAGCAAGAGAACAGCTCACTGATGTGATGAAGCAGGCAGGCATGCACATATGGAAATGGCGAAGCAGCAGCTCGGATGTAACAGCAAGTATCCCGGAAAAGGAGCGCGCTAAGGAGCCGGAATTCAAGATCGAAGATGGCCCAAATCAGACAAGCAAGACGCTGGGTCTTCTGTGGAATGCTGGTGAAGATACTCTTGGAATCTGCGCTACCACTTCCTCAGACGCCACGCCTGAAAACCGGCCAACAAAAAGACTCTGTCTCAAGAAAATAGCTGCGGTTTTCGACCCGCTGTGTCTGATCTGCCCGCTCACCATCACCGCCAAGATCATCTTTCAAGAGACTTGGGCTCGCGGTCTGGATTGGGACGATCCACTGCCGCCCGACATGGAAGCTGAATGGCTGACCTGGCTTGAAGATATTCAGGAGGTGAGCTCATTGACTGTCCCAAGGTGCGTTCATTCATTTTCCAGTGAAAACGCACAACAACTGCATGTATTCTCAGACGCATCGGAGCAGGCGTACGCCGCTGTGATTTACGTCGTCACTGACTGTGAAGAAGGGATCGTGTCAAGAATAGCTCTGGCTCGAGCTAGGGTCACACCAAGGTCAAGAAAGGTCACCATACCTCGACTCGAGCTTATGGCTGCGCTACTTGGCCTGCGGCTCGTGAAGAAGGTCTGCGCTGCGTTTGAGATTCAGCTGACGGACGTGGTGTTCTGGTCGGACTCGCTCAACGTTATCTGCTGGATAAAAAATGACGTCAAGCGCTTCCAACCGTTTGTCGCCCACCGCGTCTCAGAGATCCGGGAGTTCACGAGTCCTGATCAGTGGAGACACATTCCTGGAACGGAAAATCCAGCAGATCTCCCCAGTAGAGGTGTCAAGCTGGAAGACCTGAAGCACATCAGCCTCTGGTGGGAAGGACCTCCATTCCTTCTGGAGTCACCTGAGAACTGGCCAAAACAGAGAGACATCTCTGAACAGGCATGCGACCCCAGTGAGTTCCGCAAAGAAAAAGTAACTACTCACTCAGCGCGGGCGAAGGAGATGGACACAGACTTCCGGCTACAGCCAGCACGCTACTCGAAGTGGATGAAGCTCATCAGAGTGACAGCATGGGTGCTCCGCTTCGTGAAAAGGCTGAAACAAAGAAGAACCGAGGCTGAATCTGAGAACTCGGATAGCTCCTGTGGTTCTCTCTCGAGTGAAGAACTGACTCAAGCCGAGTATTTCTGGTTCCTGAAAGCTCAGGAGTGCTTCGAGGACGAGCGACGTCATCTGCAAGCACAAGAGGAAGACAATGACGTAGTGCACTCAAGGCACGTGTGCAAAGACAGCAAGATCCGTCGCTTGTGTCCAGCGCTGGATAGCAACGGATTAGTGAGAGTTGGCGGCCGTCTACAGCAGAGTGGACTGTCCTTCGACGCCAAACATCCGGTGCTGCTACCGAAGCATCATGAAGTGACGAAATTGTTCGTGCGATACGTTCATGAAGATGGTGATCACGAGCTGGGAATCGAACACACCGTCTCTGAGCTTCGTCAGAGGGTGTGGATAATCGGCGCCAGAGAGCAAGTGAAAAAATGCATTTGGTCATGCCCAGAATGTGTGAAGAGGCGCCGACTACCCAGAAGCCAGCTCATGGCTCCAAAACGCACCAGTGAAGTAAAGGGGCCCTATCGGGCTTTCTTGAGATGTGCAGTGGATTTTGCTGGGCCGTTTGAAACCAAGCAGGGCCGATGCAAGTCAAGAACCAAGCGCTACTTGTGCCTCTTTCTGTGTCAGCAGACCAGAGCGGTGCATCTCGAGGTCGCCTTTGGCCTTGACACAGACAGCTTTCTCAGAGCTTTCATGCGATTTGTAGCTCGCAGAGGTGTACCTGCTGAAATGACCTCAGACAATGGGAAGAACTTCATCGGAGTGAGCCGTGAACTACAGAAGCTGGCGAGCAGCCTGGACCAGGGCGACATCACAACGAGGACCGCGCACTTGCGTGTCAAGTGGAACTTCACGCCTCCAGGCGCTCCTCACTTCAACGGAGGCTGTGAAGCAATGGTGAAGAGCGCAAAACGTGCGCTTCGGAAGACGCTGGAATCGGCTCATCTCAGCGATGAAGAGCTACAGACAGCGTTCTGCCGCGCTGAAGCTCTGCTTAACTCGAGACCTTTGACGAGTGTCTCATCTGATCCGAATGACCAGCCGCCCATCTCTCCGGCGTCGCTCATGTTGGGCCAAACCAGGCTCGACTTCATGCCTGATGATGATGGAGATGCAGAAACGACAAGAAGACGCTGGCGCCGCCTGCTGCAACTGAGCTCGGAGTTCTGGCGACGCTGGATTCGCGAGTACCTCCCAACTCTGCAAGGGAGGCAAAAATGGACTGAGCAATCTGAAAACCTGCGTGAAGGTGAACTGGTGCTGTTGGTGGATCCGAATGCACCCAGAGGACTGTGGCCGCTAGCCAGGGTCACGAAGACGTTCCCAGGATCAGATGGGCTCGTCCGTGTTGTAGAAGTTAAGACTGCAAAAGGTGTATATAAGAGGCCAGTCACGAAGACTGTTCGACTGGAGCTGGATGTCTGAAGAGGATGACTGTAGACGCCATCGGTGGGTGACTGTCATGATCCAGGGATGCAGCTGATGTGGTCTGAAGTGATTCTGAATGACCGGAGGTTCATTCAGAGTGGGGGGTGATGTTCCGGAGGATCCCGGATAATACTCTGGTGTTACTCTCGAAAGTAAAACAGCAGAAATAGCATGTGCCTCCATGCGCGAGGAACTAAAGAAATTTGTGCTTAAATAGAGTGTTTTTGATGTCTGAAAGAGAGGAAAAATACAAAACCAGAGAAATGTGAAAACAGTTTGTGAATATAGGTTAAGTTTAATTAAGCTATTAAGAAACAAGAACACAACGCGAGAACACTATCATCACCAGTACGGTCATCATATCTAAAAACGTGCAAGTAATCCCTCCAGCTATTTCTGGCCTGAAACTATGTACCCAAAATTAATGAGGAAAAAAGTGTATGAATAGATGAACGAATGAATTAATGGCTAACTGACGGACTGACTGACTGACTGAAGTAAAGAATGAATAAATGAATGAATGAATGAATGAATGAATGAATGAATGAATGAATGAATGAATGAATGAATGAATGAATGAATGAATGAATGAATGAATGCAGTACATGAGACACACAAACAGGCTGTGACACATTAAAAATACATGCTTAAAATCTTTGATTGCTTGATCGTCGGATCTCGTTGCCCTACCAGCACTGATCCCATAAAGGACTGAATGCGGTGCCGTCTACTCGGTTGATCGTGTCGTTTTTCTTGACGTGTATTTGTAGCGCTTCTTTCGTGAGTCGTTTCGTTAGATTGTTTTCGTTTTCGAGGACTGTCGTTTTGTTCCAAAGCGGTGCGTGTTCTCCTGGTTCAAAAAGGTGATCTACGAAGGCGCTTCCGTTGTGATTGCAGTTTTTGACGTCTCTTTGATGTTCTTTTATTCTTGTTTGCAGCTTCCGTCGTGTTTGTCCGATGTAGATTTTGCCGCAGTGACAGGGGCTTTTGTATACACAGGGTTTCTCTTCCGGTAGATGTTTGTCTTTGACTGTTGATAATTTGCTCCTAAGTGTTTGGCTTCTTGAAGAAATGGCACATTCGATGTTGTTCTTTTCCAGGAGGCGCTTCAGGTTGTGAGTTAGTCCCTCGCAGTATGGTAGGACTGCTCGACGTTTCCTGCCGTTTCGTGTCGTTCTGTGATCCGTCGTTTGTTCGTTCTCTCCGTTTTCTGTCGTCTGTAGTTTCGGTTCTGGTGTTCTTCGTTTTCGTGCTATGTATTTGTGTATCGTCTTCGCTGGGCCATTTCTTTTTAAGGCTCGAAGTATGTACAGGAGCTCGTCTTCTAGATGTTCTGGTGAACAAATCTTGAAAGCCCGGTCGACTAGTGACCTCACGACTGCCATCTTCGAGGCTTGTGTGTGCAACGTGTTCACGATGCATGTTATTGTCATTGTTATATGTTTCTTGACAACGACCTCGATGCGAAGGTCGAAAATTCGAAACGAAAACAATAAACGACTAGTAGCCGAAAAACGTTCCTACCTTGTATTAAGATGTCTAGTCGTAAAAGCTTGAAATCATATGAGAATAAGGAAGAGACAAACACATAGGTACCTACTTGAGGATCAGCTTAAAGTTAACCACACATACGGGGGTGAACTGCCATTTTCGTTTAGTAAAAAAAAAATCATCGTGTCAGGGCTGTGACGAAAAATAAGTGGCCTAAATCCGATGAGAAAACAAGATTTGGGGGTACCCTAGGTTTGGCTCCTTGAGCTGGTGCCCCCCTTGTCTCAAATCGTTCCGCCGCCTATGTTAAGGAGCCCATAACGTGCTCTCATAAGCCCTGTGGTGCCCTTCCGAGTTGAAGCGCGGCCACTGCGGACGTTCTGCCACCAATTGGCGCCGCAGGGCCCCTCGGGTTCGAAGGAACCCTAACCCCGAGAACGGGCACGTGCCACGTACCCCCTCGCTCCCTGGCTATGCCACTGAATCCAAATGATCAGGGACCCTTCAAGTAATCAGGGGCCTCTTAGAAGACCAGGGTTTTTCAATTGATCAGGGGCCCACTAGGTGACCAGGGGACCCTCTGATGACCGGGGGCCCCTTAAGTAACCAGGGACCCCTTAAATAACCAAGGCCCTCTCAGTAAACGGGGGCCACTCAGGTAACTGTAGGAGTCCCTCAGATAACCAGGGGGCGGCAAGGTCTCTTAAGTCCGTTTTTGACAAGGCTGTGATTGACGTCAGCTCAATCACAGTGGCCCTTTGCCACCAGTAGAGGGCCCTTTCAAGCCTTTTGAGGGCCGTTTAACGTCTCTTGAGCTCCCTTTGAGGCATTCTAAGGGTCCTTTGAGCAGCCGAAGACCTTTGAGGCCTTTAAGGGCCTCTTGACGTCAGCTGAGGACCGTTGGACGTGGGCTGAGGACCGTTTGGGGCCTTCTGATGGCCATCCATATTACTATTTGAAGAGGGTGCGTCTGTCCGTTACCGAGGTCCCGACTTGGTGGTGCTTTGCGTGGACTACAGGCCAGACCGTTGCACCTAGCGCGCTGAAATTTGCACAACTTATAGATCAAGGATGCGCGACGTGCCTTTGAGGGGTCTCAGCTCGATCGGGTCGACAGTGAGCGCGTGGCGCGTGCACAAAAAGTGCAAATTCGCGTCATAGACTTTACGTGTATAAATCGGCGTGCGAAATCAGGCGAAAACGGCTAATTTTGGCCGACACGGGTCCGGTCCCGGCGCAATATCTTGGTGACCAGGGGTCCGGCCGGCACGGGGAAAACAGCATCGTGTAGATAATTGAATCGGCAATTGAATGGTGTGCGATACAGAGTATAGCACGCGCCACGTGCACCGGGGAGGGCACTTTTTTTTAAATTGCGGTTTTTGACGGATTTTGGAATTGATTTTATCTTTAGGTGACCGTTAAATGGAGCGAGTTGAAACAACGCCTGTTGGCAAGAGAAATGTACCGCCTTTCATGGGAAGATTGTGAATAGCTAATTTATCGACGCCAAGGTGGTACAAATCGCTGGAGAAAATGTTGTTTGTCGATGTTTCGCTACTTTATTATTCACACGGATTTTGCTCAATGATCTGATATCTCTGGCAATTAAAAATGGCACCGTTGGAAAGAGCATTCAATTCTGTCCAAGGTTCTGTCTTAACTTTTGCATGATGATCAAAAGTATTCTTAAAAATGTAAATGTTCCAAACCATTACATTGTCATTTTTAGCGAAATTCATCGATGGCCCTCAAAAGACTTCACGCCAGTTTTCGGCTAATTCTAAAGTGAACGCATGCTAATAATGAACGCATGATAAAGTGAACGCCGCCACCCTGTCTCCATCCGTCCTGGCCCCAAATGGTGCCGGCACCGTTTGCGGCCCCGCAGCTACAGCAGCCGGTCCCGCCTCTGCAACAGCAATCAACGCTGACCTCACCTCCGTCGCTGCACCAGCAGGCTACAGGAGGTGAGTCGTCATGGCAAGAGCGAAACGCAGCCCAGGCGGGTATGTTTCGCACCGAGAGCTGGCCGAGCCTGCCAACCCGAACGGAGTGTTGCCCAAGGGCAGTCTCAACTTCTGCACCCGGCACAGCAGCGCCCGCATCAACCACTGGCCTGCAGCATCAAAGGTACTGGTCGGGCTGTTAACTCGCCCGACACAGACACAGCAGGGTGTTGGGATTCCAGTAGCTCCAAGCCACTTCGCATTGGATGCTATAACTGTGAGGGATTTCTCAGTGCTGCTGCCTACGTAGCTGAGCTCATAGGAGGATTGGATGTTTTATTTCTCTCAGAGACTTGGGTTTCCAGCGCCGAAAGCTCCATGTTAACTGATGTTCTGTTAAGCTTTGAGGTAGACGATGTACAGATATTCCAGACGCACGCGATGGAAATGCCGCCTGGTGCGGGGGAAGGGCGCCGTCACGGGGGTACAGCCATGATATGCAGAGGAGGTGGCTGCTTCTCCTTCTCTCACCTGCAGTCGGAATGCAACCGGCTGCTAGCCATACAGATAAACAGTCACAAAACCCCATGTCTCATCATAGTTGGCTGCTATATGCCTTACTTTTCTGGGAATGTAGATCAGTTAGAAAGCTACAGAGACGCCTGCGCGAGTTTAAAATCACTGTTCTGTGCACACAGGGTCACTGCTCCACTAGTGGTAGTCGGTGATTTTAACTGTCCCCTTCCAAAGCTGTCCCCAGCTAGGAGACCCCACTTTTGGCCCCGGCTGCGTGGTTTTAATGCGTTTAGCGGGGAGTTTCAGCAATTACTAGACGACAATGACATGGCCATTGCTGAGTTTTGTTTTCCTCAGTCGGTAGATTTTACCTATGAGCGCGGTGGCCATAGGACACACATCGATCACATTGCTGTACCTCGTTTGTTTGTAGGTCATCAGCTTCAGGCATGTGCCATAGTCCCACCATCCCCAGATAACCTTAGCCCACACCTGCCCATCCAATGCACACTGGAACTGACAGTTAAGCATCAGGGCAGAAAGTGTAAACAAACACTGGTGAATAACCTCGTTGAAAGCAAGCGCACGGTCCTAGTCTGGAAAGACAGCAGTCGGGTTGAAAAATATCACAGGATCCTTGCTGAGCGCCTCCAGCTGGTTCAGTTGCTTGATCTTGATGCTGATCAGCTGGACAGGCATCTCACATCATGCATCCACGAGGCAGCAGCTGAAGCAGGCTGCTCTCGGCCCCGGAGACCACCGAAGCCCTGGTGGACTCCATCTGTGTCGGCTTCTCGAGATCGCGCCCGCCTGTGGCACCGTATGTGGAACGATGCCGGTCAGCCCCGGAATACAGCTCTACACAACTGTTTCCGGGCCTCTCGAAGGGCTTACAGACGAGCTCGCTCCGACGCAGCCAAATCCCAAGTAGATTCCTTACGCCCACTTTTTGCCAATTCTGCGCCGAAATAAAAACGTTCAGTCATTTTGGCGACGCGTTGATCTAGCTCGGCGAGGCTCACGCGCTTCTTGTTCGTTGCTCACCGCGAGTGATTTTGAACTACATTTCCGCCGTATCTACAGGGATGGCGATAAACTATCCACAGAACAAGAGGAAGTGCGTGAGCGAGTAGCAGGCTTACTGGCCCAGGCCCAGGCGAACCCGGGGCCCGCCAGAGTCGTCTCAGCTAATGAAGTTGATGGCCTCGTTTCCAAGTTGAACCGCAACGCTGCCCCTGGTCTTGACGGAATCACTGTCGAGCACCTGCTTCACGGCTCCTCTCGGATACTGCATGAGGCCATTGCCGGCTTACTGACGGCCTGCTTAACCGAGATGCGAGTCCCTGATAGCTTCACGTACAGTGCGGTGGTGCCAATCATGAAGAAAAGGGGACTGGATTCCAATTGCGCCGATAACTACCGACCAATCTCATTAGTAGGTACATTATCGAAGCTGTTAGAGCTTATTTTGCTGGATGATATCAGCAAATCATTTAGACCTTCAGGGCTGCAATTTGGCTTTCTTGGCCACAGGGGCACACGGGAGGCTTCTATCCTTATTCATGAGACAGCGCAGCATTTTCTGTCGCATAGGGTTCCATTGTTTGTGGCCAATTTAGACGCTCGGAAGTGCTTCGACCGGCTCTGGCACTCAGCTGTTCTGCTCCGTGCACACGAACACTTACCTAAGAGAAGCTGGGCCCTCTTGACTAAATGGTACGCTCATTTAACTTCCCGAGTGCGCTTTGCTGGAGCGTGGTCAGATGCTTTCGCAATTCGTCGTGGGGTAAGACAGGGAGCTCTCTTGTCACCATGCTTAACAAACATGTTCTTCATGCCACTGATTCAGGAGCTTGATGACTCTCGCCTCGGCCCCATCCTGTTCGGTCACCATATCCCAGTAGTGGCATACGCTGACGATATTCTTCTGATGTCCGGTAACACGAGTGATTTGCAAGGCATGCTGAATGTTGTTACTAGCTTCGCGAGCAAGTGGAGGATAGATTTTGTGCACAATTCGCCTGACATGACAAAAAGTCACAGCTTCATTTTCGGCGCAGAGCTCATTACGCAAACACCCCGCTGGCATCTGTGTGGGCAAACTCTCCGATACCAACCAAAGACAGAGCACCTGGGAGTCCAACTGAGCTCGCAGTTAAAGGGCGCCAACCAGGTAGCCGAACGAATCCGTAGGGGCAGAGGTGCATTTTTCGGCCTGTCCCCAGCTGGCATGTTCAGTCCGTTTCTACCGGGGGCAGACAAAGCCTTTCTCTGGCGTGCGATTGTGTCCCCAACCATGCTCTATGGCTGCTCTATTTCCCTTTTGAGTTCCGCGGACATCGAACGCTTAGAACGGTGGCAGGCATCTGCGCTTAAGGCAGCGTTAAGGCTACCGCGAAGTGCTCATCACTCAGCGCTGATGAAAGCACTTAACATCCCCAATGTTCAGGCACTGTTGCGCCGCTCGCAATTTGCTGCCCTCAGGGATGCTTTTGATGGGGACCATCGTCTCCGTGACGTTTTGTTCAGTGCATTAGCGCGAATTTTTCTGAACACAAGTTCTACGAGACATACTGGCTCGATTGTAAACCATGTGCTCGCCTTGTGTGATGGAAGCCTTGGTAGCATTGTCAGGATCGCTGGCGGCCACGTATCGACCGAGTGAGTAACATGTCCTACTGTCCCCTGTGGCTTAACCGACTCACTACGATGGCTGATGGCCCAGAACGATACCTGTGCCTGGAGCCTCGTCAGACTGTTGACATGCGATGCTCTCAATCAAGGCCATTCATAGGCCCCGTCGGCTGAAAAACTGATCGTACTCGTAGTGTATGTAGGTATAGGTGTGTGTAGGTGTATGTGTACATGTATATGTGTTTGTCCGTCAAGGATGTTGTAATAAATTGATGATGATGATGAATACGACACGGGCACCTCGATGCGATGTATCTTTTTTGTTTTATTACAAAATGCTTGGCCGTCAAAAAGCAATCGAAGGAAATGGATACCAACCAAATCGACACAGACCAACCCAATACCCACGGGTAAAACATAACCTTCTTCGCGTTGCGGAGCACGCGGGTAACCCTAGTAAGACACCAACTAAGGGCCCTCTGACACCAGCTAAGGGCCCTTTAACCCTATTAGTGGCAGGCTCCTGGCTACCCCTATTAGTGGCAGGGGGGCTGTTTACGACCCCCCTGATATCTCGAGATCTAACGGGCCGATTTTCAAAATTCAAACGGCATTCGATTTCGCTCAACGTGATCTACATTTCTAAAAAATAAAAAATAAAAATGTCAATAGGGGGGGGGTAGAGGGGGGTAAAAACGGGCAAATTGCAGATACATTTTAGACTGTTTATCATGGCCAGGTTTCTGAACCAATCTTAGCGCAACTTTTGCCGATCGATAGAGAATGAACCAGGAATTCACATGGATCCTAAAAATATGCATTTTCAAAAATCATAGGCGGATACAGATCATTGAGATTGGGGGTACACAAAAAGTATAGTAAATAAGGTTTTTGTTGGTACTGTTTCTAAAAAGGGTGGTAATGGTCTTGTTATGTTAGAATTTTCTTATGAGAGAATGACTACAATTGTATTGGTCATGCATAGGCGGTGTCAGGGCACCTATGTTGGGAGGTAAAACATAACCCCCCTTTTTGGACGCCTGGATCCGCCTTTTATAGCAAAAACGTGTCAAAAGAGGATGCACATAACTTTGTATATGTTATCACATGATACCTTTCATTCACTGTTCGTAAAACTGGTGCAGCATCGTGATCTTCGCCCAAATGACTCGCTTCACGAATAGGACCCCCCAATTCCCAGTGCTCTGGAGCCGCCCCTGGTAAAGTTATGAACTTGAAATTTTCAGGGAATGCGCCAAATTTAGTTTTAGGAACAGTCAGAAAATTTGAGCATCGTAGCTTCAGCGGTTTCGGAGATATTCCCGAAAAACCTGAGGGGTGGATGAAAACAAACCCCCCCCCCCTGCCACTAATAGGGTTAACCCGCGCCCTGCTGGGGGATGTTTGAACACCCCCCCCCCCCTTTGTGTTTTTTCGCGAATGTCTCAAAAACGGCGGCGTGGAGCGTCGCCGTTTTTGGTACACCTTATTATACATCAATTCTACACATGTTGTGAAAATTTCAGACCAAGGTCATTCAAGGTCAGGTCACCAGGTCACTTGAAGTGACCTCACCTCATAAAAAGTTTCAATGTCTGTCATAACTACACCGAGTGACCGATCGCTTTGAAACTTTCAGCGATTGCTAGGAGCAATAGCATGTATAAAATGTATATCTCAGAATTTTGATATCGATGACCTAAGGTGAGGTCAATTTTGCGACCTCCCATAAAAAGTCATAGGGAGAAAATTGAAATGCGCCTCTTTTGGACGAAAGATATCATAAACACTCCCAAACACTAAATTACAAGTGGCTTAGCCACATTGAACATGAAAATGGTGTCCGTGACCCCTGTTTATGCCATGAGGTCATCTTAGGTCACGAATAGTACCTAACAGTTTTCGCAAATAACTTTTGATAGAGGCATGCTAGAGCGATGAAAACGCCTCAGATGTGTTCAGCTCGACAATACGGATCGACTGATATGCAACATGACCCTTTCCGGTCAGGTCATGACCTTGACCTGAGGTCAAATTTTCAAGTTGACCTTTCAAAGTCAAGTTATAGTTCATTCGATGCGTCTTGACGAGAGGAACACGATGCCGGTAAAAGTAAGCTCGTACAAGGCTTGGGTCAAAAGTTATTGCAGAAAAACTGTTTCCGAAAAAAATCTGCTATTTTTGCAGTTTTTGCCCCCTGCAGGTAAAACCGTTGACGTTAGGCCAAATCTGAGAGAATTACTCAGAAAGGGCGTTAGCAGGGCTGTCGAATGCACTTTTCCGCGGCGCTGTAGCTCTATTGGCTCCCGAGTTATGCGTTGGCTTCTTGGAAATTGTCGACATTCGACCTGGAAATCGGCGAAATTTTGTCTTCAATGACGTTGACTTGACCTTTGACCTGACCAAAAAATTGACTGAGGTGATTTCGTCATTATTTTTTACGCTCTTTCGAACGCCGCCTTCCGCTTCTCGCTACGTGGCCCAGTAGCCGAGTTAGAAGGGGGGTGTTCAAACACCCCCCCCCCCCCAGCAGGGCGTGGAAATCCAGGACCCCCAGCCGGGCGCGGGTTAAGGTTGACGCCAGCTCAAGCCCCTCTGACATCAGCTGGGGGCCCTCTGACGCTAGTTCAGGGCCCTTTGGCGCCCTTTAAGACCTTCTGATGAGGGACCTTTGAGGCCTTCTAAGGGCCCCTTGATGCTTTTTGAGGGACGCTAGGCGCCAGCTGAGGACCGTTAGACTCCAGCTGAGGACCGTTTGAGGCCTTCTGATGGCCATTTGGCGCCAGCTGGGGGCCCTCTGACACCAGCTCAGGGCCCTTTGACACCCTTTAGGGCCTTCTGAGGTCCGTTTGACGTTAGCTGAAGGTTCTTAGAGGCCATCTGAGGGCCCTTGAACGCTAACTAAGAGCCCTTTGAGGCCGAGGTTCCTTTGAGGCCATCTGAGGGTCCTTTAACCCGGCAGTTGCTGGGGTATTTTGCCACCCACCGTTTGCTGGGGGGGGGGGGGGGCGTTAAACGCCCCCAGCCGATAACTCGAGAACCAATAGGCGCAGCGAAACGCACGAGGCGGCAAACGAAAGAGCGCGACGAGACGCTTCAGATGAGTACTTTAAAGTTGAATTTTGAGGTCACAGGTCGGGTCAAGGTCAGGTTAAACACCTGAAATCGGGCTTTCAGTAGCATGGACTTCAGGACTTGGCAATGGGCGCCTCTCGTCATAAACTCTGACAAAACGGTGCACAATCCATCATGTAAGGCCTACAAGAGTGTCAGCTCCATGTAGGGGTCAGTCAAGCATAGGTCAGGGTCAAGGTCAGGTCAACCGGGTACGCACATATCCCGAAAATCAAAACTGATATTCGCAGCCTGTGACACATGTTTTATAGGTAATTTGGGGCGTAGAACACGATGGTGCCACATTCATTTTATCATATGTGTACGTGTTTGGCTCAAAAAGTTCAATTTAAGAAATGCATGTATCATGGTCGTGAAGTAGTCACGAAAAATTGCCAAGATTCAGTTCAAGATTATGGAAAATGCGGAACGATAATCAATAATCGAAGATAGCTATTTGATTAATCATGGTTTTGGCAGTCTAATGGCGTTTACGGCATGTCTGTATGTCTATTTTGTGATTTTATATGATTTTTTGAACATATGCCGTTTTTGGTCGAAAACTCAGAAATCATGACGTCACTAAAACCTCGATATCTCAAAAAATTTCCAACCGATTTTTTTGAAACTTTGTCAGATAAAAATTCAATCGATTTCCTACAGGTACCCAAAATTTGGCGCGCCTGCGGCGCCGTTATTATGCTATGGCCCGGCGAAAAAGTGGGGGCGTTTAACGCCCACCCCCCAGCAACTCGCGGGTTAAGGCCATCTAAGGGCCCTTTGAGGCCATCTGAGGCCCCCTTAAGGCCATCTGAGGACCCTTTGAGGCCATCTGATGGCCCTTTGAGGCCATCTAAGGGCCCTTTGAGGCCATCTAAGGGCCCTTTAAGGCCATCTGGGGGCCCGTTGAGGCCATCTCAGGGCCCTTCGACACCAGATGAGGGCCATTTGACGCTGAGGGCCCTTGGAGACCATATGAGGATCCGGTGACGCCATCCGAGGGCCTTTTTTGAGGCCTTTTGAGGGCCATTGAAATTTCACCATCACATGTCCGTGAACTTAGCGACGTATGCGTATACGTATTCAGCGACGAATTCCAAATCACTTCAAATTCATAGCATGGGTTAAGTTGACCATGCTGAACACGAATATGACATTTATTTTAACTTTTGAGCTGATCTTCATGGTTAAAATCCGGTTTAAATGACGGGGAACCGCATAACGTCGCGAAAATAAAAACCCACGAATTCCAAAGTATGTGCAAAATGTAGAGCTCATCCAGATCTAACGTCCGTGGAAGAATCCAAGCTCGTGGCTCTTTTTCATGGTTAATATCCGGTTTAAATAACGGGGTACCGCATAACGCCGCGAAAATAAAAACCCACGAATTCTAAAGTATGTGCAAAATGTAGAGCTCATCCAGATCTAACGTCCGTGGAAGAATCCAAGCTCGTGGCTCAACGCCTTCATGGTTAAAATCCGGTTTAAATGACGGGGAACCGCATAACGTCGCGAAAATAAAAACCCACGAATTCCAAAGTATGTGCAAAATGTAGAGCTCATCCAGATCTAACGTCCGTGTAAGAATTCAAGCTCGTGGCTAAAGGCCTTCATGGTTAAAATCCAGTTTGAATGTCGCGGAACCGCATAACGTCACGAAAATAAAAACCCACGAATTCCAAAGTATGTATGTGCAAAATGTAGAAATCATCCAGATCTAACGTCCGTGGAAAAATCAAAGCTCGTGGCTCAACGCCTTCATGGGTAAAATCCGGTTTAAATGACGGGGAACCGCATAACGTCACGAAAATAAAAACCCACGAATTCATAAGTATGTGCAAAATGTAGAGTTCATCCAGATCTAACGTCCGTGGAAGAATCCAAGCTCGTGGCTCTTTAGTTTCATGGTTAATATCCGGTTTAAATGACGGGGAACCGCATAACGTCACGAAAATAAAAACACACGAATTCCAAAGTATGTATATGCAAAATGTAGAGTTCATCCAGATCTAACGTCCGTGGAAAAATCGAAGCTCGTGGCTCAACGCCTTCGTGGTTAAAATCCGGTTTAAATGACGGGGAACCGCATAACGTCGCGAAAATAAAAACCCACGAATTCCAAAGTATGTGCAAAATATAGAGCATATCCAGATCTAACGTCCGTGGAAGAATCCAAGCTCGTGGCTCAACGCCTTCATGGTTAAAATCCGGTTCAAATGACGGGGAACCGCATAACGTCGCGAAAATAAAAACTAACGAATTCCAAAGCATGTGCAAAATGTAGAGCTCATCCAGATCTAACGTCCGTGGCAGAATCCAAGCTCGTGGCTCTTAAACTTCATGGTTAATATCTGGTTTAAATGACGGGGAACCGCATAACGTCGCGAAAATAAAAACCCACGAATTCCAAAGTATGTGCAAAATGTAGAGCTCATGCAGATCTTACGTCGGTGGAAGAATCCAAGCTCGTGGCTCTTTAACTTCATGGTTAATATCGGGTTTAAATGACGGGGAACCGCATAACGTCGCGAAAACAAAAACCCACGAATTCCAAAGTATGTGCAAAATGTAGAGCTCATCCAGATTACGTCGGTGGAAGAATCCAAGCTCGTGGCTCTTTAACTTCATGGTTAATATCTGGTTTAAATGACGGGGAACCGCATAACGTCGCGAAAATAAAAACCCACGAATTCCAAGGTATGTGCAAAATGTAGAGCTCATCCAGATCTAATGTCCATGGCAGAATCCAAGCTCGTGGCTCTTTAAATTCATGGTTAATATCTGGTTTAAATGACGGGGAACCGCATAACGTCGCGAAAATAAAAACCCACGAATTCCAAAGTATGTGCGAAATGTAGAGCTCATCCAGATCTAACGTCCGTGGAAGAATCCAAGCTCGTGGCTCAACGCCTTCATGGTTGAAATCCGGTTTAAATGTCGGGGAACCGCATAACGTCACGAAAATAAAAACCCACGAATTCCAAAGTACGTGGTGCACTCCAGAAGTTTTGAGACTTTTTCAGTAGAGACAGTTGTCTGTTTCAGAGAAGCATGAAACTTGTATGACTCTCGAAATGGAACTTCCCGAGTCCAATGCACCTGCTTTAGCGCTCCTGTCACTGCCTGAAGGCCTGCTGATAGGCCTTCAAAGTGAAGGTGCCCAGGGCCTCTGTCACAGCCTCACTCATCTCCTCCACATCCTCCGAAAGACGGCCTCTGAGCTTCCCTGTCAGTCTGGGGAACACCCAGAAGCCAGGGGGCCAGATTAGGACTGTGGAAAGGGTTACGGACGGTTTTGACGCACATCTGTGTCAGATAGTTCGTCTCCATGGTGGACTTGTGGGTGTGTGCGCTGTCCTGGTGCAGGAGCCCATGGCCAGAGTTGAAGAGTTCCGACCTTTTGCGGTGAAATCTCTTTCTCAACTCCCTCAGAACCTTCACGAATCATTCCTTGCTGACAATCTGGCCGTGTAGGGGACCCAGGTTATGAAGTTTTTGCCTTTGTGTTCTAAGTAAGGGATTAATTTGAGCTTCCCAGGGGACCTGCGCTGTCTGTCTTTATTGGGTCTGAAGGAGTCAGTGTGTTTTCATTGGACCTTTTGTCTCTTGGTCTCATGATGGTAAAAATGCATCCAGCTTTCGTCTCAAGTCACTTGAGAGCCAATTTGCTATGTTTCTCGGGCATTTTTGCCAAGCTAATCCCAAAATTTTATTACACAGCGACCCTCCAAGTTGTCTTCACATGAACAACCTGACTGTGCTCTACACTGGTCACTGTGACAAGCCGCGTGCGACTTGCCATGTTCAGGGTGACGCCGTTGCCGTCTTTTGCAACGTAGAAAAACAAAATTATGCAAGTACGTTTATAACAACTGTGGTAAGGACTTGTGAGAACAACAAGTATCTAGCACTGTTCATATGGATTTTACGAGGCCAGTCTCAAAACTTCTGGAGTGGACGACGTATGTGCAAAATGTAGAGCTCATCTTGATCTAACGTCCGTGTAAGAATCCAAGCTCTTGGCTCTTTAACTTAACTTCATGGATAATATCTGGTTTAAATGACGGGGAACCGCATAACGTCGCGAAAATAAAAACCAACGAATTCCAAAGTATGTGCAAAATGTAGACCGCATCCAGATCTAACGTCCGTGGAAGAATCCAAGCTCGTGGCTCAACGCCTTCATGGTTAAAATCCGGTTCAAATTACGGGGAACCGCATAACGTCGCGAAAATAAAATTAACGAATTCCGAAGTATGTGTAAAATGTAGAGCTCATCCAGATCTAACGTCCGTGGCAGAATCCAAGCTCGTGGCTCTTTAAAGGGACTGTCCCACCTTTGCATTAGTTCTGAGTTTATATAGCCAAGTTGGCGGCCAGGTTCAGAAACCACTATATATCCTGGTCGCAATATCCTCAGTTTCGTGGTGTTAAAGAAATTTGTTCTCTTTATTTGAAAAGTGGGCCTTAGCTAAGGCCCTATCTCTTAAAGGGACCCTCCCACCTTCAAAAAAGTTAATGAATTGGCATGAAAGTGATGTCGCTCGGTTCAGAAAGAGCAAAAACAAATATCTACCAAATTTCATCGAAAAATATTCACCGGTTTTCAAGATATTATACTTTTACTTTTGTTTACTTTTGGGGATCTCCGCTGTTCCTAGCGACTTTATTTGAAAGTGCGGCATTTGTTGCGCGCAAAGCAGCGTATACCAATCGTTAGATATCTGCACTGACGTCACACATTCAGAGGGGTATTCCTTTGCATTAGCCCCTCTGAATCAAAATGCTGCAATTTTGAAATTCAATATTTCCGATTTAAGGCATTTCTCGATGTTGTGAGTGCCGAAACCGGTAATTGTGAGCCAGGGACCCCATTTTGGCTATCTCAACTCAAATCTAATGTTAAGGTGGGAGGGTCCCTTTAACTATTAACGGCCATTTGTTGACGTCATTTGCATTTTGAACGCCTGTCATGCATGTGAAGTTTCACTTGATTTACGAATAAGCTAATCAGAGACACTTGTTAGTTGTTATTGTATGAACCGCGTCATATTTGAGAGCAAATACCTATATCTTCTGCCAAATTTCCCCCACATTGACATGAAGTAAATCTTTCATTACGTCACAGATCCGATCTAAATGACGTCACGATGAAACATAAAAGTCGCAATATCTCAAAAGTATACAATGAAAACGCGTAAAAACTTGCAGAATTCGTCACAATATCATGAGTAGCATTTCCGAATCCTAAATGGTACTTTTCTAAAGGTGGGATAGTCCCTTTAACTTCATGGTTAATATCTGGTTCAAATGACGGGGAACCGCATGACGTCGCGAAAATAAAAACCCACGAATTCCAAAGTATGTGCAAAATGTAGAGTTCATCCAGATCTTACGTCCGTGGAAGAATCAAAGCTCGTGGCTCTTTAACTTCATGGTTAATATCTGGTTTAAATGACGGGGAACCGCATAACGTCGCGAAAATAAAAACCAACCAATTCCAAAGTATGTGCAAAATGTAGAGCTCATCCAGATCTAACATCCGTGGCAAAATCCAAGCTCGTGGCTCATCAACTTCATGGTAAATATCTGGTTTAAATGACGGGGAACCGCATAACGTCGCGAAAATAAAAATCCACGAATGCCAAAGTATGTGCGAAATGTAGAGCTCATCCGGATCTAACGTCCGTGGCAGAATCCAAGCTCGTGGCTCTTTAACTTTATGGTTAATAATATAGTTAATAATATAATAATATGGTTTATAATATAACTTAATGGTTAATAGATCTGGATGAACTCTACATTTTTTACATACTTTGGAATTCGTTGTTTTTTTTTTATTTTCGCGACGTTATGCGGTTCCCCGTCATTTGAACCGGATTTTAACCATGAAGGCGTTGAGCCACGAGCTTGGATATTTCCACGGACGTTAGATCCGGATGAGCTCTACATTTTGCACATACTTTGGAATTCGTGGGTTTTTATTTTCGCGATGTTATGCGGTTCCCCGTCATTTAAACCAGATATTAACCATAAAGTTAAAGAGCCACGAGCTTCGATTCTGCGACGGACGTTAGATCTGGATGACCTCTACATTTTGCACATACTCTGGAATTCGTGGGTTTTTATTTTCGCGACATTAAGCGGTTCCCGTCATTTAAACCAGATATTAACCATGAAGGCGTTGAGCCACGAGCTTTGATTCTTCCACGGACGTTAGATCTGTATGAGCTCTACATTTTGCACATACTTTGGAACTCGTTGGTTTTTATTTTCGCGACGTAATGCGGTTCCCCGTCATTTAAACCGGATTTTAACCATGAAGGCGTTGAGCCACGAGCTTGGATTCTTCCACGGACGTGAGATCTGGATGAGCTCCACATTTTGCACATACTTTGGAATTCGTGGGTTTTTATTTTCGCGACGTTATGCGGTTCCCCGTCATTTAAACCAGATATTAACCATGAAGTTAAAGAGCCACGAGCTTGGATTCTTCCGCGGACGTTAGATCTGGATGAGCTCTACATTTTGCACATACTTTGGAATTCGTTGGTTTTTATTTTCGCGACGTTATGCGGTTCCCTGTCATTTAAACCAGATTTTAACCATGAAGGCGTTGAGCCACGAGCTTAGATTCTCCCACGGACGTTAGATCTGGATGTGTTCTACATTTTGCACATACTTTGGAATTCGTGGGTTTTTATTTTCGCGACGGTATGCGGTTCCCCGTCATTTAAACCGAATTTTAACCATGAAGGCGTTGAGCCACGAGCTTGGATTCTCCACGGACGTTAGATCTGGATGAGCTCTACATTTTGCACATACTTTGGAATTCGTGGGATTTTATTTTCGCGGCGTTATGCGGTTCCCCGTCATTTAAACCGGATTTTAACCCTCGCCCGTAAACGGTGTTTTGCCACCTTCGCCCATGCAGGGGGGTTGGTGCGACCCCCCCTGGCGTTTGAAAACGGAGCGTCGTAGAGCTTAGCGGAAAAGACCAACGGATTGCTCTCAACGAGATCTCGCGATTGGTGGTATATTTTTTGGTCCTATGTCAACATTTGACCTACTTATGACCGGTCAAAGGTCAAATTTTCGGAAAAGTCTAACTTTTTCAGATTTCCGCACCGATTGCGGCAAAACGTTAAGAGATATCGACTTGAAACCTTCACTATCGTGATCCTTGATCAATTCTCTATCGTTTGGTGTGTATTTCGATGTCATAACTAAAAAATGATGCGTTGGGAGCATCGGAAGTCTGCAAGGTCATTTGTTCATTGGGTCACGTCAGGCGTGTGACGTCACTGACCTGACCCTGACCCAAAATGAACTACAAGAAACAACTGACGATGCCTGAAATGGATAGCAAATTCGAATTCAGGCCATCAAAATACCCCGAAAAGGCATACAAGTGCAAGAAGTCATTACAGGTCATCCGAGGTCACTGACCTGACCTTGACCTTTAGTAACCTTGAAAAGGTCAACGGACATTGTGCCAATGTCAAATCAGCCAGTTATGATTCTAAAACAATCCATCAGTGTGTCAGGTCAGTCGGCATTTATACCATTGTGAAGCAATCTCCAATTTAGCGTAAATCTGGCCGGAGGTTGTTCCCTTTATGACGTCATAACTCCGTGACCTGACATGACCTTGACAAAAACAAAATTACCAAAAGTTGCGCAAAGGATGCCCCAAAGGGTACTGAAAATTTGAGCAGGCTATCTGAAACGGTTCGGCGTGTAGCTAAGAAAATCCTCAGGGGGGGGGGGGGGGGGTTGCACCAACCCCCCCCCCTACATGGGCGAGGGTTAACCATGAAGGCGTTGAGCCACGAGCTTGGATTCTTCCACGGACGTGAGATCTGGATGAGCTCCACATTTTGCACATACTTTTGAATTCGTCGGTTTTTATTTTCGCGACGTTATGCGGTTCCCCGTCATTTAAACCAGCTTTTAACCATGAATTTAAAGAGCCACGAGCTTGGATTCTTCCGCGGACGTTAGATCTGGATGAGCTCTACATTTTGCACGTACTTTGGAATTCGTTGGTTTTTATTTTCGCGACGTTTTGCGGTTCCCCGTCATTTAAACCAGATTTTAACCATGAAGGCGTTGAGCCATGAGCTTGAATTCTCCCACGGACGTTAGATCTGGATGAGTTCTACATTTTGCACATACTTTGGAATTCGTGGGTTTTTATTTTCGCGACGTTATGCGGTTCCCCGTCATTTAAACTGAATTTTAACCATGAAGGCGTTGAGCCACGAGCTTGGATTCTTCCACGGACGTTAGATCTGGATGAGCTTTACATTTTGCACATAATTTGGAATTCGTGAGTTTTTATTTTCGCGACGTTGTGCGGTTCCCCGTCATTTAAACTGGATTTTAACCATGAAGGCGTTGAGCCACGAGCTTGGATTCTTCCGCGGACGTTAGATCTGGATGAGCTCTACATTTTGCACATACTTTAGAATTCGTGGGTTTTTATTTTCGCGACGTTATGCGGTTCCCCGTCATTTAAACCGGATATTAACCATGAAGTTAAAGAGCCACGAGCTTGGATTCTTCCGCGGACGTTAGATCTGGATGAGCTCTACATTTGGCACATCCTTTGGAATTCGTTGGTTTTTATTTTCGCGACGTTATGCGGTTCCCCGTCATTTAAACCAGATTTTAACCATGAAGGCGTTGAGCCACGAGCTTGGATTCTTCCACGGACGTGAGATCTGGATGAGCTCTACATTTTGCACATACTTTGGAATTCGTGGGTTTTTATTTTTGCGTCGTTATGCGGTTCCCCGTCATTTAAACCAGATATTAACCATGAAGTTAAAGAGCCACGAGCTTGGATTCTTCCGCGGATGTTAGATCTGGATGAGCTCTACATTTTGCACATACTTTGGAATTCGTTGGTTTTTATTTTCGCGACGTTATGCGGTTCCCCGTCTTTTAAACCAGATTTTAACCATGAAGGCGTTGAGCCACGAGCTTGGATTCTCCCACGGACGTTAGATCTGGATGAGTTCTACATTTTGCACATACTTTGAAATTCGTGGGTTTTTATTTTCGCGACGGTATGCGGTTCCCCGTCATTTAAACCGGATTTTAACCATGAAGATCAGCTCAAAAGTTAAAATAAATGTCATATTCGTGTTCAGCATGGTCAATTTAACCCATGCCATGAATTTGAAGTGGTTTGGAATTCGTCGCTGAATACGTATACGTATACGTCGTTAAGTTCACGGACATATCAGGAATAGGGGCCCATTTGAGAGCGGCCGCTATGACTGTGACCCCAAAATGATTTCAGATTTCATGACCCCAAAATAATTAATCATAGATATATTTAGCGCCAAAATCAGTTTAATGTGTTTTACCTGTATTCGCTTACAGGAGCTCCTTCACGGCCTCAAATCCTCCGAAAAATTAGCGCACGTCGCTACGTCGTTCAGAAGCCCCTCTCAGTTCTCACGGTATAAAGAAAGCTGTCCCGTACAGGGCAGGTATATAGAACCTAGAACAACGGGTAGGTACACCAACAACGCGGAAAGCACCCATTTTACCCGGATGAGTTACATGGTAGGTGATATATTTTTTTTGAATATGGAAAAATAGAGTGTTCTTTTCCGACGAGTAAAGCCAAATTCATAAAGCAGCTATTTTTAAATTAAATTTACAAGAAATAACATACTAACCATAGTTTAAAACTTAGTGTAAAGATAGTTGAAAAGCGTAAAGTTGATACTAAAATGGCAGGAATCAATGGAAGGCAGAAATGGCGCAGCTGTTTCATTCTTGAAATGTATTCGCAAGCAGGATTTACGTGATGCTAGCGACATCTTTTAATGTAATTGGGGATGCTGATTGTCTGATAGAGTCCGTGAGCAGTATCACTAATTTACGCCAGTACAGGGTTGAGGCAATGTGCGCATGGGCAGGAACTTGTGCTCTCATGGAGGGGCTTTTGGTACCTCGGGCAGCGCCCAATGCTTTTCGGACCTGTTATGGCCTCCGCATTGAAAAACGCTACATAAAAAGGTTGTAGAGGAAGCTTGAGGCTACCTTTCCCCACAATAATATTGGCACTTTATCTTTTAGCTTCCGTATGAGGCTCGCTTGAAAAAGGTCGATTTAACATGGAAACCCTATGGGGTAGTAGTTTTTGAGCGCCCATTTGGCCTAATGCTACCAACTGTTACTGGCTACCCCTGGTCCCGTATCCCTCGCAGCAAGTTCTCTTCACTCCTATCAGCTGTCTCATCCTTATCTCCGTGATGTGTTGTGTGAGACCAGTGACGTCACAGGATTGCGACGTCCTGATTGGGCGACAGCTCCGAATTGCCCGACTGGTGGTCCGCGACTCGACAAGTAAACGTGCGCTGACTGGGGATTTGTAATGGCGTCAACGGCAAAAGTGTGCTGCTACCGCTGCTACAGTACTCTAATCAATAATAGTATTATAATAATAGTAATAATAATAATAATAATAATAGTAATAGTAATAATAGTATAATAGTATTATATGACCGTGACTCTAATTGTGTTTGAATAGTATCTAAGCAGTTAGAATTACGTCAAACATCATTGTCCAGTGAGTGTTCTTGTTTGTGGTGTGAATTTGAGCTCAAGCCTCACATCAAATCATGTGATAATTTTTTCCTCAGTGTCATGTATGGTAGCAGAAAGGGCCCTATGTTGGGCTATTTTCAATAGGATCGCATTACAGCCGTCCGACCACTCGCACCAGTGACGTCAAGGAAATTGCTGCTTCGGCCTAATGAACATACCTTCTATATACCTACGGCCTTGCACTCCCTTGGCCTTACTCAACTATCCACAAGCGGTAGGTATCCGGACAAATCTTCGTATTACATTTCTGCGTCGCGCAAGTCCACATACATCCGCATTTCTTCGTGCACAAAACTTCGTCCGCACTCTTCGTCTAGTCGCATTTCTTCGTCTGCAAAACTTCGTCCGCACTCTTCGTCTAGTCGCATTTCTTCGTCTGCAAAACTTCGTCCGCGCATTTCGTCGTGTTGCATTTCTTCGTCTCGCAAATCATCGTAAGTAGGTAAACAATTTCGTAGCGCATTTCTTCGTATTTGCATTTCTCCATCTCGACAAATCTTCGTCCTTTGATCTTCGTCTACGCAAACCTAAGGTGGTTAGGTAAGCACTTAGAGGAAAAGGGCCACCTTTAACATGGGGATTGAAACTGAGATAGCCATCTTGTAGCCCGTGTCCGAAAACCTTGCTGTCTACCTCCTTACGGCCGATTTCGGCCTCCATTCGTAGTTATCGGCAATTTTAAAAGAAAATACGCCAGGAATGCGTCCTTATCCCAGGAATGCGTTCTTATCCGACAATACAGCCACCCGCGGCGAGGCTTTGGTTTTTTACCAATCAGCTCCAACCAGCTCAGCTTTAACCAATCAGCTTATCTGACACAATCCGACGAGTCTGTCTTCTGAACGCTGATTGGCTTGAGTGTGACGTCATCGCTATGCCATCATACAGTAGGTGCCGTAGAGAGTATCAACATAGTACCAATATGTTAAATAGTTTTAAATTCTTTTTCGCGAATTGTGCACTTCTGGCACCAGTTTTAAAAAGAAAATGAAAAATAATAATGTCAAAATGAAAAACAACGATATATTCATATTTCACGAAGGTGGCCCTTTTCCTTTAAGCCTACGCCGGCACAGGGGGCCGGGGGGAGGTTGATACAACCTACAACCCCCTTGGGCTTTTCGCGAATAACTCACGTAAAAAGTGACCGATCGCGACGAAACTTTCAGTACCCTCGCATTGATAAATTTTACACCTACCCTGAAAATTTCATGACCTTGACCCAAATGACCTTTGACCTGTGACCATGGGCGTAGCCAGGATTTCCTCCAGGAGGGGGCCAAACTTACAGGGGCCCAAGGTACACCCCCTAAAAATCCAAAAAGTCATCGGATTTCATCCACTATCTTTTGGAGGGGGCCCAAATAAATTTAAAAAAAAAAATCAAAAAAATGAAAACAATGTTAGAACTGAGGGGCAAGCAGTCCATGGGTCCCTGCTAGATAGGCCCACGAATAGCTTCATAGAGTCGCTCAGCCGGTTCTGAAGGCGGTCTTGAGGGCCCCGTGGGTTGGATGAGTGTCCTTCAGACCGTCAAAGGCCCCTACAGCCCATGAGAGCCTCGTAAGCCGTCTGAGGGTCATGTAAGCCGTCTAAGGGCAGGGGCGTAGCCAGGATTTTCTTCAGGGGGGAGGGTGGTAATCAAACCGAAAGGGGCCCATGTGAGCGAAGGGGCCCAACATTTTCTTTATTTCATTAAGTAGTTATTTGCTTAACTACCTTAAAATTACGAAGGGCCCCTGCGAACCCAATGGACAGGGCCCCGAGGGGCCCAGTGGCAAAGCCTCAGGCCGGCCGAAGGGCCCTTTTATAAGCAATGAAGAGAGCCCAGAGGGCCCTAGCGGCAAGGTCTCAGGACCGAAGGGCCCCCGCGAACCCAGTGGAGTGCCCCGAGGGGCCCTTACGCTACGTTTATTGTGCCCCTTACCGTACTTATGACACCGCGATGGGGGCCCTTTTGGGCTCCAGGGGGGCCATGGCCCCTATGGCCCCCCTTTGCTACGCCCCTGCCTGTGACCTACTTTCCGAATAGGGTCCAGTTACGTCAGGTTTGGTTGTTTTGTTTTATGTTTGATTATTTGACAGTTCTACTGATCACTAATTTTTGCAGTGCTTTTGTCGTTACAATTATGTTGCTCGAAATACATAATTGGCGCAAGCATAAACGCCACAGCCCAAGGCTATATAAACCAGGTAGAACGCTCCGGGAAAAAAGTTGGAAACAATAAATTAGTTGCGGCATTCCCTGATGACGCGAATGTGGGTCAGCGGCCGGCGGCCGGCGGCCGCTAACACTGTATGAGGATGAATGCACGGAACTTTTGCTTGTTGGAGATTGCGCTAGGCAGTTAAATGTTAATGTTAGGATATGTTTCGAAAGTAAATTGAACGACGCTTCGAACGCCGTCAATGAATTTGCGATACGACGACTATTTGTTTAGTTAAAGCCGGCGAACTTTTACCTTCCGACCGCGCGGGGAGGCGATATGGTGCCACACTGACGGTTTTTACGACAGCTAAAAATTCTTTTGAGCTAAAGAGCTGAAATTTGACATGTCCAATCTTTTGATCAAGCTGGATCTTCTGGTACAAGTCGCATATTTAAGGTACGTAAGGTTGTTGAGCTAAGTTGTCGCTCGTGAGCCTCTACATAGTCCAAAAACAACGCAATTTCTAAGCACTCAGTGCCAAGAAATCCTTCACAGAAAGATGATACTTGGTGGAAAGAATGGCTGTCGGTTTCTTACCGTTCGTATGTATCGTGTTTTCACAAGAGTTTAGTAAGGTCAGGTCCCTCACGTCACCTCCCCTCATAACTCAATAGGACTAGGTGTACTATCATAGAAGCGTTTATCAATCGCCGGAAATCTTAGCCAATCCCACTGGACACCGGATCCATACCCGCATGGGGCCCTCCTGACTGGCCACTCCCTCTGAAATCCACAATAACATTGGGCTGCGGCCATGGTTATGTATTAATGCTTTTCACTAACAGAAATACAACAACTTCAACCAGCACAATGCACGCCGCCACAACAGTCCGACCAACGTCCCTGATATCGACTAGCACTCTGCCGGATGCACATATGCGGAGCCTGTCCTGTCCGAATGTGACCTGCAGCTTACAATTGCTGTGTCGCATGGCGCGTGGCACAGGACGATTCCTAGCAGCTGTCGGCTGGAGTGGAGAAACAGCACGTTGCGATACACCGCGCCGGCGACAGAGCTCAGCAGGGCTGGTTGGAGGCTGGAGACGGAGGTAAGGGCGGACACAGGCACAAACATTGCAGGACAAATAACAGGATGTCAGTTAGGGATATAATTCAAGACGAATGATTCAAGACGGACTGAAATAATGCACATTTTGCTCACTTGGATACCAACTTCAAACTTGACGTTTATAGCACCGCGGAAACAATGGCCACACAGGAAAGAATCAAAAGATGATGTGTTTTTAACTCAAAGTAAATAGAGGTTGCATATGATGGAACAGCCCGAAGTGCAGACAAGCACATATTTTTGGTAATAGCTATCAGCTGTCCTACTCCTCTTCTCCCTTCATCAACTACTGGACACATCTGAGGAAGCACCAATGTCCATAACAAAAGCTTGCAAAGTAGTTTTATGAAGCCAAGGGCCACCTATGCCTACATCATGCATGTAAACTCAAAATTACACATGCATGACAAAGAAAGCTTATGTAAAGAGAAGAGTTGGCAAAAGCATTTCATAGTTAAAATTATTCAAAACTGCACACAGGGCAAACATAAAAAGCAGCAAGTGTGCTGTTCTGTTATGCTAAGAAATAGTCCAAAACAAAATACATCTTTTCATGTTTGAACTGGTTATTCTTCTATGCCACTTCATCCATATCTTGATTACAGATGGGCTGTTGCTGCAGGCTGATGAAGTGACACTTGATTGCCTTTGTGCGAGTTTCAGTTGCAGCCTCCTGGGTACTGCACTGGAAAGCAGACTGAATTGAATGCCTCTGAAAGATAGGAATACAGGCAAAGTTAGCTGTAGTAGTGTCAATGATAATAGACATGACATTTTTGTCCTTTGACATACATTTTGACATACATGAAGTACAAAAAGGTACGAAATAAATTGGTTGGTTTGTTTCAAGACACGCGCACTGCACAAAGCCGCACAGACATTACACAGGGATATGAAATTGGTACACATAAAACTTGCTGATTAAAAAGGTCAAAACTTGCAATAATAATTGAAGTAAAAGTTACAATCACAATCATTTGATTTAAAATGACTTGACAAGTCACAAGACGCAACGCTCCTATTCACTTAAGAAAGGTTTTTATGCTTTCATTATCCTCCACATATCAACCAGCTTGATACCAGGCTGTGCAATAGTGTGTACATAACCCCATGTTGCCATTTTATTAGAGCAAGTGGGGTACAACAACAATGCTGATGTCAAACCCACATCTGCAACCCGTACTGCAGTTTCAATCACCTTACAAGCACACCTTCTGGCAGTTTGATAGGCAGAATGGTCATTACTACTTTCTCCTCATATTCAACACATATTCCCTTTATACAGATATAGTTTAGACCTGGTTATGGCAAGCATTTTCGAGAAAAGATATGATCAAAGTCCAAGACAAAGGTCGAGAGAAACAACACCAACACAAAACACCGACTATGTAGCACTAATACTGTCAAATTCATAAAAATATATACATGAGTCGATCAAAAATTCACTGTAGATTTCGAAAATGGTGTCAAATGCCACTCAAATACCTCCATTCGCATGTACGAAGCAATAAAACACTGACCTTCAATTCCGCGTGCCATTCTCCATAGGCCACTGTGTATTAAATAACGCGTTCACTGATAGCAAAAAATGAGACCCACATATGACGCGTTTGCTACCAGCCAATCAGCGCTCGAGATGCCGAACGCTGATTGGTGGAGAGGGCCGTCGTTAGCAGTCCATTACACGTTGTTTTCCCTGAACATGTGCGTGAGCGCTTATGCTGCTCACGGGCTGTTGCCATTTTTCGTAATGCTGAAGGCACGGGAGCGAACCCCCATGCCAAGGCCCTAAATACGCTAAATACAAGGTTGCACGGACTTATTTCTACTAAACCTACCAGAATTTTTTTTGCCAGAATTTTTTTACCAGAATTACTAAACCTACAGTCATTTTTTCATATATTTTCTCTCTCTAATATCTACCAGAATATAGTTTCACGGTTGATTATTTAAATAATTATTCAATCAAAATTTCTTTATTATTATCTCGTAATCATTATAAGCAATTTTATAAATCAACTTTCAATTTGCTTGCCTTTTACTAGCAAAATAACTTTTCTAGTATTGGGTCAACATAGTGGTGTAGCAGTAGGAACCACATCTGGCAAAACCCCAATACCTACATACAGCAGAAAAGCAGCCACCAGGTGTCGCCACAGTCGCCACTTGGTCGCCACACAGATGTCGCGCGCGTCGCCAATCGCCACACTACCGATTTCCATAAGGACGCATATGTACGGATATGTATAGGAAAGTCGCCCTTAAGGATTACGCTTCCATCCTTTGCTTATGAGGTCGGTGGTTGGAAATTGGGACTGGCTCAGCTATTTTCGACCACGGATATGCCTTTATCACATGATGAGGAACATGCTGATAAGCGTTTTATGCGTCATAACAGCACAAAAGTATTTTTAATCATTTTTCAAAAATAGCCGTTCTGCCGTATCTTTCAGTGCAAGGTGCCGTCGGTCATCCCCGACGTGACGTCACGCAGGGAATTTGCCAGATTTTCCTACTAGACTTCGACACCCCCTGCCCCCTGCCACAGCCACAGCCATCCCATTGCCTTGCCACAGCCCTATACCACAGCCCGAACATCAATTTGAATTTAATGAATTTAACGGTAAGTTTCACTGTCATTTATGTGTAACGAAACTATTTCATACATATTTTTCGAAATTTAAAACAATTTGACGTAAATTCATGGACCTATTCATCCATGCCATTACAATTATAGAGTTCAGTGCAAGTGGCCGTTACACAGCGGTGGACGTTCCAGTTCGGGGAAGGTAAAAATAGAGAGCACGCATCTTGAGACCGTAGCACAAATTGTAGCATATTATATTATTTCAGATTATTGTGGGAGTCAATTCTTGTAGGTTCGGTGCCTTAGCCAGCACTGTGCAGCCATGTAGCTTTTCTCAAGGCCCTATATATACTGATGCCGCCTTGCTGCAGCCCAAAGCCCCAGCAGGCTGCATTTGTCCTATTATTATTCATCTATGTAAATACTCTTCGTGCCAGTAATAAGGTCAATAATGTCAATGCTGTTGGGTATAGCAAGGCGGCTATGGCATATAGTCCTAAGGTCAGTCGGGCAAACTGCAGGGAGGTTATCTAAAGAAAGACTAATCTAATAAAAGATTATGATGTCATGAAAATGGGCTGAGCGATAACCATAAAAGGAGTGATAATATATGTTGTCATTTTTCCAGAGTGTAAGAATATTTATGCACGAGACTTTGGATTTAAGACCACATGGGGAGTTCATTTATAAACAAGTGCTTAAATAATCATTTAAGCACGAGTGGTCTTAAATTGCAAAGTTGAGTGCGTAAATATTCTTGCACGACGGAAAAGTGATGTTAAGTGTATTTAAAACAATTTTATGTCGTGACTTATTATCACGAATGTGCAAAACTGCCCATTTCTGTATAGTATTGTGTGTAAAGAGGGTTATTTGTGAGGTAAAGAAAAAAGTTGGGACTTGATTATTGGGGAAGAGGAAAGAGCACATGATCATAAATAATAACCCAACTGCAGCCAGAAATATATATTTATAAACATGAGTCGTTTGTTCGGCTCCTTGCATTAATTCACACTTGCTCTCTTCGTTCAGCTGCAAGTCCTGATGTCTTCTTGATCGGGTTGAAATTCCAATTTCAGAAACTTTAGATAATACACTACGGTTTTAAAGATTATTAGGATTTTTCACCACATGTTTTCATCTATAACCAAGTGAATGCTGCTGCCAAGGCTGCTGCAAGGGCCTGCAAGGGCTGCTACGGCTTGGCTGTGGCGACGACGGCGACGTTTTGCAAAAATGTCAGTTTGTTTTGTCTGCGAGCAGTTTGCACGTGATTTATGCACAGCAACCTCATATTTAAAACACAAAATTAACATGGCGTTTTCCGGGAAATTGTTAATGTTTTAAATCAATATTTACATTATATTTCCGACATGTACACATTCAAACCCTCCATATCGGTCGAAGAAATGCTCATATCGGTGATATTTTTTGCCATTTACTTTTGGTGCAATCCCAAGTAAGAAGCAAATTACATGATATCCTTTGGTCTCCTGATTTCATAGCTGATAGTTATTCAATGCACATTAAACAAGTTAAAAAGCACTAATACACTATGGAAAGTAATATCAAATTGTTGTGGCGAAGCAGTGCAGTGCCGAAGGCAATACCTTGGGAGAGATTACAGGCAATGGTAACTGGTAAGTCAAATATCATTGGTCGAATGCACATGAGTGATGAGCCTGAAGAAATATGACCCAAAAATATCAAACAATTATCATTTTACAGCGATTTTGCCAAACATCCCCACTTTAGTTATGTATGCAACGTCGTGGGAGACATAACAGAATACAGGCAATGGTAAATCAAATAGTTGAGTTTAAATGGTGGTGTAGGGCCGAAAGGCTGGCTTATTTATGTATTACGAGCGAGCAAGCGCAGCGAGCGAAGCGAAGTCTTCAATATAACGGAAAAATCTCAGTATGAGCGGCCCGGCCCGGCCTGTAACGCTTTTGAGAGGCTTATATCTCAGCAACCGCTGGACCGAATGGCCTGCGGTCTTTTTTGCTGGGTAGCCCCATCCCTTCTACCCCGTAATTGACTTCTTTTAACACATCTCAGTGACCGTCGTGGCACGTGCCACGTGAAAAGTCAAGGGTGTTCAAGCTGTTTTGCAAATATAGTGATTTTTAGAGGCGCATATCTCAGCAGCCGCTTGGGCGATTGTCTTTTACGGTAATTTTTGTAGGGTAGATGCATCCCTTCCACCAAAGGTCGGATACTCTTGATCTACGTGAGTGACCCCCACTGCACGTGCAATACAAAAAGAGGTGCCATTTTTTTCCCATTTCAATAACTCGGTAATTACTGTGGCGATTTCGCTGAAACTTGGCATACAGGTAGGCACCCACCAGGCAATGCATTCCCATGTGTTGCGGTTAGGGTGCTACTGCACGTGCGCACGTGCAGGGCTCGCTTGCAGATCACGAGAACGGCTGGGCCGATTGCGCTCAAATTTGGTACACGGTAGGGGACTGGTTAGTAGGGTGCCGTGCAAAAGTCAGTTTGGACCCCGTTTGCACGTGTGCACGTGGAGAATGCCGCTTCCAGATCTAAGAAACGGCTAGGCCGATTGCGTTCAAATTTGGCACACCGCTAGCGACCGGTTAGAAGGGTGCTTTGCACAAGCCCGTTGAAAGTACCCTCTTGCCCTTCCGCACGTGCAGGACTCACTATCTCGCTCGCTCGTTCTTCGTCCAAAAGGCGTTTTACTGGTTTATTTATTTATTTATTTGGGCTCAAGGATAACAGGCTGAGGCATACATGGGCCCTTTCAAGTGTCCAAGCACTGAAAATGTGTCAAATGTGACACACAAACACATTGACAGGAGCAATGCAACTACGATACAATTTTAATATGCTTTTATATATGTTGACACATTGGCCCTAAGTGCCCTTAACCCGCGCCCCGTAGGGCTAACGGCGGACCCTACCACCCGTAGGGGGGGGGGGCGTTTCGGCCCCCCCTAAGATCTCGGAAATTTACCGGCCGATTTTCAAAATTCAAAAGGCGTTCGATAGCCCCACCCGGGAATTACCTTGTGACTAAATTTCATTGACCGAGGTCAAACAGGTGACGTCACAGGTCAGGTCAAAGGTCGGATTTTCACCGTTCACAGGCATTCCAAGAAATGTGTTGTGAAATCGAGTAAATTGGTAAGTTATTGAAAACCATCGATGGTACATTGTTCGTCAAACACATACTTCGCTATCTGAGGTCACTGATACCAGGTCAGGTCACAGAGGTCAGGTCCCTGGCCCCTAGGGGTCACAATATGAAAGTGTCGTGTGATGCGTGTTTTATGGTCCATTTTACATGACAAATGCGATTATGTGGGTCAGGCAGCCTTAACGGCCAGCTTTTGTCACGTTTTGGTGAAGGTCAGGTCAAGGTCAGGTCATATTAGGTCAAATTTCAAAGTTGATATTTTTGCATAAAATGGGTAACGATTCGATGCAGCTCGTCACGGGGAGTCTAATGTTGGTCTTTGTTTTGCTCTACGATGTCTAGAACTGTCAAAAATTGAGTTTGAAAATTTGACGTCATCATTTTGAACAGTTTTTTTCGCTATAACTTGGCCAAAAAACGAGATATCGATCTGAAATTTGGTATGTAGATAGAAGACTGTAGGAACTATTACATATATTCCGTTTTTTCGAAACTCAAAAACTTTTTGGATTTTTTTGGCTAATATATCCAAAAAATTGCATTTTTGATTTTTGGGGGTCAAAACTCAAAAATTTCACAAATCTGAGATAGCGGTTTTGTAGCCCTGTCCATTCTATGTACACCTTTTTTGTCTTGATCATTTTTCTGTATCTTCAAAGCTGTAGGCCTGACAGCTCTTCTCGCGAAGGTCTTTTTTCGGTCGAAAATGGCAGAATTTGACGTCATTCTGACGTCATTTGTGGCCAACCTATCATAGTCTCTGGCAAAATTTTTGGTCACAATTTGTAAAATTGATGCCCGGAGGGGTCCTGAAAGTTTGGTGGTGATATCTCCAGCCGTTCAGAAGATATCGACGGAAAAGGACAGGGGGGGGCCGTCTCGCCCCCCCCCCCCTACGGGGCGCGGGTTTAAGAATCATGGAATACGTCAGCATCAGTACACTGAAACAAAAACTTATTAACAAACGATGGTGCTCTAACAAAAAGTTTCGTTTGTACTGCGTCTACTCTCGCAAATGGAACATTAAAGGGACTATCCCACCTTTAACATGGGGTTTGAGTTGAGATAGCCAAGTTTGCGGCGAGGTTCAGAAACCACTATCTTTCTAGGTTGCAACCCCCGCGGCCTCTTGGTGTTGAAGAAATTCGTTCCCTTCATTTGAAAATGGGCCTTGCACATTTAGCACAAGGCCCTATCTTCAACATGGAGCGACCGTTAGTGTGACGTCACCTCGTTTAGTCATTCTGATTTAAATGGGTTTGTTCGTTGAAAAATCGCTTTAAACTTGGTCTGAACTTTGTTGTGGTGCCTAAACAGTAAAAAGAATCAGCTTTATGACAGTAATGTGGCCTGGGGAAGGAGGTACTTTTGGGCTGTGACGTCACATATTTGAAAGTTTGTGTTTGGAATATGGGAAGCCTAAGATGTTTAATGAAAAATAAATGCCAGAACCGTGTTCCTGGTCATCCAATCTATAAAGTCGGGCACAATTTAACTGGTTTTAACAACATTTTAGAAGGTGGGATAGTCCCTTTAAGACACCACGTGTTTCTCGTTGCCCTTGGTGCGATAAATACCTAGAGGGAAATGGGCTAAAGGGCTGCACAATCGGTATGATTTCTATACAATTTTGCAACAAACATAATGTCATATCGTCTACGCCTATTCTCTAGACATGCAACGCCAAATAATCGCAGTAAGTCACTGTAATTGATAGCTGTTGATGAGTCTTGACATCGAGTATAACAATATAGCCAAATAATGTTTGGTAAAGGGTAATGGGAATGGTCGATTAGGTTCAACTGTTCAACTATTAAAATTTAACATTAAGTGGCAAATTCAGGTTTTGGTGATATCACACTATAGGGGAGAATGGGGCAGATTCCGTCATGAGACACATCCTGTCAGCTGGGTTTTCTCGAGAACTATCGAGCGCAGGTATGCTTTTGTATTTTGAGATGTTTGTTTTTGCTTGCCAAGGTTCAATACTATCAATACAACACCGTACCTACCTGTATTCATATTTGACAAAATGTGAAAAGTTGATTTTGCAACGCAAATCTGAACTTTTTGACTAGAAGAAGACGCTAGTTCATGACTATTCAGATAGCGTGATGGTGACTGAATACTGTTTCGGGTAGTCATGAGTGTCAGTATTATGCCAAAGATAATTTTGTCCATAAAGTCAAAAAAAGCAAAACATTTTGATTTTCATCGAGTGGGGCCCATTATGTCACTCGATCCGGGGCAGATTCTGTCCCTGGCAGAATCTGCATGCCGCCGTATCGCCCGCTCCGCAGCAGAGCTGGATCACGGATGGCCACCCCTCGCCGCCCCGCCAGGGCTAGCCTGTCTCCCAGGGGCCACGAACTCAGTGAGTGCGCGCTGCTCGTCACGCGGTGTGGGACGTGCAGGTGCGCGCTGCTCGTCACGCGGTGTGGGACGTGCAGGTGCGCGCTGCTCGTCACGCGGTGTGGGACGTGCAGGTGCGCGATGCCGGTTGAGGTTGCACTGGCATTGCAGTGCTGATTTTATATGCCAATTGGATACGACAGGACCCCCTCCCCCCAGCCCCACTCACACCCAAACAGTATGTCATCAGAATTACCATTTTAGACAGAGCATTGCTTTAGTGGACTTGTGCACTCGCAATAACACCTAAAAATACGTATCAACATAGGAAATTTGCAATAGTGGCAGATGAGCATTGAAAAGCACAAGTGCATTCATGAATTGGTTCGAAAATTCGCAAGAGGGTTCACACTTCACCCAACCCTCTCCCCCTGGAGGTGTCTAGAAATAGGCATTCCTGGCGAGTGATAGAAGACGTGAGAAAATTCGGTGTCAGGATCAATTGATATGGCTGTCGGTTTCTAGACATTGTAATTTGTAATGGACGAGGATGAGTGGAACACACTGAAATGAAGCATTCCAGAGACAGTGGATGGTGCGAGATGATAAAACGATGTGCCTCATTGCTGACAGACTGTGCCCCGTATATGGGGTACTTTCTGTCAGATGACGCATCGACAGATAACCGACTCTAGCGTCGAAACCACTTGAGGTATAACCGGAACACCAGCGGCGCATTTGAAGCTCTTGCTGTAGGGAATATGCCAGGGAAGCATCAAACTGCACCTGTTGAAAGTGTGCGCTCGATAGCCATTTTGTAAAAAGTGACAGATGTGCCCCAGTCTCTCCTACGTAAAGGGGGTAATTTAATGTCCCCCCACCCCTCCCCTAGCGGCTCGTGGGTTATAGCTTACCTATAGCAGCCGGGGTGGTTCAGTTTAGGACTGACTCATTGTTGATGCTATCAGGCCGATCCGATGACAGCTTGGACTATATATGAACAATTTTAACATGTTTGGGGTAGCAAGTACTGTGTCATAGCTTTTGAACTATTTTTGTTTTTGGCGAAACAATGATGGCTACGACGCAGTGAGAAAAGTCTTGTACACCACTGTTTCCAGAGTCGGTGAGAGGGTCAGCAGCGAGCGTTTTCGAGTGGCGGCGCTGCAGTGAGCAGTCGTCCTCTCCTGGCAGCACCGGCCAGCCTGACACTGGTCACTGCCATGACTGCTGACCGCCGGCCGCACTCCCCCAGCCGCAGTCTCTCATGGAGTGCCGAAACTGAAATTCATCTGTTTGATGCTATGACTGGCTATAAACCGGTTGGTAAGTGACGAATCTTACGCTAGCATTTCTGGTAGGTACAACTATTGTTACATTGACCAGCTGTTTTTTCATGTAATCGATTAAAAGTTCCTTTGTGCAGTCCACTGTACCTTCAGCTTAACAACCCGCGCCCCGCGGGGGGTCCTGGATTTCCACGCCCTGCTGGGGGGGGGGGGGGTGTTTGAACACCCCCCTTCTAACTTGGCTCCTGGGCCAAGTAGCGATACGCGGAAGGCGGTGTTCGAAAGAGCGCCAAAACTAATGACGAAATCACTTCGGTCACTTTTTTGGTCAGGTCAAAGGTCAGGTCACTAAAGGTCATTGAAGGCAAAATTTCGCCCATTTTCAGGTCAAATGTCGACAAATTCCAAGAAGCCAACGCATAACTCGGGAACCAATAGAGCTACAGCGCCGCGGAAAAGCGCATTCGATAGCCTTATTAACGCCATTTCTGACTAATCCTCACAGATTTGACCTAGCGCCAACGGTTTTGCCTGCAGGGGGCAAAACCTGCCAAAATAGACGTTTTTTTAAAACAGTTTTTCTGCAATAACTGTTGACTCAAGCATTGCACGAGCTTACTTGTACCGGCGTCGTTTTCCTCTCGTCAAGGCGCATCGAATGAACTATTACTTGACCTTGAACGGTCAACTTGAAAATTTGACCTCGGGTCAAGGTCATGACCTGACCGGAAAAGGGTCATGTTGCGTATCAGTCGGTCCGTATCGTCGAGCTGAACACATCAAAGGCATTTTCATCGCTTTAGCATGCCCCTATCAAAAGTTATTCGTGAAAAACTGTTAGATACCATTCGTGACCTGAGATGACCTCAGGGGCATAAACAGGGGTCACGGATACCATTTTCATGTTCAGTGTGCCTTACTGTGGACGTCAAACCGCGTGGGACGCGACTTTTTCGCAATAACTTTTGAATACGTTGCCTCTCAAGAACGAAACTTCGGCAATGGACATTTCAGACCCCGGCCTAATTTTTTATTATTAAGGTTTTTAATGTCAAATAAATATTTAGGGTACTTCCCGTTCACTCGTAATGCTAAGTGAAATATCAGCCCGGATGGCGGCTATCGTCAGGCTGCTCGCGAAGCCCCGCCTACTAACTACGAATTCCCTGCCATCTACCGTTCAGACACGACTGCCATCTGTCGATCGATCCTCACTCAGAACCGGTTCTGCATGCTGTGTGCGTCGGGTCTCAGATGGGCGGACATCTCGAAACCGAGATTGTTCAGTATGGCCTTTTACCAGGTTTTTTAATCCGAGAAAAAAACCGAGATTGTTCAACATGGCCCTTTACCAAATTAACTATACGAATTATTGACTTAGCAGCAGGGATGCAGAGCCTTGAACATTTGAGTTAGCTCCAGCTCCGGCTCCGGCTCCGAGTAAAATGGCAATACGGCTCCGGCTCCGGCTCCCACTCAGGGCAAAATATGACGGCTCCGGCGGATCCGGCTCCCCTCCGGCTATGCGTACCGGTGCATTACGGAAACATTTAAGTTGGGGCATATTGGGGCTTGGCAGGATAACACGAAGTGTACTAACCTTCCTGGCGGTTTGATATCTACAAGATCCTAAAATTATAATTTTAATTAAGAAAATTAACTTGACTGTGTAAATATATTATATTATTATGTATCTCATTTACGTAATTACGTTGACAAACTTATTAAATAATCATTTAATTATTTTCTGTTATTCTTAAATCATCGTAATATTTGGCGTACGCGTATAGTCTTCCTATCTGGGTGACATTCTTAGCGAGTCGAAGAAAATATTTCATTGATGGAAGTGCGAACAGTCAACACTCGGTCCATTCTAAAGAGAATACTCTATGTAGGTAGATATTTGAGCCATCATTCGCCATGCACGTTATGTCCACAAACACCATCTGAGCATTCATACCCTGTACCAAAACAAGTAGCATGTTTCAAAGAGTATATTTAGTCTACGTCATCATCAGACTCCTGATCAAACGAAAAGTCGTCGTCGTCGTCGTCGTCAGCGGTGATGATGATGCGGTCGATGCTCTCCTGAATGTTGTCCGTGGTCCAGTAGCCGTCTTCGAAGCTCCTGGACCGACGGACTGCTCCGGCCCACACCTCACTACATAGTGACGAGAAGACGAGCCTCTTCTAGCCTGTCCTGGAGGTCGGCTCGGGTGAATCTCCGTAGAGACGACCGTACGTGGCGCTTCATGCACCCCCAGACCTGCTCTATCGCGTTCAGCTCGGGGTGTCCCGGAGGAAGACGGACCACCTCGTGCCCCCACTCGCGGATGATGTTGTCGACGACGAACTGAGGCTCTGGCTTGTTTTGTTGGCATAGCAGCAGCAGCTCAGGTCTGGTGGCGCCGGGCGGTACCGGGATGTCGCGCTGGGTCAGCCAGTTGATGAGGTCGGCCTTCCTGGTGGCGCTCGTCGGACAGCGGCTCTCCTCGGTCAGCACGCTGTGGTAGGGAGCGTTATCCAGCACCAGCGCTGACGGCCGACTCAGCGACGGCAGCAGGTGTGACGTCAGCCATCGAATGAACAGCTCACTGTTCATCTCCCCATGGTAGTCACCACTCCTGTTCTTGGAGACGAAGCTGAGGAACGAGCCGTCGATCGTCCCCTCCTCGGATCCGGCCGCCACCACGATGAAGCGCTCACCGTCTCCCGGTGGGACCTGGCGGCTGTACGTCGCACTGGTGGCAGCCTGGGTGTTGTCCACCCACTCCCGACTGTGGCACATCCTTGTGGTAAACCACGTTTCATCAACGTACACGATTTGATGCCCGTTTTCTCTATGTTGCTTCAGTTTGCGCAGAGCTTGAATGCGGCGGCAGACGATGTCCAACGTCTCCTTTCTGACATACATCTTTCGTTGCGTTGATCGGTAGCGGAACCCCATCCGATGCAGGATTCTACGCAGCGTGCTCTCTGAGGTACCTGGTCGCAGGATCCCATCGGCAGTCAGCCCATCCAGTAGACGCTCGACTGTCAGGAACTCCTTGTTGGCGAAACGTGCGTACACGTGACGTCGGATCGCGCCGATGCACTATGGTTGGAAACGGCCTCACGGATGGCCATGGGCAATTTCGGAATATATGTATATTTGGGGTGTCATTCTGTTGGAAATTGATGAAATGTTTTGAATTGGGCAGAAAAAAATATTTAGTTGCGCATTTAGTCTTCATTATCGTACGTAGAATCGGGAGTTTCTGATAGTGGCTTTTTGGTGCGCCGTCAGAGGTTTAAACAACCGCGCTGGTGATAGCATGTGGAGTACCTCAATGACGTTGTAAAACAGGATTATTATATATCAAAATAATCCTTGTTATGTTGGCTATCGAGTGGAGTGACTCTTTTTTCCATGAGTGTTCAAACTCAGGAACGGCATTGCATTCTGTTTGCAGTGTCACCACAGCAACATTTGCAAAATTACGTTTATGTTTCATTGGACATACAAAAAGTTCTCCATCGACCTCCATTGAGTTTTTTGGCAGAATAGATCTCTGTTCAATTCTGCGTGAGGGGAACCTAAAAGCAAACTGCGCACTTGTGCGCAAAATCGTCCATGAAGCTTCATCTCCCGAGGCGTACCCACCCGTCGCTTCGTCAACAGCAGGTCGGCTCGTCAGTCGTGCAATGGCCTATCCTAATAAATGATGGTAAGAAGCAGGGTTGCGGAGCCGTGGTGGCGCCAAGTCCGACTCCGACTCCGACTCCGACTCCTGTCTCGTTGCCATGACTCCGGGCGACTCCGTCCCCGACTCCGGACCCCTGCCAGTGTTTCGGAGTCGTGATGGAGCTGTTCCGATTCCGACCGACTCCGACTTCCACTGCGGGCTCCTGACCGACTCCGACTCCGACTCCGACTCCTGGCTCGTTGCCACGACTCTGGGCGACTCTGACTCCGACTCCGACTCTGACTCCGACTCTGACTTCAACTCTGCACCCCTCGTAAGAAGTAACTGCTCGCCCCTGCACCTGGAGTATGGATATCGTGCAAACGTGTATGGATATCCTGGAGTATGGATATGGATATCCACTGACAGAACAGACATACAGACATGCTGTAAACGCCATTACACTGCCAATACCATGGCAAATCCAATGGCTATCTATGATTTTTTATCATCGTTCTACATTTTCCAAAATCTTGAACTGAATCTTGGCAATTTCTCGTGACTACTTCACGACCATGATGCATGCACTTCTGAAATTGATCTTTTTCAACTAACCACGTACTCGTATGATAAAATGAATGTCACCATCGTGTTCTACGCCCAAAAGTACTCATAAAACATGTGTCGTGGGCTGCGAATAGGTACCAGTTTTAATTTTCGGGGTTATGTGCTTACCTGATTGACCTGACTTTGACCCTGGCCTATGTTTGACTGACCCCTACATGGATCTGACACTCTTTTAGCACTTATATGAAGGGTTGTGCACAGTTGTGACAGAGTTTATGACGAGAGGCACCGATTGCGAGGTTCTAAAGTCCATGCTACTGAAAGCCTGATTTCAAGTGTTTGACCTGATCTTGACCCGACCGGTGACCTTGAAATTCAACTTTCAAGTATTCATCTGAATTGTCTCGTCGCGTTCTTTCGTTTGCCGCCTCGTGCGCTTCGCTGCGCCTATTGGTTCTCGAGTTATCGGCTGGGGGCGTTGAACGCCCCCCCCCCCCGGCAAACGGCGGTTGGGGAAATACCCCAGCAACTGCCGGGTTAATCAGACGCATTTTTGGTCATTTTGATCGCCATTTTATTTCTTACTTTTTTGCCCAATCTAAAAAAAAATCATTAATACATTTTCTCCAAATTTTTGACCCTTTATGACAAATAGTAGGACACTGTGCGTCACTACGTTGATATTTCTCGCCCTAAAGCATAACAACAATATACATTCAGTATAGCAGTATTCAAAACATGTTCAAAATGCCTCGCGATATCGATGACATTACGAAAGACCTAGGCGACTTATAACATGCTTGCAATAATGACGTCACACATGCGTGACGTGACGGAACCTTGTCGTTTCTGAGTTACTGTATGATGCACAAAAGACACTGGTATACCTATGCAAAGTTTCATCGCAATCGGTCCACGCATTAAGAAGTTATGGGCAAAACATTTTTTCGCGCTGACCCCCGGCCATCCGTGAGGCCGTTTCCAACCATAGTGCGATGGTGAAGTTGTCGATGGTGGTCGCTGGTGTCGGCTGCTGTGCTGCTGCGCCAGATGTTCGCTGACGCTTGACGAGCGTCCTCACACCGCTCTCCGTCATGCCCAGAATCTCCGCCGCTCGCGCATAAGGCCTGCAAAAAATCGTCACGAATCAATTGCAGGTAATAAAATGATGCAGCACCGGGAACGGGAAATGGCAAAAACAGTCACACAAAATACATTATGTTTAGGGCTTGTCCCGAAAAACAACAACAATACATTAAGGGCATAACAAGCAAGGTTCCAAAATATGTATATCATAATTAATGACAAATGTTAGCATATGATACGTTTACATATAGCGTATGTATAATGCTATAATTAATTGTGATGTAACGTTTCAAAAAAAAATAATGCAACTATAGGATTCATTCCGTTATAGAACCCTTCACGAGCAAAATTTTGGAATTGGCTATATTGGCTTCTTGGCATTTTATTTATACTATATTATAATATGTATATTGTTATTATTATATTATATTATATTAAAGGAAAAGGGCCACCTTCGTGAAATATGAAGATATCGTTGTTTTTCATTTTGACATTATTATTTTTCATTTTCTTTTTAAAACTGGTGCCAGAAGTGCACAATTCGCGAAAAAGTATTTAAAACTATTTAACATATTGGTACTATGTTGATACTCTCTACGGCACCTACTGTATGATGGCATAGCGATGACGTCACACTCAAGCCAATCAGCGTTCAGAAGACAGACTCGTCGGATTGTGTCAGATAAGCTGATTGGTTAAAGCTGAGCTGGTTGGAGCTGATTGGTAAAAAGCCAAAGCCTCGCCGCGGGTGGCTGTATTGTCGGATAAGAACGCATTCCTGGGATAAGGACGCATTCCTGGCGTATTTTCTTTTAAAATTGCCGATAACTGCGAATGGAGGCCGAAATCGGCCGTAAGGAGGTAGACAGATAGGTTTTCGGACACGGGCTACAAGATGGCTATCTCAGTTTCAATCCCCATGTTAAAGGTGGCCCTTTTCCTTTAATATATTATATTGACATGGCATATTATATATAAATTGGCTATATTGGCTTTCTGAATGACAATAGGGGAGAGCGGGGCCAGTTGAAACACGGGGTCAGATGAAACATGGTTTTATTTTCAACAGTATGCAACATAGGGCGTTGCCGACACCATTGCGCATCCGCGCTCGACCACTTCCTTTGTCAACGGCGTTTGGGCGGCAAACGGACGGAAGAGTTACGAACGGAAGAGTTACGAACTGAGGAGACTGATCACTTTCTTACCGTTTTAGGCTGATGAGCAGTTTATCGCGGCTTCCTTCACGGTCAAATACCGACAAGAGGCGCATTGCAAATACATTCTTGCAGCCCTTAGGGCAAGCATGAATAACGTACGCCATGCGGCTGGGTGTGTTGGCAGGAAGCACCGCGTACCAACCCCTACGGTACGCGACTGACCGGTCTCGGGTCAGGTAGCGCCTCAGGCAACGGCCAGCCGAGGCGGAGCTTAGCTCCAACGTCACACTATGGCTCCGCCCCTTGTGGAGTAGCCTCTGCTCACCGAGAGTTTCAGGAGCAAAATTTAACATTACGAGTGAACGGGAAGTGCCCTAAATATTGATCGGACATTGAAAAACCTTAGTAATAAAAATTAGGCCGGGGTCTGAAACGTCCATTGCCGAAGTTTCGTTCTTGAGAGGCAACGCATTCAAAAGTTATTGCGAAAAAGTCGCGTCCCACGCGGTTTGACGTTCACAGTAGTTGCTTGTAATTCAGTGTTTGGGAGTGTTTATAATGGCTTTCGTCCAAAAGAGGCGCCTTTCAATTTTCTCCCACTGACTCAACGGGGAGGTCGCAAAATTGAGCCAGGGGCCCGGGAGCGATTTTCAAGTTGGGGGGGGGGGGGGGCAAGCCTAAAATACCTAACATGATGCATATGAAGCAGTGACGTAGCTAGGGGTCTAAGGGGACACGTAACCCCCCCCCACCATCGGTTTCAAAGGGACCCTCGGGTCCGAGAGGGCTTGCGGCGCCATTTGACTGCTGAGGGCTAACAATGGCTATATTTCGACTCAGAAGGGCCCCATGGGCTCGTTAGAGCACCTCATGGGCCCTAAATAACCACACTAAGATAACCATAAGGGCCCCATGCCGACTTCTGAGGGCCTGTTGCAGATTTTAAGGGCCCCTCGGTGGTCTCCAAAGGCCCGTTACTGGCCTCTGAGAGTTCTTACCGGCCTATGAGGGGCCAGTTCTAGGGGCATTTCCCGCCTGTGATGGTCACACATTTATTTTTCTGAGGGCCCCGTAACGACAACTGTGGGGGCCCTAATCGGCGCCTATGAGGGCCCACACCGGTGTCTCAGCGTTTCACACCCCAAACTCTGAGTGTCTACACCAGTGCCTATTAAAGCTCTATGTCGGCGGCTCTGAGGACCCAACAGTCAACACCTGCGAATCTAAAGGCCACCCACTGGTGACTTTTGAGGGCCCCACACCGGTGACTGAGCTCTAAAGGCCCCACACCGGTGACTCTTGAGCCCTGAGGGTCCCACCGGCGCACTATGGTTGGAAACGGCCTCACGGATGGCCGGGGGTCAACGCGAAAAAATGTTTTGCCCATAACTTGTTAATGCGTAGACCGACTGCGATGAAACTTTGCATAGGTATACCAGTGTCTTTCGTGCATCATACAGTAACTCAGAAATGACGAGGTCACGTCACGTCACGCGTGTGTGACGTCATCATTGCAAGTATGTCATAAGTCGCCTATGTCTTTCGTTATGTTATCGATATCGTGAGGCATTTTGAACATGTTTTGAATACTGCTATTACTGAATGGATATTGTTGTTATGCTTTAGGGCGAGAAATATCAACGTAGTGACGCACAGTGTCTTACTATTGGTCATAAAGGGTCACAAATTTGGAGAAAGAGTATTTATGATTTTTTTTTTAGATTAGGCAAAAAAGTAAGAAATAAAATGACGATCAAATGACAAAACATGCGTCAGATTAACCCGGCAGTTGCTGGGGTATTTCCCCATCCGCCGTTTGCCGGGGGGGGGGGGCGTTCAACGCCCCCAGCCGATAACTCGCGAACAAATAGGCGCAGCGAAACGCACGAGGCGCGGCAAACGAAAGAAGAACGCGACGAGACGATTCACATGAATACTTTAAAGCTGAATTTCGAGGTCACAGGTCGGGTCAAGGTCAGGTCAAACACTTGAAATCGGGCTTTCAGTAGCATGGACTTTAGAACCTCGCAATCGGTGCCTCGCGTTTCGCGTTTCGATTATATCGTCATCAGTTGGTCCTAAATAAATTCAGTCATCAGTTGGTCCTAAACAATCTGTCACAACTGTCACAACTGTCACAACCCTTCATATAAGTGCTAAAAGAGTGTCAGATCAATGTAGGGGTCAGTCAAGCATAGGCCACTGGCCAGGGTCAAAGTCAGGTCAATCAGGTAAGCACATAACCCCGAAAATTAAAACTGGTACCTATCCGCAGCCCATGCATGACACATGTTTTATGGGTACTTTTGGGCGTAGAACACGATGGTGACATTCATTTTATCATACGAGTACGTGGCTGGTTGAAAAAAGATCAATTTCAGAAATGCATGCGTCATGGTCGTGAAGTAGTCACGAGAAATTGCCAACATTCAGTTCAAGATTTTGGAAACTGTAGAACGATGATTAAAAACCATAGATAGCCATTTGATTTGCCATGGTATTGGCAGTGTAATGGAGTTTACAGCATGTCTGTATGTCTGTTCTGTCAGTGGATATCCATATCCATACTCCAGGATATCCATACACGTTTGCACGATATTCATACTCCAGGTGCAGGGGCGAGCAGTTACTTCTTACGAGGGGTGCGGAGTCGAAGTCAGAGTCGGAGTCGGAGTCGGAGTCGGAGTCAGAGTCGCCCAGAGTCGTGGCAACGAGCCAGGAGTCGGAGTCGGAGTCGGGGTCGGTCAGGAGCCCGCAGTGGAAGTCGGAGTCGGTCCGAATCGGAACAGCTCCATCGCGACTCCGAAACACTGGCAGGGGTCCGGAGTCGGAGACAGAGTCGGCCGGAGTCATGGCAACGAGTCAGGAGTCGGAGTCGTAGTCGGAGTCGGATTTGGCGCCACCACGACTCCGCAACCCTGCTTCTTACCATCATTTATAAGGATAAGCGATTGCAAGACTGACGAGCCGACCTGGTGCTAACGAAGCGACGGGTAGGTACGCCTCGGGAGATGACGCTTCACGGACGATTTTGCGCACAAGTGCGCAGTCTGCTTTTACGTTCCCCTTACGCAGAATTGAACAGCGATTTATTCTGCCAAAAAGCTCAATGGAGGTCGATGGAGAACTTTTTGTATGTCCAATGAAACATAAACGCAATTTTGCAAATATTGCTGTGGTGACACTGCAAACAGAATGCAATGCCGTTCCTGATTTTGAACACGCATGGGAAAAAGAGTCACTCCACTCGATAGCCAACATAACAAGGATTATTTTGATATATAATAATCCAGTTTTACAACGTCATGGAGGTACTCCACATGCTATCACCAGCGCGGTTGTTTAAACCTTTGACGGCGCACCAAAAAAGTCACTGTCAGAAACTCCCGATTCCACGTACAATAATGGAGACTAAATGCGCAACTAAATAATTTTTTCTGCCCAATTCAAAACATTTCATCAATTTGCAACAGAATGACACCCCAAATATACATATATTCCGAAATTGCCCACGGCCATCCGTGAGGCCGTTTCCAACCATAGTGCGGCGTCTGACAGTACCATGCCGGTCTCTAAGGACCCCACAAGACTTCTTCTGCCGGCCTAAGGGCCCCTTGCCGGTCACTGAGAACCCCCTGCCGGCTTGTAGAGGGTTCGCGTCAGCAGCTCTGCCTCTAAAGACCCCACAGGCTACACCCGTCTGTAACGGCTCCACACCAGCCTCTATGAGGGCCCAAAGCACGCCTGTAAGGACCCTCACCGGCGCCTCTGAGAGAATCACACTAGCACCTCTGAGCGCCCACACCGGCAACTGCATGGCGACCCCACGGCCCACCCTCTACAAAAAGGGGCCTTTACTCTGTAAAGGCCCCTTACCGCCGGCTCTGAGGGCCCTACGCCGGTGATTCTGAGGGTGCTACCGATAACCGAAGGCACCACACAAGCCCTTAGTGTCGCTGAGCTTTAATCCCATACCGGCCTTCCGAGGGCGCCACGTCAGTGTACTCATTGCCCCACATCCCTCCCTCACACCCGGAGCGGGTAAACTGTGTTATACCTATAGCAACGAGTTTACCATCGTTTTACGTTATGTATTTCTCAAAGTTGACTCAAAATGGTCCAGTATAAAATCTGGCCTGCCAAACGTATGGCCAAAGCCAGGCCAAACCAAAGCGGGATGACAAAAGCAGATGTTGTCAAATCGATACTGTATCAGCAGAAACCGTTCAGATGGCTAGGAAAATGCCGTGTGTTGATGTTTATAGATGTACAAAGGAAACAAGAAGGAAAGAAGTCCGGAAAAGGGAGGAAAGATCCTTTCACGCTGCCTCAATCAAGGCTATATAACCGCCTCAATGTTGAGGGGGCGCCGCCCCCTCGGCTCTCAAGTTGGGAGGGGGGGGGCAAGCGCCCCCGCTGCCCCCCTGTTCCCGGGTCTATGAATTGAGCTTACCTTAGGTCATCGATATCAGAATTCTGAGATTTACATTTTGTACACACCATTACTCTTAGTAATCGCTGAAAGTTTCAAAGCGACCGGTCACTCGGTGTAGCTATGGCAGGCATTGAAACTTTTTATGAGGTGAGGTCACTTAAAGTGACATGGTGACCTGACCTTGAATGACCTTGGTCTGAAATTTTTACTACATGTGTAGAATTGATGTATAATAAGGTGTGCCAGCGCCGCCGTTTTTTTAAGATATTCGCAACAAAAAAAAAACACACACACACACTAAGGGGGTATTCCTAACACCTCCCCCCAGCAGGGCGCGGGATAACATGCGCAGTGGAAGGGGGGGGGCGGATGCTGCTCACCCATCCTGTTTTTCGCCAATAACTCGCGCCGAAAACATGATATTAACGTGGAATTCTGGCTACCTGTGAAGGATTGAATTGCGGATCTTCTCGTGCAAGAAATAAGAAAATCGGCTCACACCTTTTCTAGTAATGCGGTGTAAGCATCCTGCCGCCGCGGCGGCGCGGCTGCCGGCGACGGCCGTTACGCGCCGCCTGAACTGTAGACTGTGCCGGGGCGGGACGGTTCCGTCTTAACATCGCGCTCCTTTATTCGACCCGCGTCAGATTTTGTGATACTTAGTGCTCCCATACTTTGGGGAACAGTCCATTAAAATGCAAAAAGAAGTTCTAGAAGTTCTCAGCAAGTTTTACCCATATTTGAAGTTTGAACCCAGTGGCGTAGACAGGGGGGGCCATGGGGGCCATGGCCCCCCTTTCCGCCCAGCCGCCCAGATGGCGCCCCAATTAGCGCCGACTAGGCTGATGCCGTTTTACAGAAGGAACATGAATTAAAAAGCGATGTGCAGGCAGGGATCGAACTCAATATCTCTTTAGGGGTGCCTGGACACCCCAATGTTCTCCAGGGCACCCCCAAATAGGACCTGAGCCCCCCAATGTTTAAGGGCGCCCCTCCGGAAACCAGAATAGGTATTCCGAACCCCCAGGGTCGATGGCGCCCCTGAAAGCCGCTGGCACCCACCTGAACGGAACAGTCGCCCCATTTAAGGTTGATTGCACCCCTCTGAAGTTCACAGCTGCCCCATTCGGCCCCATCCAAGGTCGATGGCGCCCCCTGAAACCACTGGCGCCCCTCTAAAGCACTAGCATTCTTCTCAAGATCACAGTCGCCCTATCTGAGATCAATAGCGCCCTCAAGAGAGCCACTAGCGCCCCCTTGAGACTGAAGTCGTCCCGCTTGAGACTTAAGTCGCCCCATTAAAACCCAATGACGCCCCTCCAGAGCGTCCGGTGCGCTTCTGAAGATCACAGTCGTCCTCAGCCGAGGTCGCTGGCGCCCCTCAAAAGTCACTGGCGCCCATCTAAACGGAGATCACAGCTGTCCCATCTTGAAATCGATGGCAACCCTCTGAAACCAATGGCGCCCTTCTAGAGTACCCGGCGCCCCTCTGAAAATCATATTCGCCCCATCCGAGACAACGCCCCTTAAGACTACAGTCCCCCCCCCCCCCCCCAAGTTCAAGGCGCCCCTCTACATAGAGCGTCCGGCGTCCTGCTGAAGGCAACAGCGGCCCCATCCATGCCCAATGGCGCTCCTCAACGCCCCTCTAAAGATCACATTCGCCCCATCAATCCAAGGTCGCTAGCGCCCCTCAAGAGCCACTGGCGCCCACCTAAACCGGGACTTCAGTCGCCCCATCCTAAATCAATGGCGCCCCTCTGAAACCACTGGTTGGTGCCCCTCTGAAAATAACAGTCGAATCATCCGAGATCAATGGTGCCCCTTCAGAGCGTCCGACGCCCTACTGAAGGCAGCAGTGACCCCATCTAAGCATTATACCCCTCTAGATCACCCGGTGCCCTTCTGAAGATCACATTCGCCCTATCCAAGTTCGTTGCCGCCCTCCAATAGTCACTGACGCCCATCTGATTGGAGACTTCAGTCGCCCCACCCCATTCAAGATCGATAGCGCCCCCCCCCCCCCCGAAACCACTGACGCTAGGTAGGTAATTATTTGACAATGGGGCTGTCTCATCGACACCAAGGACCCTTTTCAAGATGCAGCAGCCAGGCGGCGCCGAGCTGGGCTAGGATGTGCCAAGCGTTTCTTATAAGGCAGCCTCGTTAGTGCCACCCCTCGTTGCGATACCGCCCCTCAATGCGACGCCGCCCATTCACCGTACAATGCCACCCCTCAATGCAAGTGCTGCTCCCCCCCGCGCATTGCCGCCCATTATTGTGATGTCGCCCCCGCCTAGCAGTGCGGTGCCGCCCCAGCGTACGCCACACCGACGGAACGATCACTTTTGAAACTTTCAGAGATTGATAAGACTAACAATATGTATAAAATGTTTATCTCGGACTTTTGATATCTATGACCTAAGGTCAGGTCAATTTTGCGACTTCTCCATTAGGTATAAGTCAATTGGAGAAAATTGAAATGAGCCTCTTTTGGACGAATGTGGTTCAAAACCCTCTCAAACATCGGTTCATAGGTAAACATAACACACTGAATCGATAAAATGCACCTGTGACCCTTCTGTGTGCCCCTGAGGTCATCTCAGGTCATGAACGGTCACCAGCATTTTTTTGGCTATACCTTTTGATAGAGACGTGCTAAAGCGGTGAAAACACGTCAGATGTGTTCAGCTCGACGATACGGATCGGGTGATATGCAGCATGACCCTGTCCGTCAAGGTCATGACCTTGACCTGAGGTCAAATTTTCAAAATGACCTTTCAAGGTCAACGTATAGTTCATTCGACGCGTTTTGAACTTTTGACGAGAGGAATACGATGCTGGCAAAATAAATGTCATCACTGTCTTGAGTCAAAAGTTATTGCAGAAAACGATTTTAATAAAAACTGTTATTTTTGGAGCTGTTTCCCTCTGGAGGCTAGTGGCAGTCAGTTATTGGAGGCAGTCATGCATGTCCACAAGTAGGGGCTGCACGCACTAGACATCGAATTGTTAAGGTGATGTGTGGAGAAAAAATCCAGAACGTATGTCAGCGTTCGGTCGCCTCTGACTGCAGTCACTGCTGGTATGACAATGAGTTGGGATCTCATGGTGGATCTCATGGTCTTAAATGTTCAAGTATTTCCTTGATTCCAATTTAGGCAATAAGTCGCAGCGTGTATCCTACATACGTGCGCTCTGAGATTCTAAACACGGCAACCCCGATCGACTACAGGCTGCAGCCCACAGGTCATTTCGGATCAGAGAGTGAGCCCGTATATTTTTCCTTTTTTTTGCAAAGAATAAAGATTTTGCCTATCGATCAACGTATAGTTATTTTACCGTTTCGAATTCGCATGGATGCGTATTTTGAGAAAAAAAAAATGTCCGTAGCCTGAGCTCGTTTCCTATAGCATGCTAAAAATTCATCTAGATCAAGGCTTTTTGATAAAAAACACTAGGCTGCAAATTGCATTAATTGGATTTTATGAAAATCAGCGAAAGCTGGTTCTTATGTACTTTGCAACACCTAGTAAATCATGCATGAACATGACGGTACATTTCAGACTGACTGTGACACCCCTGTCACTAGCTGACAATGGCGCCCCTCTCAAGGGAAAAAGTCGCCCCCTCGAGCACCATGGCCCCCCCTTTCGCTGATCTCTGGCTACGCCACTGTTTGAACCAAAAAATAGTATTACGTAACAGATTAACCATAGGATGTATGTTTCGCTACAAGGATAGACTGCCCAAGTCGAGCATCTCTGGTGTGGTTTACAAATATAGTTGCGCCTCATGCCAGGCGTCATACGTTGGCTCCACTTACCAACGCTTGTAGGTACACCAGAGTAGCTCAGCACTTAGGCAAGTCACATCGTACAGGTCAACTACTGTCATCTCCCTCAGCATCATCCATCAGAGACCATGCCTTGTCATGTCAATCATCACTAGGGATAGACGACTTTCAAATTTTGAGTAGAAGCAGTACCTACATTCCCTGATTTAAGAATTCTGGAATCGTTGTATATTCATCGTCTGAGGCCGCAAATCAACGACATGTCCTCGGCGTATCCACTACATATCACTGCTTAGCTGGGTACTTTTATGTAGCTGTTTCGTTGTGTACGTCATTGTACTTTTAATTGCATTAGGCAGTTTTCTAATGCGAAGCTGAACTCGAACTATTGCATGTGCGTGTGCGATATATTTTATGATCAAGGTGTGTTTGAATCATTGACCTATAATAAGTACCTACTTATTATAGGTCAATGGTTTGAATATGTATGTGTCCTGTATCAATTTGAAAAGAGTGTTGTCACTGAAGATGAATCTTGTCACTTGTGATTCGAAACCGGTCTGAATTTAATACATGAATGTCGTGTCATGCCTAACATAAAACTTTATATTACTTTTGATTCCATCAAAAGAAAGACTTTATGAACTCAAAACTAATGTTAGGGTGGGACGGTCACTTTAACGGAAATTTCTGGGTATGAGCGGCCGGCCAGCCATGCGGACGCTTTTGCGAGGCTTATATCTCAGCAACCACTCGACCGATTTCATTGCGGTAATTTTTATAGGGTAACTTCATTCCTTCTACCAAGTATTGGACTATTCTCGATGCATGTGGGTGACCCCTTATGCACGTGCCACGTGCAAAACGAAGAGGTGTCCGTTTTGTAACAATTGCAATATCTCCGTAACTACTGGGCCGATTGCGCTGAGAGTTGGCAGGTAGGTAGGCACCCACGAGGCAATGCATATCCATATGCCACAGTTGGGGTGCTGCTGCACGTGCGCACGTGCAGGGGTCGATTCCAGATCTCGAGAACGGCTGAACCGATTGCGCTGAAATTTGGTACATGGTTAGGGACCGGTTAGTAGGGTGCAGTGCAAAAGTCAGTTATGACTCATTTTGCACGTGCACACGTGCAGGGTGTCGCTTCCAGATCTCGAGAACGGCTGGGCCGATTGCGCTCAAAGTTGGCACATGACTAGGGACCGGTTAATAGGGTGCAGTGCACAAGCTAGTTGGAGGTACCCCTCGCAATTTCGCACGTGCAAGGCTCACCCTCTCGCTCGCTCCGTTGGTCGCCCTAAAAGGCGTTTTACTGGTGTTATATTAACTGTGAAAAGACTGTTGTAACGCTTTTGAGACGTGTCACTTCGTGGGATATTTGATTTGCACCCTTTTGTAATTGCTTGCTCCCAGGGCTATGCGAACCAGGTAGAACGTTCGCGACGTCCTTGCTCCCGACGAAAAAGTGGCGACAAAAATGAAATTATTAGCCGCGACTCTGGTGGCCAAACAACCTCAGGCTGCCTTGGTAACGGGGCAACATTGGTATGAGTATTGAGTACTCATCTAATAGTTCATTTTTTCAACGAATAACTTCAGGAAAAACAAAGAAATTCATTGGATTAGTAGAGGAATGAATGGCAGTTTTCATAAATGAGCCAATTTTTTATCAGACTAGCCTTAATAATAGGGGAGAGTGGGGAAAGATGCCCAGGGTTTGACTATGTCATATATTATTCGAAAATGACGATCGGATAGCCAAAACTTGGAGTTTCAACGGAAGCCGACATCATTTTTCTCCAAAAATATCACACTTTCGTGCCTGAAATATGATAACTTTTTTTGCTATCAAGCATTTTCCTGAAGAAGTGAAAGGGGGCATCTTACCCCACAGGGTGGAAAAGACGCCCCCTGGCGCTGGGTAAGATGCCCCCTGCACTAAAAGTGACATAAATAGGCACGTGAATCGCCTGAACGAATCAGTAGTCCCTTCGAGCCTGCAGTAGACACCAAACGTCATCGTAAGGGCCCTCAAAAGTAGTCGTAGGGGGCTTCAGAGGTCATCGTTAGGGCCATCATAGTCCAGCGTGGCCAAGCAAGCCTCCGTGGTGGCGTTCGGAGACCACTGTGGGGGCCCTTATAGGTCTTCATGATGCTTGAGGGCCCTCGAGCCCATCGTGGGGACCTCAGATGCCAGCGCGGCCCGTGGAGCCAACGTGGGAGCCCTCAAAGGATGTCGTGAGGGGCCATAGAACCAATAATGGGGCCCACAGAGGCCGTCGTGAGGGCTCTCAGAGTCAGAAGCCGCCCAAAAAGTCGCTGTGTGGGCCGAGAGACCGGCATGGGGAGCACCCGACCGTACCGGACTCTCAATAGTCCCAGATCGGCTTTTGTCTCTCATCACAAGTATGTAATACATGATTTGACGGGCTGCTTGAAGGACAGCCTACGGATTTAGGGGGGCGTCTTTCCCCATCAGGACAGGGGGCATCTTACCCCAAGGTACCGAAGTAACATTAAATCAGCACAATTTGTTAGCCTTAAAACTTAACCCTGAAACAAACTGTTTGGGACACAGTACACGCATGTTAATGTATCACGACTATAGCAAGGGACGCAAAAATTATCTACCTTTTTTGATATTTACAATGTTTTGACGCCAAAATATTTTTTGAAAGCAGCAAATAAAAAACATGCAATCACCAGCCAGCCGTTGCCACACTGAGCTTCGCAAATTTTTGTGCAGTTAACAAGGCAGGCTTCTGCTTTACGCTAAGAACATTAATTTCCAGGTTCGATTCTTTGTTTCCCCGCTAGAGGGGGTGGGGCGTCTTTCCCACCCTGGGCATCTTACCCCACTCTCCCCTACCAAAATTAAGACCTAAACTTAACCACTCGTGCTTCTATAGGTTACCCCTAACGCTCTGGCCCCTCAAATCGTCACTTTCTTATCAGCCGATGAGCGTCGAGTATGGACTTACGCTGATTGGTCAGATTACTGCGTTTGTCGTTTATAATGCTCACGGTGCTGACAGTGCTGGCGCAAATGTCGCCAAATTTCGTAACGTTGAAAGGCCTGAGCGCACCCCTGCTTTCTCCTAACAGCACAGCTCGTTAGCCCATGCCGCTGTCAGCAGAGAGGGGATGCCATGTTGCATGTGCAACATGACAACATCAGTTTTTCATCCAATAGGGTAAACGAGTCTTTGCTGACAGCAGCACTGCAGCTGAATGTGTACAGGCATGCAGACTGTTGTCTAGCCTTAACATCACTTTCCGTACATTTCAGGGGTGAACAAGCATTTTCAGATGCTGATGATTCTGGAGCGGTTTTGTTCGCGGGTGCAGCAGGATGTACCAGCCGCGGCCATTTGGGAGCGTCTCAACCAGCTCTACGACATGTCGGCGCTGGTACGGCCACCAGGGCGCGGACGGAGTACGGACGGACGGGGCGCGGACGGAGTACGGACGGACGGGCGGACGGACAGACGGACGGGGCGCGGACGGACGGACGGGCGGACGGGGCGCGGACGGACGGACAGACGGACGGGGCGCGGACGGACGGGGCGGACGGACGGAGTACGGACGGACGGGCGGACGGACAGACGGACGGGGCGCGGACGGACGGACGGGCGGACGGGCGGACGGGGCGCGGACGGACGTACAGACGGACGGGGCGCGGACGGACGGAGTACGGACGGACGGACGGACGGGGCGCGGACGGAGTACGGACGGGCGGACGGACAGATGGACGGAGTACGGACGGACGGACGGGGCGCGGACGGAGTACGGACGGCCACCAGGGCGCGGACGGAGTACGGACGGACGGGCGGACGGGGCGCGGACGGAGTACGGACGGACGGACGGACGGACGGGGTGCGGACCGAGTACGGACGGACGGGCGGACGGACAGACGGACGGACGGACGGGGCGCGGACGGAAGGACAGACAGACGGACGGACGGACGGACGGACGGACGGATGAGGCACGAATGGACGGGCGGCCGCCGGGGCACGTTCCTTCTACTGAAATCGCACTGCACTTCCATCGCTGACGGGTGATGTGATAAGGTTTGGTCTTGATCTGGGCGAAAAGGAAAGAAGTAAAACTCCCGGGCTGTAAAAAGATGTTTTTGCGTTGCTGTCGTAACTAACGGTCAGTGAAAGGTCGCCGTTCATTGGTTGGAGTTGCAGAGTTTGTCTGGAATGTTTGTACTTTGGAGCTGGTGTAGCGCCGGCCGCTGCGGTGGTGAATGCGTTGTGGTGGTGGGTGGCTGCTGTGTGTCGGCGCCGGCAGCTGACCGGGGTGTCGGTGGGCGCGCAGGACGACCTGGAGGCGCTGCCGTTCCCCAACAGCCAGACAGAGTTCGGCCTGCCCGCCGACGAGTTCGAGACGCTCATGGCGGCGCGACTGAGGCGCGCTGACCAGACGGCCGAGCAGCACCGCGACGAGCCGCGCCGCCGCCGCGCGCGCGACGACACGGGTGAGTGGCGGCCGCCCAGCCCGGGCTGACCGCGCTACTACCCAGCCCGGGCTGACCGCGCTACTACCCAGCCCGGGCTGACAGCGATACTACCCAGCCCGGGCTGACAGCGATACTACCCAGCCCGGGCTGACCGCGCTACTACCCAGCTCGGGCTGACAGCGATACTACCCAGCCCGGGCTGACCGCGGTACTACCCAGCCCGGGCTGACAGCGATACTACCCAGCCCGGGCTGACCGCGCTACTACCCAGCTCGGGCTGACAGCGATACTACCCAGCCCGGGCTGACCGCGGTACTACCCAGCCCGGGCTGACAGCGATACTACCCAGCCCGGGCTGACAGCGAAACTACCCAGCTCGGGCTGACCGCGATACCACTCACTCAGAGTTGAACGTCCAAACGACAGAGCCCGGACCGGGCCCAGGGAGCACAGCACCAGTCACCCGACTTAGCACTCCACCCCCCCCCCCCCCCCCCCCCGCCCCCAAACGCCCGCAGGTAGCAGCTCCACGCGCGAGAAGCGGAGAAGTGACGCCGGCGACTCTGTGCGGAGAGCGCCCAAGAGGGCAGCGCGCGACAGCGCTGGAAAGGCCGCCAGCCCAGCCAGCACTCCGACCGCAAAACGAACGAGGCGCATTTGAGGCGGACGCGGCGCGGCGGCGCCCTGATCGAGGACGCCTCTCCATCTGTGTGTGTATGTGTGTGTGCGGTGCCGGCTGTGTCCGCCCGTCGGAGACCGTCTGCTCGGTGTGCTGCCGGACAGTGTGTGCTGCCGGACAGTGCTGCCGGTCAGCGTGTGCTGTTGGTCAGTGTGTGCTGTTGGACAGTGTGTGCTGCCGGTCAGTGTGTGCTGTTGGACAGTGTGTGCTGTCGGACAGTGTGTGCTGGCGGTCAGTGTGTGCTGCCGGTAATTGTGTGCTGCCGGTCAGTGTGTGCTGCCGGACAGTGTACTGCCGGTCAGCGTGTGCTGTCGGTCAGTGTGCTGCCGGTCAGTGCTGTCGGACAGTGTGTGCTGCCGGTAAGTGTGTGCTGCCGGTCAGTGCTGCCGGTAAGTGTGTGCTGTCTGACAGTGTGTGCTGTCTGACTGTGTGTGCTGTCTGACAGTGTGTGCTGTCGGACAGTGTGCTGCCGGTCAGTGTGCTGTTGGTCAGTGTGTGCTGCTGGTCAGTGTGCTGCTGGTCAGTGCTGTCGGACAGTGTGTGCTGCCGGTCAGTGTGCTGTCGGTCAGTGTGTGCTGTCGGACAGTGCTGCCGGTAATTGTGTGCTGACAGTCAGTGTGTGCTGCCGGTCAGTGTGTGCTGCCGGTCAGTGTGTGCTGCCGGTCAGTGTGTGCTGTCGGTCAGTGTGTGCTGCCGGTCAGTGTGTGCTGCCGGTCAGCATGTGCTGCCGGTCAGTGTGTGCTGTCGGTCAGTGTGTGCTGTCGGACAGTGTGCTGCCGGTCAGTGTGTGCTGTCGGACAGTGTGCTGCCGGTCAGTGCTGCCGGACAGTGTGAGCTGTCGAACGGTGTGTGCTATCGAACGGTGTGTGCTATCGAACGGTGTGTGCCGCCGGACAGTGCTGCCGGACAGTGTGTGCTGCCGGACAGTGTGTGCTGCCGGACAGTGTGTGCTGCCAGTCAGTGTGTGCTGCCGGTCAGTGTGTGCTGCCGGTAATTGTGTGCTGCCGGTAATTGTGTGCTGTCGGACAGTGTGCTGTCGGTCAGTGTGCTGCCGGTCAGTGTGCTGTCGGTCAGTGTGCTGTCGGACAGTGTGTGCTGTCGGACAGTGTGTGCTGCCGGACAGTGTGTGCTGCCGGTAATTGTGTGCTGCCGGTCAGTGTGTGCTGTTGGTCAGTGTGTGCTGTCGGACAGTGTGTGCTGGTGGTCCGCCCGGTCCGGTGGTTGCCAGGTCCGGTGGTTGCCCGGTCCGTGGCCAATGTATTGTTTGCGCGGCTGGCTGTTACTCTCCCGCCGCGCTGGTCGGTGGACGCCACTGGAGCGGCCAGCGGGTGTGGTGGCGGTGCGTGCACGCCGCGTGCCGCATGCAGCAGCGGCTGCGGTCGGGGCGCGTGTGGCGCTGCCCTGTTAGCGGCGGCCCGTGCGCCTCCGAACCGCTCTCCATTTGTGTCTGTATTAGAGGATAGAGCAGTGTCCTGAGAAATAACGAGGACGTGTCATCATGAACACAGTTGAATGGAAAATAGACGGGATCAATGTCAGTATTTCAGGAAATTATTCATTAAGTTATGTATCAGTATCAATGCAAGCTACAATGTCTATTATCGTAAAACCAGGCGATGATGGACAACTTTGGACGTCGACCGTCCCAAAAGCAGTGTTTCACACTAAAAAAAAAAAAACTTGCATTGCTTCTTGGAACTTAATCAGCATTCGGCGACGACGTCACGACATGGATGTTCAACTGACACAATTCGCTGGCGAATAGTTACCAGGCACGACTCGTCGGAAGGTCATGTCGTGCTCAAAAGAAACGACATATAGGGGAAGTTGGGTAACGCCGAATACTTTTTTTTGACGCCCGTAGCACGCAAGGTAGACAACATAAGCTATTCAGGCTCGTCCTCTTCTGTAAACGCTGTAGACCGATCGCTGCTTGTATTGCCTCGTCGCCGCTTAGCAGGGCTGCCATTTCTGTTAAGCCGTTGGATCATGGTACGGAAACTGACCTGTCCTTGGCTCCCGCCGAGACCGCCACTGGCCCCGGCTCCGCCATCCTCGCCGGGCGTGAGGGGCGGGGCAGCCGTCCGACCCCGCCGAGCGCCGCGACTGGGTCCGCCTCTGTCACTGACCGCTGCACTGCCCCAGATCCTGGCGCGGTGCCAACAGCGGGCGGGCGGGCGGCCTCCGTGCGGCGCCGACCACGGCCCGCCGACCTAGGCGGCGCCCCACCACCGGTCACGAGTCGTTGGCTACCGACACCAGACGGCATTTCTCAACACCGTGAATCTCGCAAACTTGCAGAGATCGGTAAGGCCAACACTCAACACTGCCACTCCATACAAACGACGCTCACGGGGTGGTCCGGTCGACAAAGCAAAGGACCGGTCCAGCCACGCCACTGAACTCTATACTGAGCCACGCACTCAGGCGACCGCGCACAGCAGGCCGACACGCGTCCGACCCCGGTCACTGCCGAGCGCCAACTCGAGGTTTTTCGCGAAGTCGCGAAATTTGGTACAACTATTCTATTATCAATTTTACACATGATGTGCAAGTTTGAACCTCCTAACTTTTAAGGTCAGGTCACCAGGTCACGTTGAATGACCCAACCTCAAGTCACTTTTTTGCAACTTTGTCACCGTTCCAGAGCTACAGTAGATGTCGGAGGCCTTTGAAAGTCGCAGGATGTTATAAGGTCATTAGTAGCTACAATTTGTGTATCTCGGAATTTTGATATCGATGACCTAAGGTCAGGTCAATTTCTCGACCTCCCCATTATAAGTCAATGGGGGAAAAATCAACTCCCTGTTTTTACCACTAAAACGGGTCGGAACGGCCCCATAAACTATACCTGACTTCATATACGATCAACCTTCACTACTTGGGATCTGTTTTGCTGTTGGGCAGCTGTAAGGTCATGTGACGTCATCAAAGGTCACCAAAGTTTTTTTTGCCAATGACTCCGTACAGGAACAAGATACAGCCGCGCGGATGGTCTCATTGTGTTCAGCACGTCAAGGCGCATCGAATGATATACATGATGACCTCGAGGTCACGTGACCTGAGGTCAACCTTTGACCTTGACCTTTCGAGGTCAACATATATATATATATATATATATATATATATATATATATATATATATATATATATATATTTATTTATTTATTATTTGTTGACACATGGGAGCGCTGCGTGGAACCGATTCGTACACATCATTCCAGCCTTACGGTACTAACACCTTTTGGTGTTGCACTGTTTGGCGCTGGCCCGGCATGCACACTGCTTCATCCCTTGCCCTCCAAAAAGTGACTGCTCTCGGAACGCCTCTCTCAGGCCAAGAGTGCGATCTGTTCCGACCACCCCAACCTCGTTTGCATCGGTTTCCCGCAAAGCTGAGCGCGGAAACCAGCCCTTTATGACCCCGGCGCGCGTACTCAGCTGATACACATCATTCCTTGCATCAGTGATCACTGCGTGGATGTTAGCAGGATCGAGCGCCCCACGGTCCACTTTGGGCGGGAAGCGCGGGAAACCACATAGCTGCGGTAATCGTTTCAGAAAGTACCGGCCGTCAGTCGGGCATTTCATGTAATGCCTAGGCAACAAATGTACTCAATTGGTTTTGACCACATTTCAGGGAGTGCCTGGCCTCCGCCTGGCACTTCATGAAAAGCCTAAAATTTTCAGGCATTCGCTGTAACGCCCGTATTTCTACGAAGATTTCAGTTTTTGCCGGCATTCCATGTAATGCCTAGACATTTCATGAAATGCCGGATTTCACCCGATGCCTACGACATAGGGGAAGGTGGGGTAAGACGGACCAGCTAAGGTTTGAGGCCGCATATCTTGCTACACTGCTCTCGTAATTCATATTACCTATAGTCTTCGGAATGCTCAATCCTTCCTCTGTTGATATGTGTAAAGACTAAATTTCAAATTAAAGACATTTAGGTGGTGGATGCTCTTAAAGAGGGACATGTCAAAAACTCAGACAAGAAAAAACGTGGGGTAAGACGGACCACCCAGCAGTGCCTGCTATCCGTTCATGTGTGTTACACTTCTGCTCTGTACTCTTGTAAGAAAAAGTAACCAGAATGGTAAAATAACAAAATGAGCCTTTATTCTTTACTCATGTGTGATGGAAGTGCAGCTAAAAGCTGGGAACATGTGTGTTAATTGTCGTTTGGCATGAATGCATGCTAACTGAGCACTTGCATGCATGGCTCACATGCAACAAAGACTCCTTCCTGAAAAATTAGCTTACTTAAACTTGTGTCAATGTTTTGGAAAAGAACTTTCCATATGCAGGGTACAATGGACCACCACAGGGTAAGATGGACCACAGTGGTCCGTCTTGCCCCATATCTAAATTCTGTCATTATCATGACGTATATGTCGAATAGCCCAACATTGCAAAACCTTGCCTTTTCTTAAGTGTGACTTTAACTAAGTTTATAACTTTGTTCTTCACAGTTTAGTGCAAAATACAAACTAATCATGCAAGAAAGGCGCCGTAATTGAATCACCCGTAGACCTCTTATATTAGATCGGTTTGACGAAAAACAACATTTTTCTCAATAACTCAAAAGCTATGCATCCTAGCAGCATGAGCTCAATGTGGCCATTGTTACGAAGGAAAACAAACATAGTGAGTGCATAAAGCAGTAGATACCAGCAGCGGTTCAGCCGGGAGGGCTGGTGGTCCGTCTTGCCCCGCTGGGCCGTCTTACCTCACCTTCCCCTATATATCAGTGGCGCAGCCAGGATTTCGTTTCGGGGGGGTCATCGCTTCCAAAGCGGGCCCCCTAGTGTGCGGGCCCCCACCCATTTTTCAGAATCTCTCCATATTTCATACGCATTCTGCTGGGCGGGCACCCTTTACCTGCACGATCACATGCGGAACTTTATATACCCTGGGGGGTGTAGCTACAACCCCAACTTTTAAAAGTACAACCCCAATGGCAAAACTACAACCCCAACATTGGAAAATTAAGAATCAGCCTAAAACACATGAAAAGAACAAAATATGTATCATACAGAAGCAGATAATTGAGATATATCAAGAAAGTGAAGATATCAATAAATTAGGACATCTTTTTGAATTCCAGATGCTAAAAACATTGAAAGTGCTCTGTTAAGAACATATTATTCCGCTGAGACTGAGACAGTGAGCATGATATGAAAGTTAATCACTTCACACTTCTTAAGCATACTAAGTGAATCATGTTGAAAGTGTTCCAAAAAATCTTAACATGTAACATGAAAGTGTGAATCAAACAAATCATAACATTCATCATACTTTTGCAGTGGCGGATCCAGCTCAGTTTTTTTTTTTGGGGGGGGAAACCATAACAACTTATCGATTCTTTCCATGCCTCGTCCATAGGCATAATGTTTAAATTATGCCGTTTGGGAGGGGCAAATGCCCATTTTGCCCCCCCCCCCTGGATCCGCCACTGTACCTACTTTTGGGTTTTCTCACTAAACATTTCATACCTGTGGGCTGTGCTTATCAAATAGATAAGCATATATGAAAAGTTTGACAGACAACAGTAAGCTTCAGAAATAAATTAACCTAACCTAAGCCTTCACCCTATGTAGCATTCTATCACCATAATCTAACCATAATATTGCGTGTCAACGACCACAGAACCACAGAACTAAAGTGAAATATCACTCTGTTCGCAATTTTGTCAGTTGGCACAATACCACCAATCAGCACGAATGTTTGGCTAAAATGACGACACTTAAAACCAACGTTGACGACCATAACAACCAATCCTGTGCGATAATTAGTGCTGATAATCTTACTGACAGGTTCGCGAACAGAATGCAAACTAAGTCGCATGTAAGCCAACATGACGCATCTGATACAAATGCAAGGTTTTGGCGACGTCTGTCAATTCAGCAGCAACGAATATCAGCCTCACAGCAGCATATTTCGGTGTCTTTCGATTTGGCTAAAAATCGGTATCTGCAGGGCCTCCTCGATGCGCTGATTCCGAAAATATGCCTCTTTGAGGTGGTATTTTGCACCGTTAACGAGTTAAAGGGAGATAATGAGCTTTCTTTTTTCTTAAATAAAAATTACTCGACATCTATACTATTTCTACTGTAGTTTCTATAAAATATGAAAATTTCCTAGCACATTTTCGTATGTGAAAAAGGCTTTTATTTTTGCAAAAAAGAAGCAGTACTTGCAGTACTTGTAACACCCACCGAAATGTGTTGTCCTTCTCTATAAAAAAGTCGCAGTATATGGCGCTTTTGTTTCAAACAGCGACGCTTGGGTTTTTGTTTATGTTATCGCCTTGTCGTTGCTTGGTTGTAAGGATTCTAATTTGAATTAGAGTTAATTCGCTTTAGAATTAATTAGATTCTAATTCGGGGGTACACAGTGCCTACTCTTCTTTGTTCCAAGTATTATTTTGCGCCACAAATGAACGGCATGCGCCAGAAACGCAGCCAAATCTTGCGATTGCGACTACGAAATTCATTATTTTGGCCTCAGAGCCTGAAGCGAAAAATACAAGCATATTTATTTCAAAAAGACTTCAGGTTTGTCGAACGGTGTTATGAGAATTTTGATAACAGTACTGCATAAGTTTTTCAGTGATGCCGCAAAAGTGTTGTATCTATCTTCTTTTATTGTGCAGTCGGCGGGACCGATTCAAAATTGAGTCGTTGCTACTAAAATAGCAGCATATGGCGACAGATGATGAACAGGAAAAATAGTTGCGTAAATTTAGACATAAACCACCCCTAAACCATGAATATCTTTTGAAGGCACTATAGACGACCATTAACTAACTAGATGTGATGAAGATCAAATGTAATGAATACGCTCATTTTACAAAATTACATGCAAGTACCAAAAAGTGATGTAAGTACTTATTCAACGGTCATTTTCAGCGCTCCCCGCTAACGTGACTTCAAGTTGAGATATTTGCGGCAAGGTACCGAATTGAGCAAAATGGTTTTAATTTACATTATAACTTGTTGTGTTTTGTCAGAAAATGGTCCTAACTCAGATTTTGTGGAAAAAGGTCATAATCTCCCTTTAACGACTAATTAACATTTTAACGGGAAACGGCGGGTTCTTTCGATTTAGCTGAAAATTGGTATACAGGGCCTGTTTGATGCGCTGATTCCGAAAATGTACTTCTTTGAGGTGGTATTTTGCACCGTTAACGAGTTAACGACCAATTAACATTTTAACGGGAAACCGCGGGGTCTTTCGATTTGGCTGAAAATCGGTATACCGGGCATCCTCGATGCGCTGATTCCGAAAATGTGCCTCTTTGGGGTGGTATTTTGCACCGTTAACGAGTTAACGGCCAATTAACATTTTAACGGGAAACAGCGGGGTCTTTCGATTTGGCTGAAAATTGGTGTACAGGGCCTCCTCGATGCGCTGATTCCGAAAATGTACCTCTTTGGGGTGGTATTTTGAAACGGCTAATTAACATTTTAACCGGAAACGGCGGGGTCTTTCGATTTAGCTGGAAATTAGTATACAGGGTCTGTTTGATGCGCTGATTCCGAAAATGTACTTCTTTGAGGTAGTATTTTGCACCGTTAACGAGTTAACGACCAATTAACATTTTAACGGGAAACGGCGGCGTCTTTCGATTTGGCTGAAAATCTGTATACCTACAGGGCCTCCTCGATGCGCTGATTCCGAAAATGTACCTACCTCTTTAGGGTGGTATTTTGCACCGTTACCGAGTTAACGACCAATTAACATTTTAATGGGAAACGGCGGGGTCTTTCGATTTAGCCGAAAATCGGTATACAGGGCCTCCTCGATGCGCTGATTCCGAAAATATACCTACCTCTTTGGGGTGGTATTTTGCACCGTTAACGAGTAAACGGCCAATCAACATTTTAACGGGAAACGACGGGTCTTTCGATTTGGCTGAAAATCGGTGTACAGGGCCTCCTCGATGCGCTGATTCCAAAAATGTACCTCTTTGGGGTGGTATTTTGCAACGTTAACGAATTAACGGCCAATTTACATTTTAACGGTAAACGGCGGGGTCTTTCGATTTAGCTGAAAATCGGTGTACCTACGTTCAGTGTCTCAGGGGCAGACAGACAAGCCGTGATGTGTTCCTAGCCATCGTGGCTGTGAAGAGTATGCGTTTTGTTTACGATTCGCCAAACAATGCATAATACCTACATTTGTTCGTTGAAAAAAGAAGATCATCTGAAGTATTCGGTGATATGAAAAGGCTGTGGCATTTATTATTTAATTTCCTCAGATTGAGATTATTTAGATCCAGTGTTAGGTTCCTTTGCGGCATTGTGTTCGGTATGTTGTCCTCGTTTGCAAAATATCTCATGTCTGATCAGTCACTATTCCGGTTTCTACTACCCGTTTCCGTAATAGACGTATTCCAGACGATCGTGGCATTAATATACAAAGATGGACTCGTTTTAAGTTTTTTAGTCTAAAAATAACGTATTCCTGTCTAGGTCTTCTTTGTCAATTGCCACGAGCGGCTCAAATTGTTACTCGTAGGGAAAGAGCCTTGCTCCAATACTGAGTAATGTTTGTGTCAAATGTGGAAAGAAACAAGTATTCATAGGGACTGTGATTTTGGGCGTTTACCTAGGTACCGTTTCCGAATCGCTACGACCAGTGGCGGCGGAACACCCTCAATTAAAGGGGGCACTGCCGACTTTTGGTCCCATTCTTTCCATGCAACGCCCATAGGTAGGGCTAATGTTAAAATGCCAAAATCAAAGGGGGCGAGGTGCCCCGGTGCCCTCCCCGTTCCTCCGCCTATGGCCACGACCATGGTGGCGATACCCGAGTACCTACAACCAGGCACATAGCCAAGGGAGGGACGACAGGGTCAGCCGTCTCTCCCTGAAGATGGACCACTTTTTTGTAAATGAAAATGTGGGCCCCTCCCGAAAAATAGTGGGCCGATTCCGGGGACTTTTCGGGTTTTGGTGGGGTTATACCCTGGGATCCGGCAAACTACAACCCCAATGAAAAACAAAAAGTTCCACCTCTGTGCACGATAACCCTGAGCGAGTTTGAATCAGAAAATTTGCATAGAACAGTAGCTCGGTAATCACCCGGTCTTCACTTTTTACGCAAATTGACCACGACAGAAATATGTTACTATGACGTATGACTTCGTATCTTTCGAGTCCGATATGAGCCCCAATTCCGCAATATGCATAGCATATTATATGCAATCGGAACTGTTGCCTGCTTCTGTCGCACAAGATTTAAAAGTAGTCCCATGTGCCTGTCCTAAGTCATCTATTGGCTGCTGTAGTAGATTGTGCTTTTATTCTTCTTCATTACGTGAATTCGCTCGTAAGAAGTTTTAACCCTCGCCGGCACAGGGGGGAGGGGTTGATGCAACCCCCTAAGGTTTTTTTCGCGAAGAACTCGCGTAAAAAAGCGGCTGATCGCGACGTAACTTCCATAGTGCGCTGAAATTCGCGCAACTTATAGAACAAGGATGGGTAACGTGCCTGTGAAGAGTCACAGCTCGATCGGGCCGGTGGTGAGCACATGGCGCGTGCTCAAAAAGTGCAAATTCGCGTCATAGACTTTACATGCATAAATCGGCTTGCAAAAATGGGCGACAATGGCTCAACTTGCCCGACACGGGTCCGGTCCCCGTGCAGTATCTCGGTAACCGTGGGTCCGATCGGCACGAGGAACACAGTATCGTGCATGAGAATCGAACGGGCTATCGAATGGTGTGCGGTGCAGGGATGGCACGCGCCACGTGCACCCGTGAGGGCACTTATGTTTGAAAAATTGACGTTTTGGACGGATTTTGGACTTAATGCTATTTTTGGGTGACTGTCAGACGGAGCGGGTTCAAACAACGCTTGTTGGCAAGAGAAATGTACCTACCGCCTCTCATGGGAAAATTGTGAAAAGCTAATTGATCAAAAACAAGGTGGAACAAATTGCTGGAGAAAATAGCATTTGCTTATGACTTACTTAATTACAGGGGTTTTGCTACATAACCTGGTATGTTTGACAATTGGAATGGGCATAGATTGGAAGAGCATTCAATTGTGACCAAGGTCCAATCATCGCTTTTGCATGACGAGCAACAATATTCTTAAGATATAAATGTTTCAAACCTCTACATAGTAATTCATCGATGGCTTTCACTCTTCAATAACCTACGCCAACCTATGTCATGAAATACACTTGGCATGGCATGTTCTATAGTAGAACGCATGGTTATTATCAGACACGAGCACCTCGATGCGATGGATATTTTTTCCCAAAACCAAAATGCTTAGCCGTCAAAAGGCAATCGACCGTAATGGATACATAACCCACAGACACAAGACCAACCAAACGCCCACCGATCGAAAATACCCCTTATTCGCGTTGCGAAGCAAGCGGGTCACCCTAGCGGGCCCCATTCACCCGGGGGCTCGGGCCCTATCCACATGGGGGACCAAGCCCTATCCATACGGGGGCCCGGGCCACGTTCACCTGGGCTCCGGGCCTCGTCCACCCGGGGCTCCGGGGCCCGCCCACCAGGGGGCCCGGGCCCCATCCAGCCGGGGGCCCGGGCCCCGTCCACCCGGGGCCTGGGGTCCGTACTCCCGGGGGCCCGGACCCATCCATCGGGGGGCCCTGGCCCCATCTACCCGGGGGGCCGTGCGCCATCCACCTAAGGGGCCCGGGCCCGTTCTCCCGGGGCCCGGGCCCCATCCACCCGGGGGCCTGTGCCCTATCCACCCAGGGGCCCGTGCCCTATCCACCCAGGGGGCCCGGGCCCGTTCTCCCGGGGCCCGGGCCCCATCCAACCGGGGGTCCGGCCCCGTCCACCCGGGGCTCAGGGCCGTTCTCCCGGGGGCCCGGGCCCCATCCAGCCGGGGGCCCGGGCCCCCTCCACCCAGGGGGCCCGGGCCCGCTCTCCCGGAGCCTCGGGCCCCATCCACCCGAGGGGCCTGGACCCGTTCTCGCGGGACCCGGGGGTCCGGGCCCCGTCCACCCGGGGCCCGTTCTCCCGGTGGCTCGGATCCATCCACCGGGGCCCCATCCGCCGGGGGGCCCGGGCCCTATCCACCCGGGGGCCCGGACCCATCTACAGGGGGCCCGGGTCCCATCCACCCAGGGGGCCGGGCCCGTTCTCCTGGGGGCCCGGGCCCTGTCCACCTGGGGCCCCAGGCCGACCCCTCACCCGAGGTGTCGCAGTGGGCATTTCTCGAAGCGGGCTCGTCCGATTAGATTAGGACCTCTCTCTCTCCTCTCTCTCTCTCTCTCTCTCTCTCTCTCTCTCTCTCTCTCTCTCTCTCTCTCTCTCTCTCTCTCTCTCTCTCTCTCTCTCTCTCTCTCTCTCTCTCTCTTTCTCTCTCTCTCTCTCTCTCTCTCTCTCTCTCTCTCTCTCTCTCTCTCTCTCTCTCTCTCTCTCTCTCACTCTCTCTCTCGAGCGGGCCCCTGACAGAAATTTCGGGGGGGTCAGCTGACCCTCTGACCCCCCCCCCCCTGGCTGCGCCACTGATACATATATATTTTCTTTAATACACGTTTGGTTAAAGACCAAGGCATATTTGCATTTCGTTATCTTCTTGTTGTTCTGTTCGATTGATCGTAATGTTCGTTTTGTCGCATCAGGTAAAGAAAATATCAAAGTCGAGAAGTTCGACATTCACTACATTATATGTATTGGTCACTTTCAACGTTTCGGAATAATTCCTATTCCATTTTCAAGAAATTAAACATGTTCGATCGTATCCATCGCTTCAACAAACAAAACAATGCAGTAATGAATGATGAGGTACAGTAAACATAGGGGAAGGTGGGATAAGACGGCCCAGCGGGGCAAGACGGACCACCAGCCCTCCCGGCTGAACCGCTGCTGGTATCTACTGCTTTATGCACTCACTATGTTTGTTTTCCTTCGTAACAATGGCCACCTTGAGCTCATGCTGCTAGGATGCATAGCTTTTGAGTTATTGAGAAAAATGTTGTTTTTCGTCAAACCGATCTAATATAAGAGGTCTACGGGTGATTCAATTACGGCGCCTTTCTTGCATGATTAGTTTCTATTTTGCACTTATCTGTGAAGAACAAAGTTATGAACTTAGTTATAGTCACACTTTAGGAAAGGCAAGGTTTTGCAATGTTGGGCTATTTGACATATACGTCATGATAATGACAGAATTTAGATTTGGGGCAAGACGGACCACTGTGGTCCATCTTACCCTGTGGAGGTCCATTGTACCCTGCATATGGAAAGTTCTTTTCCAAAACATTGACACAAGTTTAAGTAAGCTAATTTTTCAGGAAGGAGTCTTTGTTGCATGTGAGCCATGCATGCAAGTGCTCAGTTAGCATGCATTCATGCCAAACGACAATCAACACACATGTTCCCAGCTTTTAGCTGCACTTCCATCACACATGAGTAAAGAATAAAGGCTCATTTTGTTATTTTACCATTCTGGTTACTTTTTCTTACAAGAGTACAGAGCAGAAGTGTAACACACATGAACGGATAGCAGGCACTGCTGGGTGGTCCGTCTTACCCCACGTTTTTTCTTGTCTGAGTTTTTGACATTTCCCTCTTTAAGAGCATCCACCACCTAGATGTCTTTAATTTGAAATTTAGTCTTTACACATATCAACAGAGGAAGGATTGAGCATTCCGAAGACTATAAATAATATGAATTACGAGAGCAGTGTAGCAAGATATGCGGCCTCAAACCTTAGCTGGTCCGTCTTACCCCACCTTCCCCTACAAACATAGGCGTTGTCATGGCTACACTTCTTTGGAAGGACGTTTCTTTATGTGAAGATATTAAGTGAATGACACATCAGACACATAACACATTAAGAACGATGATAATGCACCTTTAACTACCTAAAAAGTTGCAGAGTGGTGGCCGCATTCGACTGCACATTCAGAGCTGGTGAATGCTCTCTGATATGCAGGGCCTCTAAAATGAACAATTTCTTTTGGTCAGTGCAAGATTCGATAATACTTGTATTTTCAGTTAGGTCAGCTCTGGTGAGAGGGCGTTTGTGCACATTTAGCATATGGGCCTTTGGTGCTCCTTCAGCGAGGTGCATTGTCAAACGTCGTGACAGCGTGGTTGTAGTTGCACCAACGTAGTCGATTTGGAGGGGCCTGCAATCCACCTCGGGGCACACGAATCGGTACACTACGTTGGTGCGCTTCAGTACGCTGTTGCTAACCGTCACATTATTCTTCATGAACAAGTTGCTTACTTTTTGGTTCTTGTAATAAATGACTAAAACTACGCTCCTATCTGGGTCGGTACAGGTCACACAACTTGACACGATGTCATGCATCACTCGCTCATCTACCTTGTACGACTGGGACATCTGGTTGAGGTAGTAAAATTTAAGAGGTGCCTTTCTGACAGGCCGCGTCTTTCCATTTCTGTCGTTTTCCATAACTGTCGATATCTCACTATCTATGTCATGGTTGGAGAAGCCGTTGTTCACAAGAATTTGTCGAACTCTTTTCAGCTCAGCGTCTAACAAAAACCAATCTGAACATGTGCGAAAGGCCCTCCTAATAAACGACCGTATCACACTAACTTTGTAACGGTCTGGACATTCACTTTTGGCATTTAGACACCGGCCCACATCAGATGGCTTCCTATACACTTTTGTCACGAACCTACCAGTGCTGGCGTCTATGTCGACGTCTAAAAATGGTAACCGATTCTGAACGTTCATTTCAGTAGTGAATTTCAGCACCGATTTTTGCTCCAAGACACTCTTAAGTTCGTTTAGCTGGTGCTCGTTCTCAATGTCCACAAAGATATCATCAACATATCGACAGTAAATGAATGGCTTTTGAACGGTGGGACATCTTAGTACTTTGTTTTCCAAATTGCACATGTACATGTTTGCAAACAGTGGCCCCAGTGGTCTTTAACCAAACGTGTATTAAAGAAAATATATTGCCAAAATACACACACACACATATATATATATATATATATATATATATATATATATATATATATATATATATATATATATATATATATATATATATATATATATATATATATGTTACGGGTCATATGCTAACTTGGGCAGTATGCAAACTGCCCGGGCAGTATGCATACCGCCCGGGTAGTATGCATACTACCCGACCCCTTGGGCAGTATGCATACCGCCCAAGCAGTATGCATACCTCCCGGGTAGTATGCATACCACCCACCTTTCTTCTCACGGGCAAGATGTTTACTCGGGCAGTATGTTGACTACGCTTCGTGAGGCTTGTTAGTGCAATAACTCGCGTATATATGTGAATGACAAACGTTTTAACCTTCCGGGTGGTGGTGGGGGGGGGGGCATTTTTGTCCCCCCTTAGTTTTTTTCGATATACCTCCAGAATTCCGCTGCGCCGATTGCCACCAAACTTTCAGTACCCTCCCGGGATCGTAGCTATTATACATTGTGACCAAAATTTTCCAAAGGCTATGATAGGTTGGCCGCTAATGACGTCGGAGTGACGTCATTTCTGCCATTTTCGACCCAAAAAAGGTTTCGCGGGAAGAGCTGTCAGGCCTACAGCTTTATAGACACAGAAAGTGTTTAACCCGCGCCCCAGTGGCGGTCTCGGCCAACTTCGCCCTAGTGGGGGGGGGGGGGGGGGGCATATGTTACCACCCACCTCTAACTCAAAAACTAAGAGGGCTAGAAAGACGCAGTAAAAAGCAGTCGATAGTCCTTAATGCGTACGTTTGAAAGTATTTCGGTCATTTTTTCACCTTAGAGCAATATTGGGGTCACCAGAGGTCATCAAAGGTCAAAATTTGCCAATTGTCATTATATTTTTCAGAAAACATGCCGCTATCTCATGAACTATGGTAGCTAGAAAACGCATGGAAGAGCAATCGATAGCTTTTGAACTCTTCTTTTGAAAAGGTCATTATCAATATTGACCTCAGGTCAACGGTTTAGCCTCCAGAGGGCAAAACTCCAAAAATAGCTGTTTTTACGAAAAGTGTTTTTCGACAATAACTTTCGACTACAAAAAGCCACAACATTTCTATTGCCAGAATCGTGTTCCCCTCGCCGAGACGCGTCGAATGAACTATAATTTGACCTTGAAAGGTCAACTTGAAAATTTGACCTCAGGTCAAGGTCATGACCTTACCGGAAAAGGTCATGTTGCATATCAGTCGATGCGTCTCAACAAGACAAACACAATGAGACCATCCCCAGCGTTTTATCTCTTTCCAATCGCGAGTTATTGGCAAAAAACTGTTTGTAGCCTCAAGTGACCTCGGATGACCTGTCTAGAGGCTATCAGCAAAAATGACACCTTGGTCATCACGAGTGGACTAAATCATTGTGATTCTGAAATATTTGGACTGTTCCGATGCGTACACACGGATCTAGAGGCATTTTCATTTTTCTCCATTGACTTGCAATGGAAAGGTCACGCCACTGACCTGACCTTAGGTCACTGATATAAAAAATCCGAGATATACAAATTGTAGGCGCCCATAACAGCATGCAATCCACCAAGTTTGAAACCTTTCTGACAAACACTGTAGGCTGGACATGATTGCAAACTTTTTTAGGCTTGGTCAGTTAACTTGACCTGGTGACCTGACCTGACATGACCTGGGGTCAAAAATTTCACACATTATCCAAAATTGATGTACCAAAAGCTACCCCAAGCGGCGCGGCGCTACGCGCCGCGGTTTTTTATTCACACGCAAAAACGCGACAGGGTGGTAACATATGCCCCCCCCCCCACTGAGGCGAAGGTTAAGAATAGGTATAAAAGGTGTCGAATTAGAGGGCTACAAAACTGCTATTTCGGATTTTTAAACTTTAAGATTTTGACCCCCCAAAATCAAAAAAGTAATTTTCTTAATATAATAGGCAAAAAATCCAAAAAAGTTGTTTTTTGAATTTCGAAAAAAAGCGGAAAATATGTGATAGGTAGTCCCTACCGCCTTCTATCCACATACCAAATTTGATATTGATTCCTCTTTTTTGGCAAAGTTATAGCGAAAAAAGAACTGTTCAAAGTTGATGACGTCAAATTTTGTCGTCGTCGTTTCATTTTACTCAGTTCACGCTTCACAATGACAAAATGACTTGTTGGCCACTGGTTATTCAACAATGGATTTGGGAAAAAGTAATTTCAACACTTTATTCCAATCCTCATTCCATCTTATAGATCGATCAATCACGTTGGACGACAAAAATTCTTCTCGGTCGATCTATGTATTGTTATCTAGAGAGCCATTTATATTCTTAATGTGGACATGGATTACACAACTTTAAGTCGGACAGCGGGCAGTAGGGTAGCCTGGGGCAAGACGCCCCAGATAATTTATTTTGCTACATAAATTTTGTCACACATCACCTGGAAGGCCAAATTTGTGCTCAATACGTTCTTTGGACATTTTACCTTAAATTGCACCCCTCAAATTCATTCACTTATGATCGGACTCCAAGCTAGGAAGTGATTTGTGAAGCAACTGCAAATGGGGCATTTTGCCCCAACCCCAGGGCAAAACGCCCCACGGCCTGGGGCAAGTAGCCCCATACTTAAGATTAAAGATTTAACATGGTAGTTGGCTAAATCTTATGTGAGAGGTCCGTTAGATCTCTGGAGGCACGGCACTGAAGTTAGCACATTCCATCCTGTCAGGTGTTCAGCTATGACACTATTGTATGAGCAGGTTTTTCACCTACCTCATTAGACCAAATAATAAATTATTGCAATGCAAATGTTAACAAAATACTTCCTTTGCCATCCAGTTGCTGAGAAAAATACACATAAAGGCATAGAAACTTACTGTTCGCCAGCTACCGAACATTAGAAAGTACAAAACATGCAATATGCCCGAACAACACATGAGGTAAAACGCCCCAGGGGCTTTTTGCCCCGCGACCTACTGGGGCGTTTTACCCCATCACGTAGTTCGGTCAGAGAACAACGCCTTGCACTCCAGCAAGACATAATTTAACACGAACCAACCCGGCATGATAAGCGTTAGACAATAGTTGTTCAAAACACATAAAAGTCGTTAACCTGATGTGGACCATAAAAGAACGCCATGATACATAATCTGACAACAAAACATAAAAATCACTTAAAAAACACATTTTTGGCTATATCTCCCGAAAGAGTCATCACAATTTCTTTCCAGTCTGCTCATATAATGATCATATAGTGCACGTTATATAGAAGAGAGGATGTTTCCCCAGAACTCTGCCAGTTCCGAGAAACATCGGTGAGGCGTTTTACCTCGGCGGGGCGACTTGCCCCGGTCTACCCTACCTATGCAAACTGCCCAAGCTTTTGGGCGGTATGCATACTGCCCAAGGGGTCGGGTAGTATGCATACTACCCGGGCGGTATGCAATACTGCCCGGGCTGTTGGGTAGTATGCATACTGCCCGGGTAGTTTGCATACTGCCCAAGTTAGCATATGACCCGTAACATATATGTATATATATATATATATATATATATATATATATATATATATATATATATATATATATATATATATATATATATATATATATATATCATTCAATGCGGATTGACGAGAGGATCACGATGCTGCCCTTAGTTTGTTCCTATCTTGACTAGTTTGAAAGTTATTCGCGAAAAACTCCATATCTAGCGCCGCCATTTTGACTTTTTTTACCCCTGTGACGTCATCTTTGACCTGACCTGAAAATGACCTTAGTAAAAATTGTAGACCTTGTCCGTGCGTATCCCATGCCGTTTACCGTTTGTCGCTACCTTGCTTCGTTCTCGAGATCTAAGGGGGGCGGTCATTCGCCCCCCCGTCGGTTCTAAGTTGGCGCAGACCCCCGTCGGTGCGCGGGATATCAAAATGGGCCTAGTGTCTGCCGGACCTTTAGTTACTTTCCCTTTAGGGATGGGTGTGACATAGGTATAGATGTTTCCAGGATGCCGGTTAGTGGTGTCCATCGGAACTTGAATCTTCGGAATTCCGATTTTGTCCAATGTCCAATTCGGAATTTGGTTGGACCGTGGCAGCAGGCTTTGGACAACTTTGGACAATCGCTTGCCCCCGCCCCTATGACCCATCCGGGCCAACCTGGGTACCGGTCCCACTTGAAAGGGACCGGTCGGCCGCCCGGGCGGGCGAGGCGCCGGCCTGTCGGGTCGGGTCGGCGCTCCCCTCGCCCGGGCGGTGGTTAGGGGGCACCCCCGGGAAAGATGATTTTCCGGGGGTGCGGGCGGGGGCTCGCGGCCCGTCTGGAGCGCCGGGGAGGTATCCACCAGATCTCCCCGGTCCGGGGAGGTATCCCACAGCTCTCCCCGGGGCCGGGACGGCATATGCCATGGAACGGCACCGTCCCGGTCTGGCCAGACGGGCCGCCGTACAAAGTAAGGGGGGAGGCCGCAGGCTGGCGGAGCGCGTGTGGTCCAGCTGTAGTGGTCGGAAGGTCTGTCGGGGCGGCGGGGTTGCGCGTGGGACCTGGTGTGTGTGTGTGTTTATTTCGGTGATGCTCTGTTTCGTTTTGTTTTGTTGAAGAGGTGCCTCGTAATAAGTTTATGCTTTTGCACCAATTCAACTTTATTTCTGTCCATTGTCCATGCCCATAATCATGAATAAACGACAAACAAACAAACAAACACCTCAACATTTTTAAAAAGTAATCGTGTTTAACATTGATTGTTGGAAAGCTCAGCTTTCCATATGATTAGCACTTTTGAGCTGGTAACGGTAGATGAAAAGCAAATTAAATAACAGTGTTGAGGTTTAACTATTGCGTAGGTGTCGGACATCTTTGGACAAATGGCTGGCTTGGACATTTTTGGACGGACAGTCGACGTAAGCATTGGACATTGGACGGACTTTGGACAAAGGTTTTCTGAAATTGACGCCACTAATGCCGGTACGGTAGCAGTGAATAGTGATCAGACTAGAGTTGACTACACCAAGTAAAGGCAGGCCAATGCCAAAAAGTACCTTTGCATATGGTCTATAGTTATACAGATGCCATCTACGAGTACCTATACCCAATGATTTTGAATGTTTCATGTTCGCCAAGGTGATACAAAGAGTGTCGAACTCGATCGGAGAGACTTTGAAACAGCTGGTCAAGACACGAGGGAGCAATGTTGGCACCGGGGTGGGAGCGTGCGGCACATCAGCGGCACTCAGTTGACCTATTGACGCGTAATAATCGTTCAAAGCATCAGCTGTGACTGTGTGAGGCACCGTGCATCGCTGCTGTTTGCGACCAATCACCGGCTGTAACACACGCCACAGACCACCACGTCCACGCTGCTTATCTCACCAGTGTAATGGGACTCACAGTCGCGGCGAATGGCGGCCCGGCAGAGGCGGTTGACGCGCAGGTATTCGTCCCGCTCTCGTTGTCTAGCGCAGCGCGGCGGCTCTGAAACAGGCGGCGCGCCTCGGTGGTGACGGGCTGTTCCGCCAATCCGTCCTTTCCATCTTCAGGATAGTTGAATCCTTCTCCACCTAGGCAGCAACTTACCGGCCGCACAGACTTGCAAATTGAAATGCGTAGCATCACGTGCACAACCATGCTACACACGCTGAAACTTGTCTAATCGGTTAGTCGCCATTACACACTTCTCAAGCTTCGATCACGTTATGGGTTAAGTCAGTATGGGCTAACTTCAAGCCTGCTACGCTGCCAAACATGCCGGTTGGCATGCCGCAGCATGTGTCCATGTGTTTGCCCATGAAATGAGGAACACATTGACGTGTCATAAACATATCAAAACGCAACGTACTCTGTTTTACATGCAAATTTAATGTGAGAACGAACTTATGGGACACCCTGTACGTATCAATTGCTGGAGCTTGATGCTGACCGAAAACGTGAACACAGCCGGGTCCTTCAGACTCTTGCCAACATTCACCGCTCGGCCCAAGTCAGATATTTCCATTGACTCGCTCGGGCGGCTCACGCGAGAGGTATCGGCGTATGCCTCAACCGTGGCGTGCGTTATATGAGTCGGCCGCTGCCGGATACGAAGGATAGTGTATGTGTGTGTGTGTGGGGGGGGGGGGGTATTTATGCAATATGCATGGATGCGTGTGCGTGTGACTTCACCTGTCACTGGGCGTAAGCCTGTTGGTGATTTATGAAAATACAAAATACAAGATACCGTGGCTAAAGCTGGTCGGAGCCTGAAACAGAGCGGGCTCCTCCGTCCGCACAGCCAGCAGTAAAACGGCCTGTGCCATTGTCACTCCCATTTATTGGATACATGTACGATAAGCCACGTCCGGCCGGCCCCACACGCTGGGCGCCCCCTAAATAAATACCGTGCGCCCCCAGCCACCCAGGACAGGACAAGAACAGCGCGCACTGACGCCACACGATAAAGCTGTCCATTTCATAATCGACCTCGGTCAGGGTCGGATACAAGGGCGGCCGACGCGAGTCCGCCTCTGGCCGGTGCGCCGTTGTACTGAGCGCGCCACGGAGCGAGGACAGCCGCAGCTCAGCCGACTCGTTCCGCGGCGAGCAGCTCGTCTTCACTGCCACGGCTGACCGCCGGGGCCCATGGCCGGCCGGCCCAGCGACAGGCCGGCCACCTGCTGCTGCAGCTGCGAACACAACAGCACACATCGGTCAGCAGCCGCCTCCGCTGCCGGACAGAGGCGCCCCGGGCCCACTCAGCCGGCTCGGCTGCCGGACAGAGGCGTCCCGGGCCCACTCAGCCGGCTCGGCTGCCGGACAGAGGCGCCCCGGGCCCACTCAGCTCGGCTGCCGGACAGAGGCGCCCCGGGCCCACTCAGCCGGCTCGGCTGCCGGACAGAGGCGCCCCGGGCCCACTCAGCCTGGCTGCCGGACAGAGGCGCCCCGGGCCCACTCAGCTCGGCTGCCGGACACAGGCGCCCCGGGCCCACTCAGCCGGCTCGGCTGCCGGACAGAGGCGCCCCGGACCCACTCAGCTCGGCTGCCGGACAGAGGCGCCCCGGGCCCACTCAGCCGGCTCGGCTGCCGGACAGAGGCGCCCCGGGCCCACTCAGCCGGCTTGGCTGCCGGACAGAGGCGCCCCAGGCCCACTCAGCTCGGCTGCCGGACAGAGGCGCCCCGGGCCCACTCAGCCGGCTCCGCTGACGGACAGAGGCGCCCCGGGCCCACTCAGCCCGGCTGCCGGACAGAGGCGCCCCGGGCCCACTCAGCCCGGCTGCCGGACAGAGGCGCCCCGGGCCCACTCAGCCCTGCTGCCGGACAGAGGCGCCCCGGGCCCACTCAGCCTGGCTCGGCTGCCGGACAGAGGCGCCCCGGGCCCACTCAGCTCGGCTGCAGGACAGAGGCGCCTCGGGCCCACTCAGCTCGGCTGCCGGACAGAGGCGTCCCGGGCCCACTCAGCCCTGCTGCCGGACAGGCCGGACAGAGGCGTCCCGGGCCCACTCAGCCTGGCTGCCGGACAGAGGCGCCCCGGGCCCACTCAGCCTGCTGCCGGACAGGCCGGACAGAGGCGTCCCGGGCCCACTCAGCCGGCCCTGCTGCCGGACAGAGGCGCCCCGGGCCCACTCAGCCTGGCGCCCACAACAAGTAGCGACAACACTGCCGGCCGTCTAACTGAGTCGCTGAATATCAGGATATCTCCTGTTATAGGTGAACGTTCTGATTCCCGTATAAAGCACGTAGCTTCAGTAGGTTCAATTCAATTCGTTCAATTCCAGTTCAGGCTAGGCCCCACAGTTTAGGTCCCAAGTGGGTTCAGATTCGCATACATAGCCCCATAAATAAACATTATACAATCCCATGCAATATCCCGATGGCGACTTCCATGACTAGTGTGAAGTCCTAGCTATCCGGCTGGCTGACCTGCAGCGGACTGTTGGCCGGCTGTGGCGCGCCGCTCACCGGCTGTGGCGCGTACGGTCCGGCCAGCAGCTGCTGCCGAACAGAGGGCACGGGGCCGTCAGAGCGGAACAGAGGGCACGGGGCCGTCACAGCGGAACAGAGGGCACGGGGCCGCCAGAGCGGAACAGAGGGCGCGGGGCCGTCAGAGCGGAACAGAGGGCACGGGGCCGTCAGGGCGGAACAGAGGGCACGGGGCCGTCAGAGCGGAACAGAGGGCACGGGGCCGTCAGGGCGGAACAGAGGGCACGGGGCCGTCAGGGCGGAACAGAGGGTGCAACTGCACATGCTGTTGTTGAGGAGGTGAAAGCGGAGGTGCTGTTGTTTTTATTCAAGATCATAAAATATCAAGTCACCAGCTCAACTTCAGTGGCTACGCTTAAAAACTTTAAGGTGACATGATCGATCACCTTAAAGTTAAACTTGACATGACATAAGTACCGTCTCAAATACAGGGTGGACCAAAAAGGATGGAAACATTTTAAACTCGTATAAAACATGCAATATTGCATGCAGGTGACTGAAAATGATACCAAACGAGAGTACATTTTGTGGAAATTCATAATGACATCATGCTCAGCTGCTTTCTCTCGTTTTCAGTCTCTCACAGTAGATGTTCGAGGAGACCACCTTTGCGAGACAGGCACAGATCGGCCCGCCTGGCGGCTGACGCGATAGCCCGACGACACAATGTCCTCTGGTAGCCTTGATGATCGCTCTCTTCGGGCCACAGAAGCTTGCTGGACCTTCTTTGTAGACCTGGCCCTTGAGATGACGCTACAGAAAAAAAACCATAGGGGTCAAGTGAGCAGACGGGCCAGTTCCGACTGGCACCGCGGGATATCAGCCGGCCACCAGAGTGGTTCTCGATCCACTTGAGCATTGTTTTGCTATGTGAGGAGACGCACCGCCTTGCTGGAGCCACATGAGGTCCAAGATACTGCCATACGTCGCTTGATCTCACTTCAAGAACTTCTTTAGCGTCGCTTGGTAGGTCAGCCACGTTGTTGTTGTTGTTGTTGTTCCCCCTGGGACCTCCTTACGGAGGACCATAGCCGAGAGGCTCCCTATGACGAAGGTAGCCGGCCTCCAAGGCAGCCACCAGGTCGGCGTCCCGCAGCCGCGACGGGTCGACGTAAATGCTGCCAGTTAGCCGCAGGCGGGCGCCAGCGAGGGCCGGGCAGCGGAGCAAGACGTGCTCCGGCACGTCCGCCTCCTCCCGGCACACGGCGCAGAGCGCCGCGGGGCACCGCTTATCGGGGCACTGCAGGCATGCCACGGAGGGGTGGCGGCCGATCCGGTGCAGGTATTGGAGCGAGCGGCCCCAGTGGCCCGCCCTCAACTGGTGCACCGAGATGGCGGCCTCTCGGTCCTCTCCGGGGATGGGGAGCGGCAGGGTGCTCCCGAAGATAGTCTTAAAAAAGGAGTCGGGCCAGTTTTCGCGCCACTGACGTGTGGCCGTCCGATGAACTGCCCGTGTCAGGGACCGAGCGTCCGAGGGCACGGCGCCCTGGGGCAGGGTGGCCGCTTGTTTGGCCGAACAGCCACGTCGCTCCCACCCTCGAACCGAAGTGGAACTGGCCGGTCTGCTCAACCGACCTGACCCTATGGCTTTTTTCCTGTAGGGTCATCTCAAGGGTCACCGGTCAGGCCTATTAAGAAGGTTCTGTAAGCTTTAGTGACCTGAAGAGAGCGATCACCAAGGCTGTGCGAGTCATACCAGAGGACATTGTGTCGTCGGGCTATCGCGCCAGCCGCCAGGCGGGCCGATCTGTGCCTGTCTCGCAAAGGTGGTCTCCTCGAACATCTACTGTGAGAGACTGAAAACGAGAGAAAGCAGCTGAGCATGATGTCATTATGAATTTCCACAAAATGTACTCTCGTTTGGTATCATTTTCAGTCACCTGCATGCCATATTGCATGTTTTGTACGCAGTGTCCCAAAATTATATTTTGGCTTGGGTGTCAGAGGGGAATGTTTGTCACTATAAAGAGGGCTAAGAGTGGAAAATAGCCAGTTAGAAGTGTACAAAAAAGAGCAGAAAACAGATATTAACAATTAATTTGTGAGTGTTGGAGGATGTGGGACTGGGAGCTGCCTTAAAAGATCATTGAATCGTATATGGAGGGAGGTACAAGGTGCACACAGATGCTCTTAATTGGTAAACTAGGGAGTGAAAAATCGCTCTGGAAAATTGGAGGTTAGAGTGGAAAATTATTTTGATTTGGATGTTACTTCCCACCCGAACTGGCAAATTTTGGGACACTGTTTATACGAGTTTAAAATGTTTCCATCCTTTTTGGTCCACCCTGTATCCCCAACAAATAGTTTGAACGTGAAGTGGAACTATTTGAGACAGTCTTAAATCCTCTATTTAAACTATTTAAACCCTCATTTAATGCCTAAATAAGGGTTTGTGTCAGTTTATGTCAGTTTTTGACGGCATAAACTGGCATTAACTAGTTTTTGCCACCGACTGGCATAAACTAAGTTTACGCCGGCATTTTGCCAACCCTGACTCGGCAACCTATTAACCGGTCCCCAGCCGTGCGCCAAATTTGAGCGCAATCGGCCAAGCCGTTTTCAAGGTCTGGAAGGTACTCCTCGGGGCTCGGGCCCACATGCACGTGCGCACATGCAGTAGCAATCGTGACATATGGATATGCAATATATGCATTGCTCGGTGGGAGTCAACATGCGTGCCACGTTTCAGGATAATCGCCCCAGTCACTGCGAACTTGACACCTCTTCCTTTTGTATTTTGCACGTGCAGCGGGGCTCACTCACATGCATCAAGAGTATCCGATGTTTGGTAGAAAGGCTGCGGCCTAGGTTATATACGACTCCGAGTCGAATCATGAACCGATTAGTTTACTTCCCATATTTCTCATTGGTATCCTACACTGAAAACAGTTTAACTCAAGACCGGCGAGTAAACCGGTGTTTCGCGGGTACCCCTATCCGCAACCACTTTTAACCACCCTCCCAGGAGTACAGTAATGTCCCATTGCAGTGTAGTCGTCCCTGCTCTCAGCGGACATGTTCGCTGAGAGCGGTTATATCCGCTCAGAGCAAGTACGACTACACCGCAATGGGATCTAGCACTTCTCCTGGGAGGGTGGTTAAAAATGGTTGCGGATAGGGGTACCCGTGAAACACCGGTTTACTCGCCGGCCTAGGGTTATATTGTTTTCAGTGTACGGCTTCAAACATGTCAAGGACTAATAAAATCTGGTAATGGCGATAACTTAAAATCAGAATTCGACGATACACCCATATCAGCATGTCAGTGATTTACAGACGCGCAGGACCGAGTTGAACTTTGCCACCGACTCACTGTCGATGGCTGGCCGCCGTGCACGGCTCACCTGGAAGGGCGTCGTCCGCTGCAGCGGCGCGCCGCCGGCCGGCACCAGGCCGTACGCATAACCGCCGAGCGGGTAGCCCGGCCCGGCAGGGGCGCCCGTCACCGGCGGGTAGCCCGGCGCGCCGGGCGGGTACCCCGGCGCGCCGGGCGGGTACCCCGGCCCGGCAGGGGCGCCAGTCACCGGCACCGAGCCGTAGCCGGCAGCCATCGAGCTGGCGACAGGCGCCGGGGCGTATCCGCCGGCAGGCACGCTTGGAAAGCCGACCAGGCCCCCGCTCCCGCCTGTCAGGGACCGAGGTGGAGCTGATCAGAGTCGCGAATTGGATACACACAGAGCAGCTGGTCACACAGGTCACCCGCCACACGCAATTATCGCAGGTATCGCAAGTCACAAACAAAACTGCACATGCACTGGCCAGACAGAAAAGTCAATAGATGCGAGAGGTGAACCTGAGACCTCATAGGAATTCAAGACAAATCTACATGTTAGTATCAATGATCCTTGCGGATTGGCGTGGGTCGAATTCAGTCGAATTGTGCGTCAGCTGGAGCAATACCTCATATTCCTGTTCCAGTTTTGACACCTTCTCCTTCGCCAGGCTAATGGACGCGCTGACGAGGTCGTGAGAGGCCCTGTCCACAATGGAAGTCACTTCTTCGCTGTTCATATCGAAGTGGCACTCCCACTTCAGCTTAAAGCCTCGAGGGACAACGCGTTCCTTCTGGCAGGTCTCCAAGAACTTCATGTGGGACTTATTCTTCTCAGACAGCTGTCTCAGACAGCATTTCTGAGCAGTGTGGACCTTCACACCCAGTTTGGGTACCAACGGCTGCTACCAGAGGCCGTAGCCGTGGTGTGTGCACCGCGGTATGGCTGCAATAAATGGCTGCGGCTCACCGAACAGGGGATGAAGCTGATCGCTGACTGTTCCTTCCGGGGATTCCACGAGCACGTAAGCAAGTCGGAGCTGTTCCATCTAGCTCTGGACGTCATGGAGTGGAATAAGAGCACGTACTTTTTTATCTTCTGGTGATTTTTATGTTTATATGTCGTATTATTTGGCGCAGCGGAGAGGCCTGTATTTTCTGATGAAGCCATGAATACACATGGTGAAACGTAAAGTTGCTTTAATTTCTATTTAAATGGCCAATTGCTAATTTAGGCAAAATATCTTCATTCAAACAATGACCATTAAAAATCACGGCATGTTGTGCTTTAGAAAGCTTTCTGTTGAGTTTTTCGATTCTTCTTACCAATGCTTTTAAGTCTGAATTCAAGTTGAACAATAGTTCACCGAGAGGCATGTGTCATCGTTTATATTGACAAGTCATTGACGTTTCGGATAATCGACTATATCCATTTTCAAAATGATACAACGCTAGTTCTATCTAACCATAATCCATTTGGTGTGGGTATATTTAGCATTATATGTAATGACTCTACAGTTTACAGTTCACGATGAAAAAGACCGTTCTGGTTTTTAACAACACCTTACACCCAATATCACAAATCACGATAGGCCGCTGGCTAGAGTTGTCCGTGCAGAATGTGCGCCGGCCGGTGCGACTACACAGGGCCCGAGCGGGTGACGATCGCAGGCTCCTCTCCCGTGACTAGATGACTAGACGTGGGTCGAGCCGGAGCGGTGTTTCGAGCCGGCCAGCTCAAAGAACAGCACGTATGCCTTTCCGCTGTTGACGTTTCTCTGATCCATCACGTGGACCCGCGAGTCGTTGTACTCGTACCACTCTGCCGTGTACGGGTGTCGGCAGTAAGCGGTGTAATGTCCTGAGAGCAGCGTGCCAGAGTGGTTCGCCACGCCGTATAGGCTGTACCGGCAGGGCGTCTGTCCGGCCGAGTAGGGCGACAGGTCCAGACCGTTCATCGAAAAGTCGACAGTGGTGTTCAGCTTTCCGACGAACCTCTCCTGAGTAGAGAACCGCTTCAGGTGCACCACGAGGATGCGCGGGAACTTCTGGATCGAGAAGCTCCTGGTGCACTTTTGGCGCTTCTGGCACTTTGAGCAGGTCGGTTTTTCGTCGCCATCGAGCACCTCCTCTTTGGTGAACAGGTCAAAACAGGCCTGTAGGCGCACCTGGCCACTTCGTGACGGGATTGGCAGACTCAGATCCCAGAACGGGTCGAAGGTAACCGATTCGTGGCCACATACCGTGCACCGCAGGGTAGCCTTGAGCTGGCCCACGAACAGGTCAACAAACTTGGAGTTTTCCAGGCGCAAGAAACGTTTCCAGGCCTCCATTGACTTTTGACTGGCGCTCATTGAGTCGTCGATGTCGGTCGTGATCGGCTTTGGCCGGCTCGTCACCCGGTTCACGTCCTCGTGAAGTCCCTCCAGCAGATATCTGAGGAATTCCTGCGCGTCCTGCTGCTGGGAGCCCATGAAGCGCGGCGCGAGCCGTTGGATCATCGACTTGAGTGGTGCGGTGGTGAGCACCCGCTCCGTTTCGTCCGAGGATGTCCACATGTCGCGTATCAGAGCGCAGAATGTGTTCATGAGGGACCCTTTCGTAGCGGCGGCCATTTTGTTTATACTAAACACTAAACAGACACACTGAGGAACCAGAACGCTGCACAAGCTCATTCACATGCTATCAGTTTTAAACTCAACAGAAAGCTTTCTAAAGCACAACATGCCGTGATTTTTAATGGTCATTGTTTGAATGAATATATATATATATATATATATATATATATATATATATATATATATATATATATATATATATATATATATATATATATATATATATATTACAACTGGTACTAGAAAAGTTTTTTTTCTAGTACCAGTTGTAATATATATATATATATATATATATATATATATATATATATATATATATATATATATATATATATATATATATATATATATAAAGTTAAATAACTTCAGACGTTTCGCTGATGTATTCTCAGCTTCATCAGATAATACAATGGCCATTCCGTTTCGCCAACGGAATGGCCATTGTATTATCTGATGAAGCTGAGAATACATCAGCGAAACGTCTGAAGTTATTTAACTTTTTTACCTATATGGCCCTTTGCTGATACGTATATATATATATATATATATATATATATATATATATATATATATATATATATATATATATATATATATATATATATAAAGTTAAATAACTTCAGACGTTTCGCTGATGTATTCTCAGCTTCATCAGATAATACAATGGCCATTCCGTTTCGCCGAGGGATACAGTTATCGTCACAACCGAGCCGCAATTGTCTTACAACCGCATTAACGTGCGACTGAATTTACCCGACCACTGATTTGGAGATAATCATTAGATAATTCGTATCCCGGTATTGAGTAACATAGATCGTACTACGCAGACAAAAAAAAAAAATTGAGCAATACAAAAATCACGTATCGTTGTGACCCGACAACTCAGGTCTCCATAGGGTCCACATTCCGGTGCTGCAGACCTAACCGTTTCTCTTGTTCAGGCTCTCACATCCTCCTCGCGTTCCCAGCAGGCTCATCCACCGACGCTCCCTTGCCCTCCGGTATTCTACATTTTGCCGCCACACGCGCTCTAACCCTACGACGCGTACGTCGCTCACGTTATGATCTGCTGAGCGGAAATGACTGCTGACAGGGAGAGGGACGGCTGGATTTTCAGCTCGTATGGAGGACAGATGATTTTGGATACGGGTATAAAGACGCCCGCCGGTCTCGCCCACATAGCATACACATTTACATACGTCGCACCAGATGCCATACACAACATTCTCACTTCTGCACCCGATTGTCCTGTCATACGTCGTTACACACCCTGGACTCACGCCTGCCACTCGCTCCACATCTCTGTACATGCGCTTGCAGGTCACACACTCCTTTCCACAGCTGTCGATCTTGCGTTCAGTCCCGCTCGATACGGCACCTCTCGTTTTCCTATGAACAAGTATATCGCGTAAATTTTTACCCCGTTTGTAGGCAATCATTGGGTCCATGGAGAAGATCTGGCTCAGTCTTTCGGATCTCTGCAGTAGGTGTCTCTTGCTTTTCAACAGTTTTGTCATGTTTGGAAGGAACTGGGAAAAGGTGATGGCCATGGGGACCCGGCCTGTCTTGTTGTTCTCCGGTGCCTTACTACCTGGTTGCTTACTTGATCTTGTCAACCTTACGCAGCTGTCGCTCTACAAAAGGTGCCGGGTACTGTCGCTCCATCAGTCTCGCCTTCAGGTTCTCCCTGTGTCTCTGGTAGTCCTCCTCTTTCTGACAGATCCGTTTAAGTCTCAGGCCCAGGCCGTATGGGACCGCCTTCTTGGTGTGAGTGGGGTGGTCTGAATTGAAATGGAGATACGACTTCGAATCGGTCGGTTTCTCAAATAGATCTGTCGACAGATATCCCTTCTCACTCAGCTTAACTATTACATCCAGAAATTCTAGATCTGATTCAGAGCTGCGGAGATCCACCTGGATTTTAGGATGGATTTGATTGGCGCTGTCATGAAAGTTCTTGAGCTCCTCCTGGCCATGGAGCCACACCCCGAAGATATCGTCTATGTAACGCAGATACAGCATAGGTTTTAAGCGGACCCCTTCTAGAAGTTGTTGTTCCCATCGCCCCATATATGTACAAGCATAATTTTTGCCGAGCCTCGAACCAATGGCCGTGCCATCAGTCTGAATGAACTGGCGGTCGGGAGTGAGATTGAAGTTGTATATATATATATATATATATATATATATATATATATATATATATATATATATATATATATATATATATATATATATATGTTACAGGCAAAGTGAAAACTCGGGCATTTTGCAAAATGCCTAGGCAATTTGCAAAATGCCTGACCGGCTAGGCATTTTGCAAAATGCCCAGGCAATTTGCAAAATGCCTGACCGCCAGGCATTTTGCGAAATGCCTAGGCAGTTTGCAAACTGCCTGACCCACCAGGCATTTTGCGAACTGCCTAGGCAGTTTACAAAATGCCTGGCGGGTCAGGCATTTTGCAAAATGCCTGAGTTGTGATTGATTTATTTTACCGTTTTTGTTTACCACAGGCGTTGACCATGTCGCTCCCATGTGCCTGAGCCCCAAACACATTCAATATTTACGAATATACCCACGTCTTGCGCCACTTTCGTCGAGATGGAACCACTACTGAATGGTGTAGATTAAGCCAACGTCTCCCTATAATTTTCGTATACGGAGTGGTAGCCGTTCGTGTGTAGGAATGCTGCGATGGGGCGCGGAGCATGGCACAAAGAAACATGGGCGCGGAAAAACGCGGCGACCAGCCGAATATTGACCCGACATTCTTCGTTTCCCGTGCTTATTTACATCACGGCAAGAGAGGGCCGCAGCGACACGGGGTTGCCAGCGATCGATAGAACAGAGACAAGCGTATCCAATTAACATTTTTGTTAATCACGTGTCACGTGGAAAGAAATGGTCTATATCTTGAGAAATCAGCCATTTTTGGTACATTTCAGGAAAAACAGCATTTAAAAAACAATGGCAATGCATTGGAATGAGATGAGATACATTCCATAGACAACAAGAACATGTGGCTTTTCCGCTTTTCCAGAAAAGCAAGTTTTTGGTCATCCACGACCCACGTGCACACCTTTGTAATAAAAAGACGATTAGAAATTACAAGTTTTACATGCAACGGGCATGTTCATCTTTACACAGTCACAATGCATTGATAATGTAGACGTGTGGCTCGCCAACCAAGCTACCATACATCGAAAGAACATTCTTTTCTGATCAATATCCACACAAAGTATTTCCAGAGTCATCAAGGCTCTTAGAAACATAATCGTGTTTAACGCGTGTTTACCGATAAAACCGCGCCGGGCGCCCGGTAGCCGGCGCGTCGGCCGGGCCGCTCGCGCTGCCTGGGGCTCAGTGACATTGAACTCGGCAGCGTTACCCGGAGAATGTCTCACTGTGTGTCCTCTCACTTGGTGCATATCGCTTGTGATTAACCCCTGTTGGCGGCACTTACAATGATGCTTACGCATCGTCGCTGTTGTGAGTTCGATGTCAGGCATTTTGCAAACTGCCTGAGAAAATAATTTCAGGCAGTTTGCAAAATGCCTGGTGGACCAGGCAGTTTGCAAACTGCCTAGGCATTTTGCAAAATACCTGGCCGGTCAGGCATTTTGCAAATTGCCTGGGCATTTTGCAAAATGCCTAGCCAGTCAGGCATTTTGCAAATTGCCTAGGCATTTTGCAAAATGCCCGAGTTTTCACTTTGCCTGTAACATATATATATATATATATATATATATATATATATATATATATATATATATATATATATATATATATATATATATATATATATATATATATATATATATATATATATATATATATATATATATATTAAAACTGGTACTAGAAAAAAAAAACAGGAAAAGAAATGTCGGGAACAGCAGCTGCAGCGCCAGGCACAGCGCCGACTTGCCTGTGGATCCGCCGGGCTGACCGTAGAGGGCCAGGATCGAGTCGCGCGACAGCACGCCTCCGACGGACGTCACTGCCGCCGCCGGCTGGCCGAAAAAGCTGGCCTCCTCGCTGTCCAGCTGAGCGTCGCCTGCCGCCACCGGCTGTAACGCACACCACACGCACTCTGGTCAACGGACCTGCCACTGCGGCCAGGGGGCCAGTCAACGACTGCCCAACAATAATAGGTACTGCAGCTACAGCCCACATGGCACGCTGCATCAATTCACCCGCGCCCGCACTGCTATCGATAGCCGGCAGGACGCCTACTGCTTGACCTGACCTGACTAGACCCACTCCAATTACATGAAAACATCGTCTGTTATCAAAACTAGCACGAAATTCGTAATCAGCATTCAGCACCCCAAAAACCCCAAATAACTTCACTTTACAAACTTCTAGCAGGTCCCAATTTTCCCAGCTTTTAGGTTGTTGACATGACCCGGAAGGTCAAGCAATTATCTAGGACCAGAGCCACGGAGTCGATGGATTACCTAGGACCAGAGTCACGGAGTCGATGGATTTTTTTTTTGGGGGGTGACTTCAACTCCAATTTCGACTTCAGCTTCCAAAATCGACTCCGTCTCCGACTTTAGCTCCGATTACGGACATTCCTCGTTACCTCGCGCCCCGTAGGGGAGGGGGAGGGGGCGGGGGCAAAACGCCCCCCTTGTCCTTTTCCGTCGATATCTCCTTAACGACTGTATACGATACCGTCATCAAACTTTCAGGACCCCTCCGGGCATCAATTTTACACATTGTGACCAAAGCATTTATCAGAGGCTATGATAGGTTGGCCGCAAATGACGTCATGTTTTACCATTTTCGACAAAAAAGGTTTCACGGAAAGAGATGTCAGGCCTACCGCTTTGAAGATACAGAAAAATGTTCAAGACATAAAAGGTGTAGAATTAACAGGGCTACACAAATGCTCTCATATTTCGGGAATTTTTGAATTTTGAACCCTAAAAACATAAAAAGTGATTTTTTGGATATCATAGCCAAAAAATCCCAAAAGTTTTCGAATTTCGAAAAAACGGAATATATATGATAGTCCCTCCCACCTCCTACCCACATACCAAATTTGATATTGATGCCTCTTTATTTGGCCAAGTTATAGCGAAAACACTGTTCGAAATTGATAACGTCAAATTTTCAAACTCATTTTTATCAATTCTAGACAACGTAGCACAAAACAAAGATCACCATTACACTCCCCGCGACGAGCTGCATCGAACTGATACCACTTATATTTATCAGCTTTAAAATTTGACCTAATTTGACCTGCCTTGACCAGACCTTCACCAGAACATAACCTTAACTGGCCATCAAGGTTGTCTGACCCACATAATCTCTTTTGTCATGTAAAATGGACCATAAAACATGTATTACACGACACTTTCATATTTTGACCCTCAGTGACCTGACCTCTGTGGCCTGACCTGGTATCAATGACCTCAAGTAGCAAACTATGTGTTTTACGGACGATTCCCCCCATCGATGATTTTCAATAACATGCCTTTTACTCGATTTCACAACACATTTCTTGAAATGCATGTAAAGTTGAAAATTCGAACTTTGACCTGACCTGTGACGTTATCGGTTCGACAGAGGTCAACGAAATTGGGTCACAAGGTAGTTCTGTGTTAGGGCTATCCAACGCCGTTTGAATTTAGAAAATCGGCCAGTAACTTTCCGAGATCTTAGGGGGATGGGCCGAAACGCCCCCCCCCCTACGGGTGGTAGGGTCCACCGATAGCCGTACGGGGTGCGGGTTAAGTCCATATCGTGATTATTAAGTTCATGTCAGATGTTTTTTGTCTTGCCCGCAAGAATCCGTTGCGCGTTCCAAGACTATCTGCAAGACTATCTGGAAACAACTTATGGCCAATTGGGGGGTGGCCACTTTACCCCGGCCACTTTGCCCCGCGCATACCGTCCGAGACAACAATATTCGAGCTTAGCTATTAGTGGGGTAAAAAACATTGAAATTGGTAGTATACATGTACGATAACCATGCAATGCATGGACAAGAACGCTTATGAAAATTCCAAACGGTTATGGAATAACATAACATTTAAAAATTGTAAACATAGTTGGTAACCTGGCAAGAAATGCTTTTCCGTGTTTCACAGAACAATGGTGATGGGCCTGAGACCCCGGTCTGGCTCATTCGAACGACCGTGAAGAGAAGTATAATTGGAAACCATAAATTGGAACTGACGCCAGCTATGAAGGGCTAAAACGATGGGTGGCCGCTTTGCCCCAGGTAGCCGCTTTGCCCCCCTCTCCCCTATATTGAATCGCGGCACGATATTGGTCATATTGCAGCCATTTCGTCGTAGTGCAGGTTAAAGTGACCAAGGTTGAGGCATATTAGACATAGCGCACATTAATCGTCAGATCGGTTCAATTTCGGGGTGCCGCATGTAATTTAGGCACTGTTCAGCAAGATCGGCATTGCATAAATAAGTAACAACAATTTTCATTTGACATTTCACGGTACCTAAGCCTCATATCACACCCGTAGGCAGTCAGCAACGCAAAAAGTCGGCCCTCTGACTACCCTGACCACCCTCTGCGGCCCTCTGGCCACCCTCTGGGCCCTCTGGCCACCCTCGGACCACCTGCTGACGGCCGCCGTAACGGCAGGGTCCGCCGCCGCGGCAGGGTCCGCCGTAGCGGCAGGGTCCGCCGCCGCCGCCGCCGCTCTCACCTCCGTCCGGTCCGAGACGGGCGCCGCCGCCAGAAAGTCGCCGAACGGGTCCGCCGGAGCCGCAGCCGGAGCCGGAGCCGGAGAGTCTGAAACGGCCAGCACCAGTCAGCGCCGGCCACCGGCCTCGGGAGCCGCCAGTCGCCCAGCACCCCGTCCCCGCTCCGCTGCAGACCAGCAACAGCCGCCACAAATGAGCGCGTCACTCGGGCTCTCATTAAAGGTAGTGTGCCACCTTTGAAAGATTTCCCATTTTATTTTTCCTAGGATAAGAAGCTTCTGTTTTTACCTAATATCGCAAAAAAAATCAAAAATGGGCCTGGAATAGTGCCTTTTTCGCCTAAAAGTTTTTCGGTTTTTAGATATGTATAACAACTGTAGTGGGCTCACCTGCAAACAGGCGTCGGGCAACAATCGCGAATGCGGCGCACTTGTGACAATAAGCAAAGGTCATTATAGTGTTACGACCATACGACGTACGGGAATGAGTTATCAGCTGTCTAATCGTAGACAACACAATGTCGAGCCTTAAACTGTAAGCCCGTATTGGTATTGTTTCTTTTATTTGGCTGTCGAACATTATTTATGGTTTGAAATATGATTTTATGTAAAATAATTGATATGAAAAAGCCGTCTTATAAGTTATGACCCCATTTCACCACACGCAAGTGGCAGAAATGACAATGATCAGCTGACGCATTTTTTCTTGGCCGAAGTCAGAGCGCGCGGCCCGACGCACCACGCGTATTTGGAAATTCCGACCTCGACGAGCATCAGAAGCCACCTAACAGGCGTGTTCGAAACCGCAGGAGATGATGATGAACGGGTTTATCGAAACTTGATTGGATGAGCATATCGGTAATAGCGATTTCAGTGTGTGCATTTATTGTTCATAGTGGTGTGAAATGTGGTTGGGGTACGACCGACAACCCGTCGGGGCGAATTTCGCACTGGGGTACTCAAAATTTGAAGAATTTAAGACGTTTCCATGAGTTTTGAAGGTATGGATAAGTTCTAAAAATCCGGTTCTCCTTATCTGGGCCATTAACTCCATACGGTCCAAGAAAGCTGGCACACTACCTTTAACTGCGGGCCCCCAGACATGGGTGCACTGATTGCGTCCATGGAAGGCAGCCTGTCGCAGTTCTGACCAATTGGCTTGGCAAAAATGGGATGAAATGAGTGTTTAGAAAACGCCTTTTATCGCTATCGGCACGCGCCAGGATGTTCGGCAGCTTCCAACGGATAGCATATGGCGTTTGTGGCCGCCACCGCCTGCGGCTCTCCGGTGGCCGGAGCCCGGGTGTAGCATTTAGCCAGGCACGACATGTGCTGCTCACCGCTCTATCACTTTTCATCGTCAGAACAGTCAAATCATTTTCCTCCACTCCGCAAAGCTGCTGATCCGGACTGGACGGTCACCTTTACCCGACTCCGCCCCAGGAGCAGGCCCATGGTCCGGTGCAGTGACCGTTAGCGGGGCTGGGTGGCCTGTCCACTGTGACGGGCTCAGCCCCGGCCGAATACCAGGATGCCCACTCAGACCAATGTCTCTCCCTAATTCCTATCATCTTTCCGGCTCTACAAAGGTCTCGTTAGACCAAAAGTTCCTTACTCCACAAAAAATGTTGCCGACATGGAAGACGTAGTCTGGCGCTGGACTGAGTGACATTTTAACCCGCGCCCTGCTGGGGGTCCTGGATTTCCACGCCCTGCAGGGGGGGGGGGGTGTTTGAACACCCCCCCCCCCCTTGTAACTCGGCTCCTGGGCCACGTAGCGACACGCGGAAGGCGGCGTTCGAAAGAGCGTAAAAAATAATGACGAAATCACTTCGGTCAATTTTTTGGTCAGGTCAAAGGTCAGGTCACCAGAGGTCATTGAAGGCAAAATTTCGCCGATTTCCAGGTCGAATGTCGAAAATTTCCAAGAAGCCAACGCATAACTCGGGAACCAATAGAGCTACAGCGCCGCGGAAAAGCGCATTCGATAGCCCTATTAACGCCCTTTCTGAGTAATTCTCTCAGATTTGACCTAACGTCAACGGTTTTGCCTGCAGGGGGCAAAAACTGCAAAAATAACCGATTTTTTCGAAAACAGTTTTTCTGCGATAACTTTTGACCCAAGCCTTGTACGAGCTTACTTTTACCGGCATCGTGTTCCTCTCGTCAAGGCGCATCGAATGAACTATAACTTGACCTTGAAAGGTCAACTTGAAAATTTGACCTCAGGTCAAGGTCATGACCTGACCGGAAAGGGTCATGTTGCATATCAGTCGATCCGTATCGTCGAGCTGAACACATCTAAGGCGTTTTCATCGCTCTAGCATGCCTCTATCAAAAGTTATTTACGAAAAACTGTTAGATACCATTTTCAAGTTCAGTGTGTCTAAACCACTTGTAATTCGGTGTTTGGGAGTGTTTATAATGTCTTTCATCCAAAAGAGGCGCATTTCAATTTTCTCCCATTGACTTATAGGGGAAGTTGGGGGAACGCCGAATACTTTTTTTCTGACGCCCGTAGCACGCAAGGTAGACAACATAAGCTATTCTTGTTGGCGTTATTCGAGAGGCCAGTCTTTTGCCTTTCAAACATACCAGGCGCATTTGATGAATTCGCATACCGTTAAGCGCACAAACTAAAAATATCAAAGAAGTGACTTTTTCGGCGTTGCCCCGGACTGCGGGGAAAGCCGAAAATGGGAGAAATGGTCTACGGGGAATGCCGACATTGATGTTTTGCCACTTTATCTCAAACTTTATCCAGAATTTATCAAAGCTGACACGCGTTTTAAGAGCTTGAGGACGCTTGGTGCACACTGGAAGTTATAATTGTGTGATATAATAAGAAAATGCCAGGTAAATAATTCCTTATAGGTAACAGGCCGTTGTGTCGGTTGAAAGTGTAATTTGTGTGACTAAAAATTCGCGTTGCTATTCTACAGCAGTAAAGTCCACGTAGCGTGCTTTAACGTGCTTAATTGCACGTTTTCGGCATTACCCCAGCCAGCCATACTTTCATTTGCAGGCCCATAACTTTTCAACGTGCCGTATAAATTTCAAATAGGCAGCACACTTATGCAAAGACATGCTGAAGACTACTTGACCGAATTGGCCAGACAAACGGTAGCATAATGAGTAAGAAATGCAGCTTCAAAGGCGCATGTAGTACAAGGAACGCGTACCTTGAAAACGCTCTTGGCGCCCTCACAGCCGAAGTATTCCGAATGACGACTCGTAACAAACATGCGATAATTGTAGTCACTTAAGCTTCAGAGCATCACTGACAGGTGGCATCCATGTCTTACGGTTTTCGAAATATCTCGAATTTCGGCTTTGCCCCAACTCCGGCATTGCCCCAACTTCCCCTAATGGGGAGGTCGCAAAATTGACCTGACCTTAGGTCATCGATATCAAAATTATGAGATATACATTTTGTACATGCTATTGCTCTTAGCAATCGCTGAAAGTTTCAAAGCGATCGGTCACTCGGTGTAGCTATGATAGACATTGAAAGTTTTTATGAGGTGAGGTCACTTCAAGTGACCTGGTGACCTGACCTTGAATGACCTTGGTCTGAAATTTTCACAACATGTGTAGAATTGATGTATGATAAGGTGTACCAAAAACGGCGGCGCGGAGCGCCGCCGTTTTCGAGATATTCGCGAAAAACCACAAGGGGGGGTGTTCAAACACCCCCCCCCCCCCCAGCAGGGCGCGGGTTAAGATGATGTGCCTTTTTTAAATCGATGTTCATTTTTTAATTAATTGCCGTGTTCCCGCGGTCAAGCACGCTATGCACTGCATGATGGCTAAAATTGTGTCGTAACCCACTGTTGTGTCCGGTGATGCATTATGGGCAGTGTCCGGTGATGCATTATGGGTAGTGTCCGGTGATGCATTGTGGGTAGTGTGAAAAAGTGAAGGCCGAACCTTGGATGAGTGTGCCACGTGTTGGATTGGGAATAAAGCAAGTGGAAGCGGAGATTGATTGTACGGAAAGGGAAGCCGAAGCCGACGATACAACATTTGGCGACGAGAGAGTATTTCATTGACGGAAGCATGGCGGATTTTCGTTCCCTATCGGCACCTCCCGCTTTCTTGCCTACACCTGGTGCGCCAGTTTTGCCGTGGGAGCAATGGCGCAAAGCTTTTGAAGTGTATTTACTGGCTTCAGGGGCTGATGATTTGCCTGATATACGTAAGCGGGCTGTACTACTGCACTGCCTGGGATGTGAAGGTCAAAATGTCTTTCAAAATCTCAAAGATACTGGTGACAATTACAAGTCGGCCATGGTGGCTCTGGAGGCTCATTTCACTCCAAAAGTAAACGTTGTGTCAGAACGTTACAAGTTTCGACAACGTTGTCAGCTGCCTACTGAGACGACAGAAGAGTATGCTAATGTGCTGAGAGGTCTAGCCAGTCGTTGCAGGTTTGGCGATCTGATGGAGGAAATGGTGCGTGATCAGATCATCGAGAAGACTCGGATGCCACGACTGAGGGAGAGGCTACTGATTGAGGCTGAGCTGACGCTTGAGAAGACGCTACAGCTTGCTGCACAGTCGGAGGCGGCAACCCTACAAGCGAGGGAGATGGAAGCCAGTGCACAAGTAAGTGTTGTCTCCAGGTCTAAACCTGTGAAGAGTTCTACTCAGGTGGGAGCTCAGGGCCTCGGCTAACATGTTAACTGGTGGGCCAAATGGCCCACCAGCCTCAAAGATTTGGCCCACCAGTAATTTTCCAAAAAATCCAAGTTTCCACATTTTTCACATTTCAAATTGAATTAGCAGATCTTATCGTACATTTTCAGGCTGTAAAGTAGCCATCGGTGAAACATATCCTTGTGAAAAAAAATTCAACCTATTGTTTGCAATATCCTCTTGGGGTAAAAAGTGAACTAAAGTGGACTAATTGGACTAAGTGGACCTCGGTCACACTTCACCCGATTGGAACAATGGACGAGAAACAGACGGCGTCCGGTGATGTCCGGGGGATGTCCGTTCGTTTCCGTTGGACGTCCGTTTCTCATCCGTTCATATCCGTTCCATGTCCGGTGTTGTTCGGTGTGCTCAACCGGACACCACCGGACATGGAACGGATATTAACGGATGACAAACGGACGTCCAACGGAAACAAACGGACATCACCGGACGCTGACAGTTCTCGTCCGTTTCTCGTCCGTTGGTCCAATCCGGTGAAGTGTGACCGAGGCTTTAAATTTTATACAATAATCGCGAAAGACGTCTGCCTCTGTCAATTACAGATAGTGTCGGCGGCTTCCAGCCGATCGAGGTCTGCGAGAGTTCTTGCAAGCTTTCCGATCGATCGAGTGGTTGCAGTCACATAAGCATCTGCCGCGCAGACCAGTCGGTTACAAGAAAAACTACGAATAAAGAACAGACCAGTTCAAACGGTCGGGGATAAGCCTGCGAGCGATCTCAGACGGCTCGCCGATAGACACGATATAAGCCAGAGTCAAACTAGAGGTAGTGTCGGCGACTTCCAGCCGATTTAAGTCTGCAAGCGATATTATGCGTCTTCACGACCGGTATGATGCTTGCAGTCACACATCTGACCAGTTGGACGAATTTCGAACCGTTCACAGTCACGTTCCAAAAATTTCTCATTTGGGCTGAAGATGACACTCAAGAATAAGAATGGATAATTTTCCACTCTCGCATTTTGGGTGGCTCGAATTTTCCACTCAGACACCCAAGAGAAATTTGAAGTTTGGGACACTGTTCAACAGAAAAGAACGTGTACATAACTTAGTTTTTTTTTTAAAGAAAATATCAGGGTTGCGCAGTGCGCTTGGGCTTTTGAGTCAATTATTTTCCATGCGACACCAATAGGTTTAATGATCATTTTCAGAGATGTTGGGGTTGCTGCTACAACCCCCTTTTGGGGTTCCTGCTACAACCCATTTTATATATAAAGTTGCACTCGTGCTGTTCATAATTCCTCCCGATCCACCCAACAACGCCCGATCCCATCCGACCGCTTCCGAATCTCCGACTACGGCGAGCGATCCACTCACGGCCGTAAGTTATCGTCCAAAGTTTTATAATCTGCGTCAATATTGTGTGCATACTTGTGCCACAGAATATATAGTCTACGACATGTCGATATGTCGATATGTACTACGATATGTCGTAGACTATATGTTCCGTGCTTGTGCGATTTTATGTGCACCGCGGGAGTATCACCACTGAGAGGGTTGTGGGTCCCTACTCTCTCCTCTCTCTCTCTGAAGAGTCGGGGGGGGGGTCGAGCCCCGTTTTTTTATACATTTTTTGAATGCCATCCTGACGTTTTTTTGCAGAATAAAGTGGCCAAAATCTGGGGAGAAATCGAAAATTGGGGGGGGGCTATGGCTACGAAGGTCAGTCCATGTCGCTGCCCAAGTGGCCCACCAGTCAAAATTCCTTAGCCGAGGCCCTGCAAGTGCTGTTACAGATGTGGCTCTAGCAAACACCTTGCATCATATCCAGGATGTGCAGGATGGAAGGCCAAATGTACTCAATGTGGAAAGACAGGCCACTTCACTAAATGCTGCATGAGTAAAAGTGAAACAAATGTGCATGCATCCAAGGCTGAGTCAAGTGCACGTCCCACTCATTCAAAGAAGAAAGTGTGCAATGTGGATGTCATGACTGTGGATGCTGGTGCTGTCGGCAACCTGTTGCTTCAAAAAGTGGTACTTACTGCTGATGATGCTTCTGCAGACTGTGAGATGCTCATTGACACAGGCTCTCAGGTGTCACTGATTCCAGATGCACTGTACAGCAACAGGTTTTCTGCTGTTCCACTCAAGGCGGCGTCTCACCAGCTGATGTCTGTGTTGGGTCATCCTCTTCCAGTGCAAGGGTGTATTGACCTGCAAGTGACTGTTCCGGAGAAGAACAAGAGTACCACTGCTATGTTCTATGTGGTCAAGGATGTGAAACCGATCTTGGGTCTCAACGTCATGTCAGCTCTGGCTTTGACTCTGTCGCCAGGTGCACTTGAACCTGTCTCTGCAGTCGAGGTTGTGGGAGAGCATCTGCCCATGATCTCTGGGTTCATTCACAAGCCAAGAGTGAATCCACAGGTGCCTCCAAAAAGGTGTAAAACCAGACGTCTGCCATTCAGCATCAGGGATGAAGTGGACTTGGAGCTCAAGAAGATGATGAAAGCCGACATCATAGAGGAAGCCGAGGCACCAGAGTGGCTATCACCACTGGTAGTCACTCGAAGAAGGAATGGACAAATACGCATCTGTGTGGATCTTCGTGGTCCCAATAAGGCGATCATACAAGACGCCTTCCCTCTGCCCTACCTGGAGGACATGTTCCACAAGCTACGTGGAGCAAAAATCTACTCTACACTGGACCTCACCAAGGCCTACCACCAACTGGAACTACACCCTGAGGCGAGGAACATGACTGCCTTCGCCACTCATGATGCTGTCTACAGATTCAAGAGGTGTCCTCTGGGCATGTCATCCATTCCAGGCGCGTTTCAACGTGTGATGACCACTGTGCTGAAAGGAGTGTCAGGAGTACAAAGCTACCTGGACGACCTGATTGTGTTCGGAGCGACAGCGCAGGAACATGACCAGGCACTAGCTACAGTGCTACAGAAGCTGAAGGAGTACAACATTCAGCTGAACATGGACAAATGCAAGCTACGACAGACTTCAGTCGCCTACCTGGGCATGCTGGTCAGCAAGGAAGGACTGAAGGTCGATCCTGAGCGGATCAAGTCTGTCGCCGAAGCCGTCACCCCCACCAGCCGAGAAGAACTACAATCGTTTCTCGGCGTGGCTGGCTACTACGCCAAGTTCGTGGCGGACTTCGCGACAGTGGTGGAGCCGCTGCGTCAACTACTGCGTGGCTACCAACCGTTCCAGTGGACTGATGACGCCAGCAACGCCTTCGCTGAAGTGAAGCGGCGCATCGTCGAGAGCGGCCCTCTGACTCCGTTCGACCCCAACCTACCTACGTTCGTGACCACAGACGCGTCCGGGGTTGGACTCGGAGCTACACTTTCCCAGCTACACGGGACGCAGGAAAGGGTTGTAGCGTTCGCTTCCCGCAGCCTGTCTACAGCTGAAAGAAACTACGCAGTCACGGAACGTGAAGCACTCGCCTGCGTGTGGGCAGTCGAGAAGTGGAGGACGTTCCTGTGGGGACATCCCTTCACACTACGTACTGATCATCAGGCGCTGGAGACGCTGCTGTCCCCTCAGGCGCATGGCCGTGCAGGCATGCGCATCGCCAGATGGGCAGCGCGACTGATGGTGTACCAGTTTGACGTAAAGTACATCAAGGGTGCGGAAAACATTTTCACAGACTGTCTGAGTCGCCTACATCACAGCGAAGATCCAGACGGCCAGACAGATGAAGACAGCTTCGTGGTGGCTGCAGTAAGCCTACCGGCTGTCACCGAACCCTCCTTCAGGGAGGAATGCGGCAAAGATCAGACGCTAGTCGCGCTTCGGAAGCTGCTCCAGGCTGACTGGCCACGACTGAACCAGCTGCCTGCTAACCTACGACCATACCACACGATCAAACACGAGCTGTGTGTGATGGACGATCTTCTGTACCGTGGAGAACGACTGGTGGTTCCTCAGTCTCTACAAGCAAGAATCGTCTCACTCGCTCATGAGCAGCATCAGGGCATGGTGCGTTCGAAGCGACTCATCCGGCAGACCTACTGGTGGCCTGGTCTGGACGCGCAAGTCGAAGAAGCGGTTCGACAGTGTCCTGTCTGTCAAGAGAACGAGAAGACGCTGAAGTGCACTCCTACCCCGCTTCAGCCGGTCGAGTTCCCTCCAGGCCCATGGTATAAAGCTGGAGTAGACATTGTAGGACCACTGTCAGGCCCGCGTCAGTGTCGCTACGCCATTGTGCTAATGGACTATCATAGCAAGTGGCCGGAGGTGGGATTCACAGAAGATATCACCTCCGCAGGAGTCATCTCCTTCCTGAACTCGGTATTCGCCAGAGAAGGGTACGTCCGGGAGCTCGTCACGGATAACGGCACCCAGTTTGTATCCGCTGAGTTCGAGGACTACTTGAAAAACAAGGGGATTCGACACCTGCGAAGCTCCAACTATCATCCTCAGGCCAACGGAGAAGTTGAGAGGTTTAATCAAGTGCTGAAAAGCACTCTGCGATCAGCGAAGTTGGTGAACAAGCCGTGGAAGGAAGCTGTCACAGAATTCCTACTACAGTACAGAGCTACGCCACACACGGCGACTAGAGTGTCTCCGTCGCAGCTGCTTCACGGAAGATTGATGGTCACCAAGCTGAATGCACTGCCGCCAAGACATACAGCAGTAGAGGACTCGGACGTACGTACAAGGGTCCAAAGGGCCCAGGAGAAAATGAAGATCTACACAGATGGACGTCGTCGTAGTCGTCCAGCACGGATCACTGTCGGCGATTGGGTGAGAGCTCGTCGAGTCGGTGGCTGGCACGGTCCACTGCAGGTGCTGAAACAGCGTGGGAAGTGGACATTCCTGCTGTCTGATGGGAAGGTGTGGAACGCGTCACGCCTCTGTCGAGCTGCTGAACCGCTGGACATCGCTGTCCCGCCACTCGAGCCGTCGCTACCTGCGCAGGAACCTGAACGAGCTGGGTCGGAGCGTCAGTCGGAGGCCCCGGCTGCGGAGCCACAGCCGCCACGCAGCTCCCCGCGTCGGATCGATCCTCAGGTGTCAGTGTCGCAGGCCCCATATCGCAGGCTTAGGTCTGCTGACGAACGCCGCCCGCCGGCACATTTTCGTGATTATGTTATGCATGACTGAAGCATTGTTTTATGTACTCGTTACGTTATGAGAGGGGGAACTATGTTGTGTCCGGTGATGCATTATGGGCAGTGTCCGGTGATGCATTATGGGTAGTGTCCGGTGATGCATTGTGGGTAGTGTGAAAAAGTGAAGGCCGAACCTTGGATGAGTGTGCCACGTGTTGGATTGGGAATAAAGCAAGTGGAAGCGGAGATTGATTGTACGGAAAGGGAAGCCGAAGCCGACGATACAACACCCACATTTCCTTTGTGCTCGACACGGTCGCAAATGACTCAAGCAGGGGAAAAGAGAGAAAGGAAAATGACGTGTTATTGAAGCTGGCAATGTGTGGAAGGTGATGCCAAATGTCGATCACCGACCGCAAGGGTGCCCAATCCAGCGCCGGCCCCCAACACCCAATCCAACCCAACACCCAATCCCAATCCGGCCTCCAACACCATACGACCTAACCCGCCCAATCCAGCGCGGGCCTCCAACACCATACGACCTAACCCACGAAAAAATGGGGTTTCGCTTCTTCGGTGCAGAACGTGATCAGTTTTCAGCTACATAAACGTATTGGATAAACACTCCTGTCCCAGTGAATGTTTTGCGTATAAGTTACGTTAAGATTGCATGCCGAAATTCCAACTCATTCATGGTTAAGCCCGGAGCTTTTTGAACGTCCCTCCTAGCTATAGTGAGTCTTTGAACTTGTTCTCAGGTAAGGTCACTTGACGTGACCTGGTGACCTGACCTTGAACGAACCGGGTCTGACATTTGCACAGCCGCCGTTTTTTTAGATATTCGCCAAAAACCTGCGGAGGAGGTGGGGCGTGAAAACGACCCCCTCCCCCTGCACGGCGCGGGTTAACCCGCGCCCCACTGGGGGTCCTGGATTTCCACGCCCTGCTGGAGGAGGTGTTTGAACACCCCCCCCCCCCCTTCTAACTCGGCTCCTAGGCCACGTAGCGATACGCGGAAGGCGGCGTGCGAAAGAGCACCAAAAACAATGACGACATCACATAGGTCACTTTTTTGGTCAGGTCAAAGGTCAGGTCACCACAGGTCATTGAAGGCAAAATTTCGCCAATTTTCAAGAAGCCAACGCATAACTCGGGAACCAATAGAGCTACAGCGCCGCGGAAAAGCGCATTCGATAGCCCTATTAAAGGGAGATAATGACCTTTTTCCACAAAATCTGAGTTAGGACCATTTTCTGACAAAACACAACAAGTTATAATGTAAATTTAAACCATTTTGCTCAATTCGGTACCTTGCCGCAAATATCTCAACTTGAAATCACGTTAGCGGGGAGCGCTGAAAATGACCGTTGAATAAGTACTTACATCACTTTTTGGTACTTGCGTGTAATTTTGTAAAATGAGCGTATTCCATACATTTGATCTTCATCACATCTAGTTAGTTAATGATCGTCTATAGTGCCTTCAAAAGATATTCATGGTTTTGGGGTGATTTATGTCTAAATTTACGCAACTATTTTTCCTGTTCATCATCTGACGCCATATGCTGCTATTTTAGTAGCAACGACTCAATTTTGAATCGGTCCCGCCGACTGCACAATAAAAGAAGATAGATACAACACTTTTGCGGCATCACTGAAAAACTTATGCAGTACTGTTATCAAAATTCTCATAACACCGTTCGACAAACCTTAAGTCTTTTTGAAATAAATATGCTTGTATTTTTCGCTTCAGGCTCTGACGCCAAAATAATGAATTTCGTAGTCGCAATCGCAAGATTTGGCTGCGTTTCTGGCGCATGCCGTTCATTTGTTCCGCATGCCGCATGCCGAAACAAAGAAGAGTAGGCACTATGTACCCCCGAATTAGAATCTAATTAATTCTAAAAAACCGAATTAACTCTAATTCAAATTAGAATCCTTACAACCAAGCAACGACAAGGCGATAACATAAACAAAAACCCAAGCGTCGCTGTTTGAAACAAAAGCGCCATATACTGCGACTTTTTATAGAGAAGGACAACGCATTTCGGTGGGTGTTACAAGTACTGCAAGTACTGCTTCTTTTTTGCAAAAATAAAAACCTTTTTCACATACGAAAATGTGCTAGGAAATTTTCATATTTTATAGAAACTACAGTAGAAATAGTATAGATGTCGAGTAATTTTTATTTAAGAAAAAAGAAAGCTCATTATCTCCCTTTAACGCCCTTTCTGAGCAATCCCTCAGATTTGACCTAACGTCAACGGTTTTGCCTGCAGAGGGCAAAAAACTGCCAAAATAGCCGATTTTTTTTCGGAAAGATTTTCTGCAATAACTTTTGACCCGAATCTTGCACCAAGTTACTTTTACCGGCATCGTGTTCCTCTCAAGAAGCATCGAATGAACTATAACTTGACCTTGAAAGGTCAACTTGAAAATTTGACCTCAGGTCAAGGTCATGACCTGACCGAAAATGGTCATGTTGCATATCAGTCGATGCGTATCGTCGACCTGAACACATCTAAGGCATTTTCAACGTTCTAGCGTGCCTCTATCAGAAGTTATTTGCGAATAACTGTTAGATACCATTCGTGACCTGAGATAACCTCAAGGGCTGAGATGAGCAGGGGTCACGGAGACCATTTTCATGATCAGTGTGTCTATGTTACTTGTAATTCAGTGTCTGGGAGTGTTGATAATGGCTTTCGTCCAAAAGCAGCGCATTCCAGTTTTTCTTCCATTGTAATTTATAATGGGAGGTCGCAAAATTGACCTGACCTTAGGTCATCGATATCAAAATTCTGAGACATACGTTTTGTACATGCTATTGCTCTTAGCAATCGTTGAAAGTTTCAAAGTGATCGGTCACTCGGTGTAGCTATGGCAGACATTGAAACTTTTTATGAGGTGAGGTCACTTCAAGTGACCTGGTGACCTGACCTTGAGTGACTTTGGTTTGAAATTTTAACAACATGTGTAGAATTCATGCATGATAAGGTGTTGCCGTTTATGAGATATTCGCGAAAAACCACGGGGGAAGTGGGGGGGGGGGGCAGGCCCGGCCGGGCGCCGTCAGTGCGCTGCAGCTATAGTAGCCAGGCGGAGGAAATGCATTGGAGGGATCTCTGCAACGCTATCGAGTTTCAAATTCGGATAAAGCGCGTGTAGGGGAGAGTGGGGAAAGATGCCCTAGGTTTTACTATGTCATATATTATTCGAAAATGACGATCGGAAAGCAAAAACTTGGAGTTTCAACGGAAGCCGACATCATTTTTCTCGAAAAATATCACACTTTCGTGGCTGAAATACACACATACACACACATGAAATGTATGATAGCCTTTTTTGCTATTAAGCATTTTCCTGAAGAAGTGAAATCTTACCCCACAGGGTGGGAAAGACGCCCCCTGGCGTTGGGGAAGATGCCCCCTGCACTATAAGTGGCATAAATGGGCACGTGAATCGCCTGAACAAATCAGTAGTCCCTTCGAGCCTGCAGTAGACACCAAACGTCATCGTAAGGGTCCTCAAAAGTAGTCGTAAGGGGCTTCAGAAGTCATCGTTAGGGCCATCATAGTCCAGCGCGGCCAAACAAGCCTCCGTGGTGGCGTTCGGAGACCACTGTGGGGCCCTTATAGGTCTTCATGATGTTTGAGGGCCCTCGAGCCCATCGTGGGGACCTCAGATGCCAGCGCGGCCCGTGGAGCCAACGTGGGAGCCCTCAAAGGATGTCGTGAGGGGCCCTGGAGCCAATAATTAGGCCCACAGAGGCCGTCGTGAGGGCTCTCAGAGTTAGATGCCGCCCAAAAAGTCGCTGTGTGGGCCGAGAGACCGGCATGGGGAGCACCCGATCGTACTAGACTCTCAATAGTCCCAGATCGGCTTTTGTCTCTCACCACAAGTATGTAATAAATGATTTGACGGGTTGCTTGAAGGACAGCCTACGTATTTAGGGGGGCGTCTTTCCCCATCAGGACAGGGGGCATCTTACCCCAAGTACCGAAGTAACATTAAATCAGTACAATTTGTTAGCCATAAAACTACACCCTGAAACAAACTGTTTGGGACACAGTACACGCATGTTAATGTATCACGACTATAGCAAGGGACGCAAAAATTATCTACTTTCTTTGATATTTACAATGTTTTGACACCAAAATATTTTTTGAAAGCAGCAAATAAAAAACATGCAATCAGCCAGCCGTTGCCCGACTGAGCTTCGCAAATTTTTGTGCAGTTAACAAGGCAGGCTTCCGCTTTACGCTAAGAACATTAATTTCCAGGTTCGATTCTTTGTTTCGCCGCTAGAGGGGGTGGGGCACCTTTCCCACCCTGGGCATCTTACCCCACTCTCCCCTACCACGGCGCATGATCCATCCACCATCTCCAATAGCAGATGAATGTTCTGTTTCGGTTTCGCCTGGATAACGCGTTGCGCCGACAACGCATGGTGATGGCATCCTGGTAGTATGAATCGGCGGCGGTAGTATGAATCGGCGGGGTTTTCCCCAGACCAGCGGAAAACCCCACCGGGCCGGCCACCGGTCGTAGCTGCATCGGGCACATCGCGCATGGGTTACACCGTGTCCGCTGGCCAACGTACCGAGTCCCAGCAGGTCGGCGGCCGCCGAGCTGGCCGGCGCAGGTGCCGGTGTGGGCCGCTCGGCGGGGTCGGCCGCTGGCCGCGGCGCGGCGGGCGGCACCGACACCGGCTTGTTCAGCACTGGCGCCGGCCCTTCCACGCGACCACGGCCCGCCTTCCTGGCGTTGCGGTGTTCCTTGATAGCGGCATCGATCTCGGCGTCCCAGTTGACCTGGCGGCAAGGCACGTCCGTCAGCACCGGTGCCCGGAGCACACACTCGCCCACCGCACCGGTGCGCAGCCGCTCCGGGCGGCCATTCGTGGTAGGTTTACACACTTTGTAGCAACCTTGTATACTAACCGCATGTGTAGGAGAGAACCGTCTAAGACACCGATGGTACGTACATAAGAATGCTTAAGCTTCTGACACAAATATATATATTTTTTTTCTCCTCCTTGCCAGGCTTCCTTGTTGGTACGCCAGCGTCTTTCAGTTAAGGAAACAGACCTGAGGCCGGATCAGCAAGGGAAGGGGCATGGAGCCAAGACCGAGTTTGCCAACATAGGAGACTTAGATAAAAAGGCAGTGATTCAACATGTGGAGGAGCAGTTCCATCTGTTAGAGCACCGCTATCGAGGTATAAACGACGATGGATGGATGTTTATTTTATCATCTTTCCACCCGTTAACAGGGCCAGAGCCTCGTCTAAGAGAATTACACTGGGGGGGGGGGGGGGGGGCAGAGACTCAAGGAGCCAAACCTAGGGTACCCCCAAATCCTGTTTTCTCACCGGATTTAGGCCACTTATTTTTCATCACAGTCCTGAAACCTGATGAACCTTTTTAACACTAAATAAATAAAAATAGTAGACCACCCGACCCATGCCTCTGCATTAGTTTATAACCCCCTTAGTTTTGGACCCGCTACACCTTTTTAAGTCGGTCATTTGTTTACGATTTCAGCCTCTCATGAATGCTTTACTGTTCGTCGGAGTTAAAATTTAACGACTTATTCCCGTTTATCTAAGAATCTTGCTCCCGTTATGGCTATAAGGGAGCCATCACTTATTTGTATGCGCTTCTGCTCCTCTGTTCGTGCAAGGTACAGTTAAAACGTTGAAACCAAATATTTTCTGAGAATAATCGAGCGAAATGGACAATTGATGCCCTCGAATGACCTGAACATTGACCTTATCCTAGCAATTTATTACGAACGCATACCTATATTTTTTTTTTGCGAACCACATCGGTTTCTAATGGGCCCCGCCCGCTTATGAGCGTCAGGTGCCGCGCTCTGATGGCCATTGCCAGCTTCAGGACCCACGTTGGCCTCTGGTAACACACACTAGTCTTTCCCGTCCACAGAGACGGACCACCGGGCTGAGCTTACGATCACCCAGAATGGGAGCCTGCTTCATTACGATTAGGAGCTACTCTTGCCGCACACCGGTGGCCGTCCAGCCAGAAGTTCAACGTCGCGTAGTGAGGACGACGATAGGTAGAAACAACAGATTGACGCCCCGAGGACAGAAACAACATGAGAATACGTGAAAGAGAATATGCGGGACACGGAGTTAGGTCGCCTGAAAACCCGAAATGTAACGTATTGCTGAGCGAAAAAAGCAATTGTATCAGGTAAACAAAATAAACACGTGAACACAGTCAGAGGTAATCGGGTACATCAATGTGCTCACATTGCAGCCATGTTTCGTTTACGCATTTGTTTTTATGTGCACTGACGCCTTGCAGTAAAAATTAGTTTGCCTTTTCGCTTTTGCCCCCCCCCCCCCAGTAGTGGCATTTTTACTCTGACTGGGGGGGGGGCAGGCCGGTGACTGCGGGGGTTTGCCCCCCCCCCAGTTAACATGTTGGACGAGGCCCTGAACAGGGCAAGAAAATTAATGGAAAAACATTGAATTACATTTTTGGAAATTCATGTCACCGAAAATAGCCCGAGATAAACGCATGACGATACATTTTAATATCAATAACGTTTGTTGTCCAAGTGACAACAACATATGGAATGGGGAGCTATAGAATTTGTCCCGGGTGCCCACCCTGACCCAACCACTCTCCCCGCGCCTAGTGCCGACCGAGACAGAAGCAAACTTCCAGCTAAGTTATCATATAGGTGAGAGTCACCGAAATGCTATCCCCTCCGCAGACCTGCCAGGGTTCCGTACCTAGTCGGAGATGTACTCGGTCGGAGTCGACAGTTCTGACCACTCAGTCAGTCAATTTTGAAAGCCAGAGTCGGAGTCGGAGTCACCAAAAATCCATTACCTCCGCAGACCTGCTTTGGCTGTGGAGTCATGTATATCATTCGATGCACCTTGACGAGCTGGACACAATGATACCATCCGCGCAGCTGTATCTTGTTCCTGTACGGAGTTATTGGCAAAAAAACCTTTGGTGACCTTTGATGACGTCATATGACCTTACAGCTGCCCAACAGCAAAACAGACCTCAAGGTAGTGAAAGTTTATCGTGTATGAAGTCATGTATGGTTTATGGGGCCATTCCGACCCATTTTAGTGGTAAAAACAGGGAGTTGGTTTTTCCCCCATTGACTTACCTATAATGGGGAGGTGTAGAAATTGACCTGACCTTAGGTCATCGATATCAAAATTCCGAGATATACAAATTGTAGCTACTAATGACCTTATAACATCCTGCGACTTTCAAAGGCCTCCGACATCTGCTGTAGCTCTGGTACGGTGACAAAGTTGCAAAAAAGTGACTTGAGGGGTCATTCAAAGTGACCTGGTGACCTGACCTTAAAAGTTAGGAGGTTCAAACTTGCAGGCCATGTGTAAAATTGATGAAAGAATAGTCGTACCAAATTTCGTAGCGCCGCGGTTTTCCCGCTATCTACGAAAAACCTCAGGAAGGGGGGGGGGCGGATATCCGCCCCCCCCCCCGTCGGGCCACGGGTTAAATAAGCAATGCCTAAATTAAATGAGTGGTGTCGATTTTAATAGTAACATGACGAATTTAAATGTATCTTGCTCACTTTCGTGGCTGTGCCTACGGCTGGCATGTTAAAACCCTCGCCGGACCTATTGGTTTTCTACATACGCGCCGGCCGAGGGGGGGGAGGGCGGGTACGACCCCCCTCGCCGTTTCGCCCCTGGTGAAGCTAGCGCGTCGCGGAAAAAACGAGCGTGTGCGCCGTTACGAGACGCAGAGATTGGTACCCAACTTTAAGGTCCTAGGTCAACCGGTGACCTCTGAGGTCAGGTCAAGTGCCCCAAGGTACGGTTCAGTTTTTGGTGAATAACTTCGCAAAAAACGGCCGCAGAGCGCCGATTTTGGCAGCATCGTGTTCGTCTCGCTCAGGCGCGTCGAATGATATACTTTTTGTCCGGGTCAGGTCAACTTGGGGTGTTGACCTCAGGTCAAGGTCAGGTCAGCACCCCCAGGTCACGAAGTTGGTCGATAGAGGTCATGTCGCATATCATTCGATTCGGCAGGCCTTCCTGAGTCCATTGGTGGCTTTCCCGACTCGCTAGCTCAATTTGATCAAGAGTTATTGACGAAAAACTAATATGACCTTGATGACGTCATAAACGACGTCACGCAAGGTCAACATTGCAAAAGTGACGCATCTAACCTTGCAAAGAGTGCATCAAATCACGATTCTGTGTGCTTGAGATAGTTGGAGATCGTTTCCGGCGCCAGAATAGCAGTTTTCATTTTTCCCCATTGACTTATAATGGTGAGGTCACCAAAATGACCTGACCTCATATGACCTTTAGGAAAAATCCGAGATATACAAGTTGTGGGACTCATAATGGATACTAGCTCCTACAAGTTTCATTTCCCTGTGACATCTCCTCTGGCAGTGAGGGCGTTGCGAAGTTGCGACATGTGAAGACCGTGCAGAGGTTCACTTATGACGTCATAGGTCAGTGACCTGACCTGACCCAAAAATGCGGTTGAAGTCAAAAGATGCGGCTTGGATCAAAGGTCAGGTATGCCAAGTTTCAGCTCACTATCGCCAGCGTGTTCGGAGCTATCGCGAAAAAACCCTATGGGGGGCGGCACCCGCCCCCCCCCTCGGCCGGCGAGGGTTACCCTCGCCCTGGCAGGGCATTTTTCATAACACGGCCTGGCAGTGGGGGTCGATGCGACCCCCCCCCTCGCGATTGGCTCCTATGGCACCTACAAACACCAAATTCGGCAGGTAGGTGGGCCCCCTGGAGTTCTCGCCCCTGTGCAAATTTGGTTGCTCTAGGTCAATATTTAGGGGGGTTTTGGGGGGTATAAATGTAAAAATTTCGCTAAAAACAGGTCAAAAGTTTTTCGCTTATAACTTTTGATCTAATTAAGATAGAGCAAAAAAAAAAGCACCAGTGAACTCAGCACGTCAAGGCGCGTCGAATGATATACTTTTTAGCTTGCTTAAGTGTACTTAAAGTTTTTTCTTAAATATTAAGTAAACTTTAATTAATTAATTAAGTTCAAGTTAACCAAATTGCATCATATTGCATATCATTCGATTCGGCTGATCACCAGGAACACAATGATACCATTTTTTAAGCTCTAGCGTCATGATGTGCCAAGTTACTGGCAAAAACGTCATTTGACCTCAGTTGACCTCATTTGACCTGACCCATGGATAATTACAGCAAACAAAGAAGCATCAAGTGACCTGCTGCTAAGTACTGTGGTTTCAAAGCACAAAAGTGATAGAACGAAGCGGATATCTCCAGTATTTTCCTAATTTAGTATTTTCCCATAGGCTCAACATTACGACGTAATGACCTCTAACTGACCTCAGGTCTGTAACCTCAAAAACCCGAACTATATGTTATACAAATCGGTGAACTCAGCACACCCTGAAATTTTGAAGGAAATCAGTCCAAAACCGTGAGTTGGACAGGTGCAAAAAGAAAATTGAAATTTGACCATAACCTTGTACCGGTTTTTCTGACCTGGTGATCTGACCGAAGGTCACTCGGACCTGAAATTTTCAAGTCATATGTAAACACGTTGGCCCATAGGCTGTGCCAAATTTGGCGGCGCTCCGCGCCGCCGTTTTTACGCTATCTTCGAAAAACCTTAGGGGGGGTCGCATCGACCCCCCCCTGCCAGGGCGAGGGTTAAATGGCAAATCGTGCATGTGACCTATACTCGGTAGTGTGGTGCTGGTGAGTGCCGGCTGGGACGCACCTTGGGCAGCGGCGGCGGCACCCACTCGCGCGCCGTGTACTTGTTGTGCTCGTACTTGGCCCGGATGAACGCCTCCAGCGCCGAGTCCGTCTGCGGCCGCCGGAAGTTGTCCGGCAAGTTGGCCTCGTACACGGCTCGTGCCCGGCTGTTGCCCATCTGCTGCAGCGCCTGCCGGTCGCACAGCGGCAGGGTAGACGGACGCGTCACAGGGTGTCAGATTACAAGCATGGCCTATGTGCACGCGTCTGGTTAGCAGAAGGGTCGGCTCGCACGGCCGGGCAGGAGAGGAAGCCGCAGCGAGGGTTCATACTATTCGAGAACATAGGTGGCGGAACAACTTGGGGCAAGATGGGGGGGGGGGGGCACCGGCTCAGCCTCAAGGAGCCAAAATATAGGGTAGGGGAACTTTTGGTATTATCGGACGGGTAACTTCAAGTCATCATAACATGGAGGTTATCATTTTTATTTAACTTGGAGCCATTTACTACCGTAAAGTGGGGCTATTTGAAACGGATTTTACAGTTTTTGGCCTCTCCCTTGAAGACGGTTCATATTTCTTATAGCATGTAAGTTGCAAAAATGTAGTTCTCCTTCTCTGTGAGCTCTTTCATATAGGTGCATTTTTGTTCAGCTAGTAATAATGATTAAGGCTATTTTTTAGTTAAAGCCTGTCTCAAATAGCCCCATAGGGTGGAGCTATTTGAGACAGTTTTAGTTGGAAAGAAAATGAAGAAAATCGGTCACGCTAGAGATAATTTTTTACACGCCACGCAATTGGAAATCAAATTTTGATAACTTTGGCAGATATTGTTTGTGCAAAGACTGTTATATGTCCTTTATATTCAATATTTTCCTTTTCCGTAGGACACTTCATTTCGGTAGAGTATAAAATTCCATCACCATATGCTAAGGTTATCATAATATGATGTGACCCTAAACTTTCAAAATGACAGGATGATCATCAAGGACTATTTTAAAGTTGACGACAGTAAAATTTTGAAAGCATTTTTTGTATATAGCCCTGGTGACGTGAAAACAGATATACCGAAAGTCGGTGGGGCTATTTGAGACAGGCTTGCTACCTTATGAAACACACCGTAATGAATCAAACAAGGCAAAAGGTTTCCAAAAACATTTAGGTGAATGGTCTGCATGATTATTTGTTCCATTGTGCAGGGTGTCTCAAAAGTTAGTTGACACATTTCCCATGCCAATAAAGCATATAAGAACCGGCCAAAAATCTAATGTTTTGGTGTCTGTGTGTACACTAGACAAATATGCATGCTTTGACAACTGATTCGGAGGGTTGAAAACCAAACCCTTTGCTGTATCTCCAAAAATATTTGCCCATACCGATTTTCGTCGCTCCGTCGGCTGCCGGAGGCTGATAAAAGGTCACCAGCTTTCAAGCTCTTGTAGGGGAATCCCCTGCAGTTTCTGCGTCGGATTTAGGTTTGACGAGCTCCCCGGCAACATCCGCTTCTCCCTAAAAGCCGACAGCTTGCATCGACACCATCCGTGAGTATTTTGTAGGTTTTCTCTGGCGCCAACTCCTTCATGAATGACTGGCGCCGACCTCTCAAGCACCATTGTCCTTTTCAAAACAACCCCATTCCTGAACAAATGGGATGTGCCAGGGGCAAATTTTTCGCAGCATATCATAGCAGAATGTCGCGGCCATCTGTTTCTTAGACACATTTGGCAAATTTTGCAAATCCCAAATGCTCGTCAACTAAGATCAGTTTGACGAAAAGCAACATTTCTCTCAATAGCTCAAAAGCTATGCATCCTGGCCACATGAGCTCAAGGTGGCCATTATTGGTGCGAAGGAAAACAAAGGTGCGCGCATAAAGCAGCAGATAACTGCAGCGGTTCAGCCGGGAAGGCTGGTGGGCCGTTTTGCCTCGCTGGGCCGTCTTACCCCACCTTCCCCTATTTTGCAACACCATACAACCTATTATTTTCAAACTTCATATCCAGATCAGAATCCAATACAGTAGCATCCGCTTCATAAATCCTCGGATAATAAATAAATCCAGCCACTTATTGTGGCCGCTTGAGCTGTTCACGGATTTTCTCCATGGATACCAATAGTTAACAAATCCGCTTAATAAAAGCACGCACTCCTCTTAATTAACCCTCGCCCCGCTGGGGGGGTAATTTGACCCCCCCCCCCCTCTGGTTTTCCTAAATAGCAAGAAAACGGCGGCGCGCAGCGCCGCCAAATTTTCAGTACCTTTCCGGGCATCAATTTGACACCTTCACATCAAATTTCAAGTCTTAGGTCACCTTAGATCATGAGTTATTGAGGTCAAACTGAGGTCATGTTCGAGCAAAAATGAGCAAAAAACATGAAATCGTGAAACGCTCACAAAAGCTACAGTTACCAAGCAATTTCAAAGTTCAATATGGTTATGTAGACAAAAAATAGCGCTACAAAACTGCTATCTCGGATTTTCAAAATTTTCTATTTTGACCCCAAAAAATAAAAAAATGATTTTTTTAGCAAAACTCAAAAAAAAATCCATAAATTTTCCGAATTTCGAAAAAACCGGATTGTATGTGATAGTCCCTGCGCTCTTTTATATACATACCAAATTTTAGATCGATATCCCCTTTTTTGGCCAAGTCATAGCGAAAAAACTGTACGAAATTGATGACGTCATATTTAACTCAATTTTTAGCAATTCTAGACCACGTAGCGCAAAACAAAAACCACCGTTGAACTCCCCGTGACGAGCTGCATCGAATCGATACCCATTTTATGCAAAAATATCAAGTTTGAAATTTGACCTAATTTGACCTGACCTTGACCTGACCTTGAATTGACCTTCACCGAAACATAATCTAAACTGACCCTAAAGACTGCCTGACCCACATAATCGTATTTGGCATATAAAATGGACCATAAAATCACACATATGATATTCACATGATATTTTCATAATGTGACCCTCAGTGACCTGACCTCTGTGACCTGACCTGGTATCAGTGACATCAACTAGCAAAATATGTTTGAAGAACATTTCCCCATCGATGATTTTCAATGAAATGCATTTTACTCGATTTTACAACGCATTTCTTGAAATGCCTGTAAACGGTGAAAATTCGACATTTAACCTGACCTGTGACGTCATCGGTTTGAACTAGGTCAACGAAATTGGGTCACAAGGTAGTTCCCTGATGGGGCTATCCAACACCGTTTACCGCTTGTCGCTATGTTGCGTGGTTCTCGAGATCTTAGTGGGGGCAAATTGACCCCCCACCTCCACCCCCAGCAGGGCGCGTTGGTCGGCAGACCCCAGCGGGGGCGGGTTAAAGGTAGTGTGCCACCTTTGAAAGATTTCCCATTTTATTTTTCCTAGGATAAGAAGCTTCTGTTTTTACCTAATATCGCAAAAAAATCAAAAATGGGCCTGGAATAGTGCCTTTTTCGCCTAAAAGTTTATCGGTTTTTAGATATGTATAACAACTGTAGTGGGCTCACCTGCAAACAGGCGTCGGGCAACAATCGCGAATGCGGCGCACTTGTGACAATAAGCAAAGGTCATTATAGTGTTACGACCATACGACGTACGGGAATGAGTTATCAGCTGTCTAATCGTAGACAACACTTGGATAACACAATGTCGAGCCTTAAACTGTAAGCCCGTATTGGTATTGTTTCTTTTATTTGGCTGTCGAACATTATTTATGGTTTGAAATATGATTTTATGTAAAATAATTGATATGAAAAAGCCGTCTTATAAGTTATGACCCCATTTCACCACACGCAAGTGGCAGAAATGACAATGATCAGCTGACGCATTTTTCTTGGCCGAAGTCAGAGCGCGCGGCCCGACGCACCACGCGTATTTGGAAATTCCGACCTCGACGAGCATCAGAAGCCACCTAACAGGCGTGTTCGAAACCGCAGGAGATGATGATGAACGGGTTTATCGAAACTTGATTGGATGAGCATATCGGTAATAGCGATTTCAGTGTGTGCATTTATTGTTCATAGTGGTGTGAAATGTGGTTGGGGTACGACCGACAACCCGTCGGGGCGAATTTCGCACTGGGGTACTCAAAATTTGAAGAATTTAAGACGTTTCCATGAGTTTTGAAGGTATGGATAAGTTCTAAAAATCCGGTTCTCCTTATCTGGGCCATTAACTCCATACGGTCCAAGAAAGCTGGCACACTACCTTTAAGCCAATTGGGAGTTTCGAAGTCCGCAGTGACGTCTCCCCACTCAAAATGTGGCATCCAAACCGCTCCCAAAGAACCGCTCTGGTGCAGCGGTCTGCAGCAATCGAAGTTCTAAAAACGGAAGTTCAGGGCTATAAAGAGCGCAATCAGCATGCACCTCAAAGAAATGTTCCTGGCAAAGCAGGCACGCTCGGCTGTTCCGTGTTGATATAGAAGGCGTGACGGGGAGTGATGGTGCATGGATGGATATGTTGACTTGATCGCTGTGACAGCTGGGGCATTCCACGATAGACCGTACCAGGCCCGTCACCCTCATCCATCAGATTTTAATGAAAATCGGTTCTAGGGGTAATCATAGGCCCCAAAGACGCCTGGCAAAATATCACACTTCTCAGATCAAAACTTTTTGAGTTATATTGCATTACATTTTTTAACTTCGGTTTATAACGGTGAGTTTGATGGCCTATAACTCAAGAACGGGTTAAGCAACCAACAAACGGTGAACAACACACAGCTTGCGATGAATCAATGATAAATATTACTTTTTAAAAATTCCAAAGAAAAATTTTCTTTGTTGAACAAAAATCTTAATCTTTTTTCATTTGCCTCTAATGACTTTTGGGACCAAAATTTTTCACATTTCTATTTTTTCAAAATAACCTTCATGTCATTGCAAATCGACATGCAAAAAAATTAGAAAGGTGTTCTTTCTATAAGTTACTCATTTTTCCGCAAACAAAATGGGTTTCGAGGGGGTTAATACGACCCCAGCACGCCGTTTCGCTTCTAATAGAGCTAGAGCCTCGCGGAAAAAACGTGCGTGTGTGCCGTTACAAGTTGCAGCGATTGGTAACCGATTTTAAGGTCTCAGGTTAACCGGTAGCGTCTGAGGTCAGGTCAAGTGACTGAAGTTTTGGGTTCGGTTTTTAGTAAATAACTTCGCAAAAAAATTGCCACAGAGCCGCGATTTTGGCATCATTGTGTTCGCCTAGCTCAGGTCCGTCGAATGATATGCTTTTTGTTTGGGTGAGGTCAACTTAAGTAGTTGACCTCGGGTCAAGGTCAGGTCAGAGCCCCTCAGGTCACAAAGCTGGGCAAAGGATATCATATGGCATATCATTCGATTCGGAAGATCGTTCCGGGTCTATTGGTGGCTTTCCCGACTCTCTAGCTCAATTTGATCGGGAGTTATTGACGAAAAACTCGTACGACCTTAGTGACGTCATAAATGACGTCACGCAAGGTTAGCAATGCAAAAGTGAAGCATTGGACATTGCAAAGAGTACGTGAAATCACGATACCATATACGTGAGATAGTTTCAGATCATTCTCGGCGCCAAAATAACAGCTTTTTATATTTCCCCATTGACTTATAACAGTGATGTTACGTGACCGGCCTGACCTTATGTGACCTTTAAAGATTCCCAGATACACAAGTAGTGAGACCTCTGGAGGACACCATATATGCGTCCTGTAACTTTCATCTCGGACAGCTGTGGTCATTGGCGTCCAAAACAATGACAGAACCAAACAGCCTTTTTCACTCCCGCGCTTATAGGAAAGATGGTTGGATGAACCCTCTTTTCATTTTTTTTCAGATGACTCGGACCTCAATTGAAATATCAGTAACCCGTGATGTCACTAGGTAGCTTAACCACGCCATTTGTAAGCTCCCCTCCCGAAATCACTATTCGAGACCGTTATCGTAAGGCAAAATAAATACATTTATAGAAAGAACACCTTCCTAATTTTTTGCATACTTCTTAACAATGAGCCAAATATTTTTTTAATGAAAACAAAAATTCAAAAAAATTTGGTCCCAAAGTCCAAAAAATACAAATGAAGGAAAACTCGATATGTCATATATCAAAAAAGCGTAATTTTCAAAATTTCAAAAATACATATTAATCTCTGTTTCATTGCAAGTTCAATGCTATATAACATTTGGCATTTGAATAATCCGTCTTCGAGTTACAGCCCGCCAAACTTAGCGCTGCAAAGCAAGATCCAAAAAATGTTATACACCATAACTCAAAAAATACTTATCGGATAAGCCTGAAATTGTTACAGGTGGATTCAGAGCCCCTGATTACCCCTGAGACCGATTCTCGTCAAAATCTGAGAGATGAAGGTGTCAAATTGAAAAAAGTGGTACGATCTATCGTGAATGCCCCAGCTGTGCAGTGTGCGCTGGTCACTTTCAGGGGCATTTCTACGGTCGCTGGTTTGGGGATGTCCAACCCTGAAACGCACGCATTTATAAATTAGGCTGCATTACGAAACTCAAATTATTGGGGGGTCCAGACCCCAGCGACCCCAACGATGGCGGAGCCCCTGGTCACTTTGATTGGAAAAAGTGAGGCCGTGAGGAATGCTAGCCTATACGTTGTATTGCAGGGGAACGGAACGTGCAGCTTCAATACATGCCTATTTAATGAAAATAATTGACTCCGGTTAATAAAGCCACCGCTTAATAAATCCGAAACACCTTCCCACCAAGGTGGAATCATTAACCCGCGCCCGACTGGGAGTCCTGGATTTCCACGCCCTGCTGGTGGGGGGTGGGGGGTTAAACACCCCCCCTTCTAACTCGGCTCCTGGGCCGCGTAGCGATACGGGAAAGGCGGCGTTCGAAAGAGCGTCAAAAATAAGGAAGAAATAACTTCAGTCACTCTTTTGGTCAGGACAAAGGTCTGGTCACCAGAGGTCATTGAAGGCCAAAATTCGCCGATTTGTAGGTCAGATGTCGACTACTTTCAACAAATCGACGAACAACTCGTAAACTAATAAAGGTTCAGCGCCGCGGAAAAGCGCATTTGGTAGCCCTATTAGCGTTCTTTCTGAGTAATTCTCTCAGATTTGACCTACCGTCAACGGTTTTGCCTGCAGGGGGCAAAACTGCCAAAATAGCCGATTTTTCGGAAACCGTTTTTCTGCAATAACTTTTGACTCAAACCTTGCACGAACTTTATTTTATAAGCATCGTGTTCCTCTCGCCAAGACGCGTGGAATAAACCATCACTTGACCTTGACACGTCAATTTGAAAATTTGACCTCAGGTCAAGGTCGTGACCTGACCGGTAAGGGTCAAGTTGCATATCAGTCGATCCGTATCGTCAAGCCAAACACAACTAAGGTGTTTTCATCGCTCTAGCATGCCTCTATCAAAAGTTATTCGCGAAAAACAGATACCTAACCATTGGTGACCTGAGATGACCTCAGGGGCATAAAAAGGGGTCACGGTTGCCATTTTCATGTTCAGTGTGTCAAAAATATCAGTAATTCAGCGTTATAGAGTGTTTTAAATGATTTCCGTCTAAAAAGGAGACTTTCAATTTTCTCCCATTGTCTTATAATGGGGAAGTCGCAAAATTGACCTGACCTTAGGTCATCGATGTCAAAATTCCAAGATAAACATCTTATACATATTGCTGCTCTTATCAATCTCTGAAAGTTTCAAAGCGATCGGTCACTCGGTGTAGCTTTGGCAGATAGGTATTGAAACTTTTTATGTAGTGAGGTCACTTGACCTGACCTGGTGACCTGATCTTAAGCGACCTGGGTCTGAAATTTTTACAACACATGTAGAAAAGATGTATGATAAGGTGTACCAAAAACGGCGCCACCGTTTTGTAGATATTCGCGAAAAACCACAGGGGGTGTTCAACCCCCCCCCACACACACACACACACACACACACAGCAGGACACGGGTTAAGCGGATTCCACTGTACCAGTATTACACTGATTACGTCAGTGCCCAACCAATCGCAAAAAAAATAGAAGAGGACGTAAAAGGCCGCCTCCGCTGGCGCACCGGCGGGTTAGCCGGGCACGGGGCAGCTGGCGGCGACTCACCACGGCCTGCTCCGGCTTCCACGTGTCCAGGTTGACCGACTTCACCTTGGAGATGTGCACGCCCAGGTTGCGGTGGATGCCGGCGCAGCGGATGCAGAGGAAGACGCCCAGATTCCAGGAAGCCCACCGCGGACCTGAGCAGGGGCAGCGCACGCGCGCCGTCACACGTCAGAGCGCCATGTGCGAGGTGCAATGAAAAAAATAAGGTCATTTATAACCCGCGCCCCATTGGACAATTACCGGACCCTGGCAACCGTTGTGGCCTTTTGGTCCCTCCACCCCCTCAGATCTTCGAAAATTAACGACTGATTTTCAAAATCCAGACGGTATTTTTCAGCCACGCACATGCACTGTCAGTTAAGCTGTAATTTTTTTTCTTCAGGTCACTAATTACGTCAGAGGTCAGGTCAAAGTAAGCGCTATTTAAGTGACCATCCCACCTTCACATGAGTTGCGAGTTGAGATTGTTACGGTTTTACATAATGGTTCGATAGCAAATTAATTATCGTCGGGATTCCGCCGCCCCAGACGCACACGCGACTCCCGATGTGAACTGTATTGAGCTCGGCCGTGAACTGAGACACATTACAAAAGGACGCCGGAAACCGCGCGCCGGTACAGCCTACCTATCAGGCGCCGGCCGGCGGCCGGCAAACAGCTGATTGCGCCGGCTCAGTAGCACGCACCACAACACCTCCCCCCAGACGTGGGGGAGACAACACGTCTCAAGAACAAAAACGTTGCCTCCGACAAACACAAGTGCACCAACGCGTGCCAGCGCACGATGGCTACACAAACTCATACACTGGGTCCGACCAGGTCACAGTCAGCCTCTTAGGCTGTCTGTTGCGCCTCACAGAGGCGTCAGGCGCGGGGGTCGCTGCGCCAGGGCGACTGCGGGGGACTTTGTTAGCGACTGGGGTCCCGCTGTCGGCGGTCCTGGTTCGGGCGCTGGCCCGGCCGCTGTTGCCGTCTTCGGTGATGGCGTCTCGGCTGCCATCGGGTGACGTGGTCACCGTCGGCCGCAGCGGGCGGAGGTATCGTCGATTCCGACAGTAGGTGCGGCCGCTTGGCAGGCGGGCCAGGTAGTCTCGTCGGCTTCCGATGCCAACGACGACGCCTGTCCGGTCCCACAAACCAGTCTTTGGATGTTGCAGGAGAATCTGTGGACCGATGCGCAGAGGTCTCAGCGAGCGGGCGCTCGCGTCGTAGCGTTCCGCAGTCTGGGACTTCAGAGCGGCTGCTCTCTCATCACACTCCTCCGCCGCGCGCTGCCACACCTCGGCAAACGCTCGGTGGTGAGCTGGCACGGTAGAGCGCAGCGGGTGACCGTACAGTATCTGGGCAGGGGAGCGACCATCGGCCCGAGGCGCGTTCCGCAGCTCCAAGAGGCCGTGCGCGAACGCGTCGCTGTCCAGGTTACCTCGGTCGCTGACCTTCTGCACGAGCCTGTTTACTGCCTTCACTGGAGACTCCGCATGTCCGTTCGACTGAGGAAAATGCGGAGTGGAGATCACGTGGGTCACTCCCCACCGTCGCAGGAAGTCGCGGGTGTGGCGGGCTGCGAACTGCGGCCCTCCGTCCGTTCGCAGAGTCTTGGGTGCCCCAGTGGCCGCGAAGGCGACCCTCAGGCTGGACACCAGGTCCTTCACCGACGTCTCTCCAGAGCAATGAAAGACGAACAGCCATCCAGAGAGGCGGTCTACGTATACAAGATACGTGCGACCAGCCCACGAAAAGTAGTCCGCTGAGACGGCCTCGAAGACTTGAGTCGGTACCGCCTCGGAGACTAGCGGTTCCTTTTGCTGGCTTGGGAGAAAGATCTGGCAGGACTTGCACGCTCTGACGAAGTTGGCGATGTCCTGGTCAAGCCCGGGCCAGTAGACAACTTGTTAAGCCCGACGCTTGGTGCGCTCCACACCTTGATGGCTGGCGTGAAGCCGCTCGAGCGTCTCCCGACGCAGACTCTCAGGAATCAGGAGTCGCTGCCCGCATACCAACAGGCTGCCGTCCACGGCGAGACGGTCTCTCGCTGTCCAGTAGGGCCGCAGCGTCGGCTCCAGCTGCGACTTGTGGTCTGGAAAGCCAGCCAAGACCACGTCTTGGCCAAGACCACGTCGACCACCACGAGGGCGCCGAGCTCTGCATCACGCTCAGACGCCGCCCGGACCCTCTGCAGAGTAGCGTCCGGGAACAGTGAGTCTTCCTCGGTCGGATCAGCCGTGGCGATCCTGGCGATCAGGCTTGCGATCTGGTGGGCTTCCTCCTTCTCCGCCTCTTCGTCGTCTGGAGTCGGAGTATCCACCGGAGCCCGGGAGAGCGCATCCGGGATCGCGCGCAGTTTCCCTTGCCGCCACACAGCGACGAAGTTGAACGGCGTGAGACGTTGCCGTAGTCGTTGCAGTCGCGGGTTGTCGATGTCGATGAGGCTCTTGGAGTTCAGCACTGGAACGAGCGGTCGGTGGTCTGTGACCACCTCGAACTGCTGCATGCCCGAGAGGTACAGGTCTCGCGGGTTTTAGCGGTAGGTTTTGCACCTAGAAAATTTAGTGTACTTCAGGCTATATCTTCGTCGTCTTAAGCTTTTAAATGTTGAAGATGCGATCGACTTGTTGGGTAACAAGCCGGCCATGATCGTGCAAAATGGCTTCATCGTAGATCGATTAGTTTCTGAGATATTACCGGAAACGTAAAAGTGCAAAACCTACCGCTTAATCTCTCGAGACCTGTACATGCTGCACTTCCGACAAGCCCATGAAACTGCCAGCATCTCAATCTCGCAGACGGCGTAGCGGGACTCCACATCGGTCAGAAAACCAGACCCACACTGAATCAGTTTCCATCGTCCATCTGCATCCTGTTGCCGCAGACAGAAACCCAGCCCTCGCAGGCGAGCGGCGTCGGTCTCCAGGACTGTCCGGCGCCGCGGGTCAAAGAAGTCGAGAACTGGTGGCGAGACCAGTGCCTTCTTCACGTCACCGAAGGCTTTGGAGTGCAGCAGCGTCCACACTCACTCGTTCTTCGGTCGAAGGAAGTGTCTCAGATGCTCGGCGGCGGCCGAGACGTCTGGTGAGAAGTCACCCAGCTGGTTCACGAGACCGAGAAACGATCCGAGGTCCGTGAGGCACGCCGGCTGCAGAAACTCCGCGATGGCTCGCACCCTCTTGTTGTCTGCGGTGTTGCCTATCTGGTCGATCTTGAATCCACAGAACCCCACCTCATTCCCGGCGAAGGAACACTTATCTGGGTTCAGTGTCATCCCGTGGTCATCGCATCTCTGCATGATGCTATTCCATACGTTCCATACGTGCTCCAGGTGAACTGAGTAGCTCGAGTCGTACGCCAGAATATCGTCTACGACTTTGCATGTCTGAGAGATGTCACCGAGAGCAGCGTCGCCTCTTCGGTTGTACTCGTCTCCTGACGAGATCAGATCCATGACGGCACGTTTGTAGCGGAAAGGGCCCCATGGCATGATGAAGCACGTCTTGTCTTGGTCCTCCTCGCTGATGGGGATCTGGTGGTAGCCAGACCTGCTATCCAGCTTCGTGTAGAAGTTTGCACCACTGCCGATCGAAGCCACAGCGTCGTGCTGCGACCTGACTGGGTACGCTGGCCTCATGACGAATCGATTCAGCTTGGTGAGGTCGACCGTCAGACGGCAGCCAGAGACCGTGCCGTCCGGCGACCGCTTCGCCACCGGCACGATGGGGTGGCACCACTCGGTCGGATGCTACACCGGCTCGATCACGTCACTCTCCAGCAGCTCATTCAGCTGGCGCCGAATGTCGTCACGCCAGCAGAACAGTACACTGCGAGCTGTGGAGACGGCAACTGGTGTGGCGTCTTCAGTCAATTCGATGGCCATTGAGCCTCCGGACATCTTGCGCAACTTCGAGGTGACGTCAAACACTCGTGGGAAGGCTTCCTTCATCGCTGAGAAGTGCTTCCGCCCTTCTTCAGACGATGGCACGCCTCTGCTTTCGAACAGCGTCGTGCCATGGCAGTAGCGAGCTGTGCAGCTTCGACGGCTATCGTCCTCTTGATGCTTCCCAGCTGCAGTGCGACTTGGCACGCTCCCAGGCAGGGCAGTTCTCGTTCGTCAGCTGCGAACAGGCTTCCAGAGGGCGGCGTCAGCTTCTTGACGTTGATGCCCATCTACTTCGCTGCCTCCAGAGAGATTACAGACACCTCAGCGCCTGTATCTGGCGTCCATGTCGTTTGTTGCCTGCGACCATCACTCCGATGCAGCAGAATCTGGATCTGCGGAGCACGCGTCGTGTGCAGGCCTTGGATCATGCAGTATCGGTGCTCCTGGTCCACTATTTGTCTGGCAGGTGCAGATGCCACTCGCGTCTGCATCGTGATGAGCGACACGCGTCTGCCTCTATCAGACCTCCGCTGGGTCCGGTCCGTGCTCGCCGGCGGAGCGCGCGAGTGACTGGCGCTGCGACTGCGGCAGACAGACGCGAAGTGGCCTACCTTGCCACGAGCTCGGCAGGTCTTCTTGACGGCCCTGCAGTCGCTGGCGCTACGGTGAACTTCGCCACCGCAGCCGGGGCACATCTTCTCTGTCGACCGGTCTCTCGGGCGACCGCGGCTGCGCTGGTACTGAGAGACCCTCGCCAGGGTCGAGCCAGCTGGTTCACGAATGGCTGAGCTGTTGGAGGCGGCATTCTCTGACGCTCAGGCGATATCCACTGCCTTCTGAAGCGTGAGATCCGGCTCTTCCAACATTCTGAGGCGTGCTTCTTCGTCTCGCGTGCCGACAACGACTCGATCTCTGAACCTGTTGTCCTGGCAGTGGTGACAGAAATCACAGAACGATGCAATCCCCTTCAATCCACAGAGAAAATCGTTCACTGTTTCGCGCCCGCTTCCTGTACTCAAAAAGTAAATTATACAGACCACGCCATGTTATGGTTTTACATTTAAGTCTATGTTAATAATGGTTCGATAGCACATTAATTATCGTCGCGATTCGTCCGCCCCAGACGCACACGCGACTCCCGATGTGAACTGTATTGAGCTCGGCCGTGAACTGCGCCGTATTACAAAAGGACGCCGGAAACCGCGCGCCGGTACAGCCTAACTATCAGGCGCCGGCCGGCGGCCGGCAAACAGCTGATTGCGCCGGCTCAGCAGCAGGCATCACAACAGAGATTGCTAAATTGGGGTACCCAGTGGCGGATCCAGGGGAGGGCAAAATGGGCATTTGCCCTCCCCACTCCCCAAAGCCAAATCGTGTGGGCAAGACTATCTTTTTGCCCCTCCCAAAGCATGTAGCGATGAGCAAATATAATACGGCGTCGATGCCTATATGGACGAAAAGCAGGGCTTCTGTCCGTGACGGCCATTCCGAAGGAAGGAGCTGACCACTTGCTGCTGATATTTTGGGTCGATATGCTGATATTAGACTGAACCCCCTGAACAGCATGCATGCATAAGCATTGCAGTGTGGCCAATGGCCATGGTGTGGGGTAACACGGGGCAAGATGCCCAGTCGGGTAAGACGCCCACCACCCTATATTCGAAATTACCTAAGCAATCCACAGTTTTGTCATTTGCCTCATTGCTGTGGAGGGTTCCGCGTAAAAAACGGCGACGTGCCTAGCCGCCATTTTATACCTATTTCTTGCATATGTTCTGAAAATGTCAGACCAAGGTCTCTCAAGGTCACGAAGTCACTATAGCTGCACGTCAAGTGACAACATAACCTAAAAACATTTCCAATGCTTGCCATAGCTATAAACCGAGTAACGGATCGCTTTGAAACTTTCAGCAGTTAATAAGGGTAACAGTACCTATGTACAAAATGTTAGTCACATGATTTGTATATCGATGGCCTAGGGCTAGGTCATTTTTGCGACCTCTCCACTAGGTATAAGTCAATAAGAGAAAATTGAAAGGCACCTTTTTTGGGCAAACCTCCTGTCCGGTAGCTCAGTTGGTAAAGCAATGGACTCCCGGTAGTGAGAGCCCGGGTTTGAGTCGCTCCGGCGCTCGATATTTGAGACTCCTGACGGGGATGGTCTGAGGTTGGTGGGAGCAGCCGCAGCCAGTCAAAGTCAGGAGTGGGACAGGCCGTGTCCGGTTTTGAATGGCAGGTTAACCCGCGCCCTGCTGGGGGTCCTGGATTTCCACGCCCTGCTGGGGGGGGGGGGTGTTTGAACACCCCCCCCCCCTTCTAACTCGGCTCCTGGGCCACGTAGCGATACGCGGAAGGCGGCGTTCGAAAGAGCGTCAAAAATAATGAGGAAATCACTTCGGTCATTTTTTTGGTCAGGTCAAAGGTCAGGTCACCAGAGGTCATTGAAGGCAAAATTTCGCCGATTTCCAGGTCGAATGTCGACAATTTCCAAGAAGCCAACGCATAACTCGGGAACCAATAGAACTACAGCGCCGCGGAAAAGCGCATTCGATAGCCCTATTAACGCCCTTTCTGAGCAATTTTCTCAGATTTGACCTAACGTCAACGGTTTTGCCTGCAGGGGGCAAAAACTGCAAAAATAGCCGATTTTTTCGGAAACAGTTTTTCTGCAATAACTTTTGACCCAAGCATTGTACGAGCTTACTTTTACCGGCATCGTGTTCCTCTCGTCAAGACGCATCGAATGAACTATAACTTGACCTTGAAAGGTCAACTTGAAAATTTGACCTCAGCTCAAGGTCATGACCTGACCGGAAAGGGTCATGTTGCATATCAGTCGATCCGTATCGTCGAGCTGAACACATCTAAGGCGTTTTCATCGCTCTAGCATGCCTCTATCAAAAGTTATTTGCGAAAAACTGTTAGATACCATTCGTGACCTAAGATGACCTCAGGGCATAAACAGGGGTCACGGACACCATTTTCATGTTCAGTGTGTCTAAACCACTTGTAATTCAGTGTTTGGGAGTGTTTATAATGTCTTTCGTCCAAAAGAGGCGCATTTCAATTTTCTCCCATTGACTTATAATGGGGAGGTCGCAAAATTGACCTGACCTTAGGTCATCGATATCAAAATTCTGAGATATACATTATGTACATGCTATTGCTCTTAGCAATCGCTGAAAGTTTCAAAGCGATCGATCACTCGGTGTAGCTATGACAGACATTGAAACTTTTTATGAGGTGAGGTCACTTCCTTGGTCTGAAATTTTCACAACATGTGTAGAATTGATGTGTGATAAGGTGTACCAAAAACGGCGGCGCTCCGCGCCGCCGTTTTTTAGATATTCGCGAAAAACCACAAGGGGGGTGTTCAAACACCCCCCCCAGCAGGGCGCGGGTTAAACATCGGCATTGTTAAAGGTAGTGTGCCACCTTTGAAAGATTTCCCATTTTATTTTTCCTAGGATAAGAAGCTTCTGTTTCTACCTAATATCGCAAAAAATCAAAAATGGGCCTGGAATAGTGCCTTTTTCGCCTAAAAGTTTATCGGTTTTTCGATATGTATAACAACTGTAGTGGGCTGACCTGCAAACAGGCGTCGGCAACAATCGCGAATGCGGCGCACATGTGACAATAAGCAAAGGTCATTATATAGTTACGACGTACGGGAATGAGTTATCAGCTGTCTAATCGTAGACAACACAATGTCGAATTTAAACTGTAAGCCTGTATTGTTATTGTTTCTTTTATTTGGCTGTCGAACATTATTTATGGTTTGAAATATTATTTTATGTAAAATAATTGATATGAAAAATGACCCCATTTCACCACACGTAAGTGGCAGAAATGACAATGATCAGCTGACGCATTTTTCTTGGCCGAAGTCAGAGCGCGCTGCCCCACGCACCACCACCGCACCACAAAGTATGAGCAGAAGCCGCGCCCAAAGCCAGGGCCCCGGTAACGTGAGGTAGCCGAGTCGGGGCAGCGTGCGCTGACCCAAGCCGGGGCCGCAGCTTTGGGCGCGGTCTACCGCATCCCCGCGGGCAGCCCCGGGCTATCACATGACACCGGGAGGACGCGCGGCCCCGGCTTGGGTCAGCGCACGCTGCCCCGACTCGGCTACCTCACGTTACAGGGGCCCTGGCTTTGGGCGCGGTCTACCGCACCACCTAACAGGCGTGTTCGAAACCGCAGGAGATGATGATGAACGGGTTTATCGAAACTTGATTGGATGAGCATATCGGTAATAGTAATTTCAGTGTGTGCATTTATTGTTCATAGTGGTGTGAAATGTGGTTGGGGTACGACCGACAACCCGTCGGGGCGAATTTCGCACTGGGGTACTCAAAATTTGAAGAATTTAAGACGTTTCCATGAGTTTTGAAGGTATGGATAAGTTCTAAAAATCAGGTTCTCCTTATCTGGGCCATTAACTCCATGCGGTCCAGGAAAGCTGGCACACTACCTTTAAACGTTCAACTAAATTCTCCTGTCACCCGGAATTACGCGATCGGACGGTAGGGGTCGGGCTCTACGCAACAAGCTCTGCTTAGCGTAGGCTCCGGCTCCCGTCAATCCGCCCTTTCAAACATTCGTGCTAAATTTATAAGAAACGTCACTCTTAACAATACCGAGTTACAACCTAAACAGCACACAGTGAACCGGAAAATAGCACCCGTGACCCCTCCTTATGTCCCTGAGACCCTGAGATCATCTCAGGTCACGAAAGATATGCAATAGTTTGCAGCAATTCGCTAATAACTTCTGCTGGAGGCATTCTAGAGCAATAGAAACACCTTAGATGTGTTCAGCTTTACGATACAGATCGACTGATATGCAACACGACCTTTTCCATGGTCATGACTTGACCAAATGTCAAAGTTGTAAGTTCACTTTTTAAGATCAAATTATAACTCATTCGACGCGTCTTCGCGAGAGGAACACGATGCCGGTAAAAGTAAGATCGCACAAGGTTTGATTCAAAAGTTATCGCAGAAAATCCGTTCCCGTAAAAATAGTATATATTATGGCAGTTTCCCCTGGAGGCTAAACCGTTGATCTTAGGTCCAATCTGAGCGAATTATCCAGAAAGAGCAGTAACAGTGCTATCAAATTCGCTTTTCTGGGGCGCTCTAGCTCTATTCGTTTCCGAGTTATGCGCCAGTTCTTCAAAAATTGTCGAAACTGGACCTAAATATTATCGGGATTTGGCCTTTGATGGGCTCTGGTGATCTGACATCTGACCTGACCTTAAAAGTGACTGGGGTAATTTGGTCATTGTGTTTGACACTCTTTCAAACGCCGCCTACCGCGTGTTGCTACGTGGTCCAGGAGCCGAGTTAGAAGGGAAATGGGTGTTAAAACATCCCCCAGGGGCGTGAAAATCCAGGAGCCCCAGCGCGGCTGGCACGGGTTAACATAAGACATTTTACGCCATCTTACGGTAAGATAGTGTAACTGGCGTTGTGAAGTAACTTGGTCACTGGCGCGGTGGTGGGTCGGGGTCGCCGATGGTCGGCTAAACTTTTGCCCTCCCCAAACGTATCGGCTGGATCCGCCCCTGGGGGTACCTGGCTTGCAATTACAGTGGATTCAACTTAACCCTCGCCGGCATAGGGCAGGGGGTTGATGCAACCCCACCCCCACGGTTTTTGGCAAATAACTCGCGTAAAAAGCGGCCGATCGCGACGAAACTTTCAGTACCAGTCGGAGGACGTTTGGTCAATCGTTGTCATTTTTAGCACATGCCATTTTTGGCAACCGTGTGCCAAAATGACAACGGTATCAGCTATTTTTGGCAACGATGAGGCCGATTTCACTCCTCAGCGAGGAAATCACGATGTTGCAAATACAAGCACTGATTTTGGAAAAAGAAGTGCTGCCACCTGGTGCAAGAAGAATAAACCAGCTTTAATATGGCCGTTGTTTGTATGGTAGTCCAACATTGACGGATACCATTTTTTTGTGGCCTGAAGTTGGAACTTCAATTTGCAGCATCCGAAAATGATCAATATTGATCGAAAACATAATTTTGATGAAAAAAAATAATATGTTAAGTTGAAAGATGAGGCGATTTCATCCAGATGCGGTGGTTTATTTCTTGAAATTATTTTTGTTTATGACGACCGCCATGTTATGACGGATGATGCGCGGCCGTCAATTAGCAAAAATAATTTCAAGAAGTAAACCACTGCATCTGGATAAAATGACCTCTCTCAACATGTATTTTTTTCATCAACATCATGTTATCGATCGATAGGTATCGATCATTTTCGGATGCTTCAATTTTAACCCGCGACCTGGTGGGGGGGGGCTATTTTTTGCCCCCCCTCCAGATTTTTCGATATATCTCCAGAACCGCTGCGCCGATCGTCACCAAACTTTCAGTACCCTCCCGGACATCAATTTTACACATTGTGACCAAAAAAATTTTCCAAAGGCTATGATAGGTTGGCCGGAAATGACGTCAGAGTGACGTCATGTTCTGCCGTTTTCGACCCAAAAAAGGGTTTCGCGGGAAGAGCTGTCAGGCCTATAGCTTTGCAAATACAGAAATGATAGACATAAAAGCTGTAGAATTGACAGGACTACAAAACTGCTATCTCGGATTTTTGAAATTTTTGGATTTTGATCCCAAAAAATTAAAAAATAGATTTTTTTGATATAATAGTCGAAAAATCCAAAAAGTTTTTTGAATTTCGCAAAAAACGGAATATATGTGATAGTACACCTTTTTTCAATCCGAATCGGCATCCGGTCAGTTAGTTTCGGCAGATCTGCATTAGGAACGTCAGCCAGAGTGCGCTTTCGACAAACCACGCTCCAAACTCGGCATAATGCAGCAGCGTGACATGGGGCATTTAATTTCGACACTGAGCGGGGTTTCGACACTGGCCAAAGGATTTCGGCACACGGCATAGGACTGTGATATCGGGCATTGGAAAAGGCAAATTTCATTTTACAATGGCAATAGTCATTCAGTTTCGTTTCAGTTATTACAAGCAAAATCAAGCAAATTTCATACCACATTTTGTATATTGATGTGTTTACAATGCTTACCACTTGAATTTATGGCACTTTTCCTTTTATTAGACTTCCCTTGGATTAATGGAACACAAAATACGCCAAAGCCGTGGTTTTAAGGTCTAAACGTGTTTTTTTGTGAATGGAGGGTGAGTAGGCTAGCAAGCCATGTCAGAGTCGTGAGATGAGAAGATCATGCGAAGGAAACATTTGGGTGAGTCTACCAGTGACCGGTGAGCTGCGGCGGCTGACAAGGCGCCGGTATAAAACTGTCCCGCTACGGATATGCAGCCAAAGCGATCGATGGGTCAGCCCGTAGGGTTTCCACCTTTCCAGAGGGCAGTTTTTTTTTTGTCCAGAAATACAGTTGACCATGACTGACCCCACCACCGTCCTGCAAACATTGTTGCCTCTCTAGGGTGACACGCCCATTCCCATCTCGGCAGACCTGAACAATCCGCGCTGGCGGTCAGCGCCACTCACAATGTGTCGACAGATCGACACAAATGAAAAAATCAATATTTTTGTTTTTCATGCAATAAATACGGCTAAAACATGTCAACTTAAGATGCGTTGAAAAGAGCGAGGCCCCGGCCCGAATGGCCCACGTCAACCTTTGGATTTGCCAGGAGCGTGGCTCCGAATGACCCCCGTCGCCCTTTGGATTCGCCAGTGCTTCCACATTGTCACAGAGTGACGCAAGGATGGTGACCTCGAATGAGGTCAGCTTGTGTGCCGGAAGTGGTTAATGTTAGGGACGAACCGGTGTAGGGGTTCCAGAGCGACTGACGAAATTAGGTGCCCGTTGCCGTATTCCATGAACGGTTGCCGATTCGGATTGAAAAAGGTGTGGTTACTTAGCAACCAAGCGCCCACATTGAGTGTCTCTTTACAGCACCATGGAACATTTTAACGCACATTCTTAAAATGCCTTTCCGAAAAGATAAGAGTTGCTTAATTCACTGATGAGATAAATTGACCATTGTCTAGCTTGGCTGCAAACTGCCGACGTAAAATGCAATATGACAAAACAGAATGCCCCTTGTCGATATTAAATGCCCCTGCTGCTGTTCAATGACCCTGGTCGAATATCAACAGATGCTAGTCTAAATCCGTGAAACGTGTCGAAATGCGTGCTCCAGTGTCGAGTTGTTGGAGTGCCTGTCGAGATAAGGTGCCCGCTGCCGTATTTGAATGAACGGATGCCGATTCGGATTGAAAAAAGGTGTACTTATCGCCTTCCATCCACATACCAAATTTGAGATTGATACCTCTTTTTTTGGCGAAGTTATAGCGAAAAAACTGTTCAAAATTGATGACGTCACATTTTCAAACTCAATTTTTAGCAATTCTAGACCCCGTAGCGCAAAAAAAGGACCACCATTAGACTCCCCGTGACGAGCTGCATCGAATCAATACCCATTTTATGCAAAACTATCAACTTTAAAATTTGACCTTTTTTGACCTGGCCTTGACCTGACCTTGACCTGACCTTCACCAGAAAGTGTCCTAAGCCGTACCTGATAGTCTTATAACCAACACCATTGAGTTGGAAATGAAAAATTGGCCATAAAACACGCATCACACAACCTTAGTAAAGTTGGGTTCATGTGACCTGACCTGTGACCCTTGGTGACCTGACCTGTGACCTGACCTGGTATTGTCAGTGACCTCTAATAGCAACATATCTACTAGGCAACTGACGCCCTATCGCTGATTCTCGACAAAATGCGTTTTCCTTGGTGTTATAGCGCATTCCCTAGTAGACCCGTGAACGGTGAAACATTTCATCTTTGACCTGACCTGTGACGTCATCGGTGACCCCGAGGTCAATTAAATCTGGTTTCCCTCGACAAATTTGACAGGCCTTTCGAACACCGTTTGAATTTTCCGGGTCCGCCCAGTAGTTTCGGAGATACGAGGGGGGGCAAAAAATAGCCCCCCCCCCCCACCAGGTCGCGTTATAAACAGACCCCACCAGGGCGCGGGTTAAGTTCCAACGTCAGGCCACAAAACAAACCACCATACAAACAACGGGCATATTAAAGCTGGCTTTTTCTTCTTGCACCAGATGGCAGCACTTCTTTTCCAAAATCAGTCCTTATCTTTCCAAAGTCGTGATTTCATCGCTGAGGAGTGAAATCGGCTTCATTGTTGTCGAAAATAGCAGAATCGTTGCCATTTTCGGCACGTGTGACAAAAATAGCACGGGCTAAAAATGAAAACGATTGACCAAACCTCCCCCGACTGGTACCCTGGCGTTGATCAATTTCACACCCACCCTGAAAATTTCATGACCCTGACCCAAAGGACCTTTGACCTGTGACCTATTTCCCGAGACCATGTTTGGCCGGAATCGCGATTCGGCGAAAGTCGGCTCGCATTAGCCGCGCGCTTGCAGTCTTTTCGTGGTTTCAAGCGTTCAAATATGTGATTTCATGTTTCTCCCATGCATAAGGGTGGATGTCAAGGTCACCTGAAGGTCAGGTGAATATTGACCTTTGATGACCTCGGTCCACTTTTTCGAGTTTTACATGTTTCTGGGCTAGTTTTTTTTAGCTGATTTCGAATTTAGCAACCATTTGAACGTTTACAAAGTAGTTTTGACTTTTGGTGCCTCCGTAACATGCTACGAAGCTGTCAGAGGCGGTTGACACGTACTACGAATACCCGGCAGGACCCCTACTGATTGACCTGACCTGACCTGACCCGACCTGGCCTAAATGCATAAAGACATCATCTGCGACAAAAACTAACATGATATTCGCTGCGACTGGGACGCCATCTCCTTGGACATTCTCGTAGCAGATTGGTCTGCCGTGAATGACGCCACCGATTAACCATTGCGTCCGTGAGTTTATGTTCATCTGGAATTGTTTTCGACCGCCACTGTCCAGCGCGGCAGGTACGGGTCGGGTCGGCAAGCCAGACTGCCCGTGGATATCAGATGACCCTGCACTCAGAGTGCTAATGTCAGAGCGTGACGCTGCCCGGGACACCTGGCTCTGCTTACGAACTCCTGAATCCAAGAACGATTTCACACGACTTAGAAACTTGGTGAAGAGCCAGGTCATCAGCGCATGGCGAGATTTTCTTTGCGGCAAGTTGGCATCGGGAGGTCGAGGAGACTGCTGGCGGAATTTCCGACAGCTCCGTGCCACTGGCGAACCTCACCCTTCCGTCAGCGCAGATGTAACGCCGGATCAGGCTACCACCTGGGCGGACAAGCTGAAGGAGCACTTCGCCACGGTGGGATCCCGCAACGCCACCGAGCTGCGAGATGCTGCAACCGGCGGTGATCACTGATCACAGCCCGCGCCCACCCACCGTTTGCTCCGCCGGCTTCCGGTTCCGTCCGGCGACACTGCCGGAACTGTCGCGCTGCATTCCAAGCATGAGCGCGTCCAGAGCAGTGGGGCTGGATGGTGAACCGCCTTTTGCTATTCGGCGCCGTCTGCATGTCGTTAGGCCTCGCCTGTTACGCATTGTAAGCCTGTCCTTAAAAAAGGCGTCTCTCCCGAGTGTTGAAAAATGGCATATGTCGTACCAATTCCAAAGTCTGGTGACTTAACAAAACCATTGAACCATAGGCCAATTTCGCTTTTAAGTGTACTGTCTAAACTCTTAGCAAAATTGTCTGTGTGCAGTTAACCGGCTACCTAGAATCGCACCACCTGCTGTCGCCCAATCAATACGCGTATCGGTCACATCATTCAACGGAGGATGCCGTGGTCGACCCTGTCGAGCGCCTGGTCAGTAACACCGACCATTGCCTGCTATCGTCGGTAACGGCGATAGCTCTATCAAAGGTGTTCGACAGCGTCGACCACCGTGTCTTCCTGGACAAGCTGCCATGGTACAGCATCACTGACGTCAGCTGGCTTGACAGCTATTTAACTAACCGACGACAGACTGTAAGGGGCGGTGTGACAAACCTGCCTGTGACGTGTGGCGTGTCCCAGGGGTCTATCATCGGCCCAATAATATTCCTTTTATTTACCTCAAACCTACCGGCACATTTAACACACTGCGTATTGATTTCGCATGCAGCCGACACGCTGCATATAGACTCTGCGCCCTCTGACGATTCCGGTCTGGCCGGACTACGGATGAGGCTAGAAAAAACATGCAAGAGTTAAAAGAGTGGTTTACATTTAATTCCTTAACCCTCGCCGGCACAGGCCATTTTGAGTCCTTCGACGGCACAAGGGGGTTGGTACGACCCCCCACCTCGCGTTTGGCCCCTGATGGAGCTAGAGCTGCGACCCTGTCCAGGGAGGGTCATATTTCACTTGTAAAAAAATGCAACAAAATACTCTTTCCTTAGTATACAGGGTGGAAAGTAATTACGCGAACATACTTTTTCGTCTTCTAGTAATGAAAAAAACGGCGGTGACATAAACAATATATGTTTTACTTTATCCTTATCTAGTTGCGATGCACTGACATAGGCGTTCCGGCATGATTTACATCAGCATGTGAAGATCTGTTGGCCAAAGCCCAGCCCACACCTTATGGAGCTGTCCAGTGAGGTAATCGGTATTGGTGGCTCCTTGCAGCTTTTAGACGGTCTCCTGAGGAGTCATCTGGAGATTTTTAATCGAATTGAGGCCCAGGCGTTTCCCAGATCAGCTTTTGTATGTCCTGAAGAAAAACAGGTTCTCACAGCACCAGTATTGCGTTTTGTTGGCCGTGAAAGTAAGGATTTCACCAATCACGAAGAGCAGTTTCTTTGCGTCAGGCACAAAAGTGCGCTCAGTCATTTTGCCCCTTTCGTTGCACGGTGGATTAGATAGAGACACTCGTCTTGGAGGATGTTCCACCGGTTGTATACTTTATTTTTAGTGACCTTTTTTAGCGCTACACGCAATTCTGACACCACCCGGGGGCTCGTGACCCACTGATGTGTTCCTTTGCCGGATGTTTGAAGGTTGGGACGGACGGGACATAGGACGCAACAGCAGCCCTCAGAGCAGTTGTTCTGCAGGTTTGACGGATGAAACAGTTTCACAGATGGGGCATTCCACGATAGATCGTACCACTTTTTTCCAATTTGACAGCCTCATCTCTCGGAATTTGACGAGAATTGGTCTCAGGGGTAATCAGGGGCTCTGAATCCACCTGTAACAATTTCAAGCTTATCAGATAAGTATTTTTTGAGTTATGGTGTATAACATTTTTTTGGATCTTGCTTTGCAGCGCTAAGTTTGGCGGGCTGTAACTCTAAGACGGATTATTCAAATGCCAAATGTTATATAACATTGAACTTGCAATGCAACAGAGATTAATATGTATTTTTTAAATTTCGAAAAATACGCTATTTTTGATATATGACATATCGAGTTTTCTTTCATTTGTATTTTTTTGACTTTGGGACCAAAGTTTTTTGAATTTTTATTTCTTTAAAAAAAATATTTGGCTCATTGTTAAAAAGTATGCAAAAAATTAGGAAGGTGTTCTTTCTATAAATGTATTTATTTTACGTAACCATAACGGTTTCGAATAGTGATTTCGGGAGGGGAGCTTACAAATGGCGTGGTAAAGCTGCCTAGTGACATCACGGGTTACTGAAATTTCAATTGAAGTCTGAGTCATCTGAAAAAAGTGAAAAGGGGTGTAACCGCCGCCCAGAGGTCATTGGGCAGCGATGTTTTCTTTTCCCCAATTTGCCGCCTCCAATTAATAGAACCTTGAACAGGGCGTGGCACGCGGTGAAGCGTGGCCATTGACACGTACGATTGTGATACTGGGACGTCAGATCCCACAAAAGTAAGATTATTGTCCATTGATAATTGATTAATGTATGCAATGCTTTGAAATGATTGGTCTTTGTGTTGTTCGTGTGTCCATGTGTATTATTTTTTGTTGATACTATTGTTTTGTTTCAGGTTTTACGTACAATATAGCGGCACCTAGTAGAATGGCGGTTTATCTGTAGAAATTGATTAGAATGGCCGTTACAGTAAAACTTTTGGATCTAGTCCTGATTTTGAGAGACTTTGTAGTTGAAAGATTGTCTTTATTTTCTTCTTTTAACAGTTTCAGTTGCACTGAATGAATATCAACTGGTTGTAGATTCTAGGGCAGTCAGTGGTTACGCAGGGTTGTTAGTAGGATTCCCCCTGTCGTATCATGCATGATGGTTGACTAGTAGAGGTGTTTGTAGCTAGACACACCTGTATTTGTCACTTTGACCTTGAGTTTTGGCCTCAGCACCTGGACGTCTGACCTTGACGTGTTAACACTGGTTTTGGGTCACAATTTTTTTGTGTGCTTCATTTTTGTTTTGTTATTGCAGCATTTAAACTATTATTTGCACTTCTTACATTTATTTAAGTAGTCAAACTAAATCCTGTGCCATCTTTTCTTGACCATTCCTTGCCTGGTCCACAATGAGTGAGGAACAGAGGATGTTGTCTGCGAAGGGCAGGGAGCTGCGGACCACTGAGAAAGGTAGATGCTACCAGGCTGCTCAGAAGTCAAAGCTGTACAAGCAGTTATTGAAGAAGCTGAGATCACGTGGCAGCTTACTGTTGGAGTCTGTTGAGCAGGAAGAAAAGCCACAAGTGATCAGGAAGGACTTTGATGTCTGGAAGCATGATTATGTTGATTTTGTGCAAACATATGAAGTGATATGCTCCCTGATGGAAGGTGAAGAGAGAGAAAACCTGGATCATGACAAGAACCTCACTGAAGTGAATGAGCTGAAAGGCAAGGTGGAGGCTCACCTGTCTTCAGTCTCCGCAGATGATGCTACTCCTGCAAGATCTGATGCTGGTGGATCACGTTCAAGCAAGTCATGTGCCGGCAGTGAAGTAAAGGCACAGGTTGTGCTCATGAAGCTCAAGATGCAGCAGGACAGAGCAGAGCTGGAAGCAAGAGCTGCAATGAGTAGTAGAAGGCTGCATCTGAAGCAAAAACAAGAACAGCTGCTGCTGGAGCAAGAACAACTGGATATAGAAACAGAAATGAACATAAATGAAGCCAAGCTGAGGGTGGTTGACCAGTTTGATGTTGACAGAGAGGAGGGAGCAAGTCAAGACTCAAGTGATGAAGTTGGACCTGGTGCAAAGGAGGAGAATACTGAAGTGGTCACTGGAACTGGAGCAGTACCAAGAAATGATGTCTCCATTGATGCTGCAGTCCAAGTGAAGGATAATGTCCAAGGCACAGGAAGAAATGACAAGACAGCCAATGGTCGAGTGGAGGATGATGAACCCAGCACTCAAGCAGCACTACACAGACTGGCAGATCTGCTTACTGAGCGACACAATGGTAGTATGCTTCCCGTGCTGGAACCAGGCACCTTCAGTGGCAACATTGAGGAGTTTCCAATGTGGCTGAAGTCTTTTGAAACCTATATTGAACATCAGACATCCTCTCCCATCGAACGCCTTCACTTTCTAGGAAAGTACACAGCGGGTGAAGCCAAGACAGCCATCCTGGGCCTGCTCCACCTGAGGACAGATGAGGCTTACTCGCAGGCAAAGGCGAGACTGAATGACAGGTTCGGAAACGACTTCATCATATCCAACACGTATCGCATGAAGTTGAGGAGCTGGCCCGCAATCAAAAATGAAGATGGTCGTGCTCTCAGAGACTATGCTGATTTCCTCGAGCACTGCCAAGCGGCAGCTGCGGGTCCTCTTCGCCACCTAGGAATCCTGGATGACTACCTGGAAATTCAGATGATGGTGAAGAAGCTGCCCAAGTACCTGGTGGACAGATGGAAGAGGGAGGTGGACAAGTGGCTCTACGATGAAAAGGGCGTTGCTAAAAGGAGACATCCACCGTTCTCAGAGTTTGTCCGTTTTGTCGGCATCGAAGCCAGGATTGCTTGCGGACCAGTGGATGTACCCAAGTGTGAAGAAACGCGGCAAGCCCCACAGAAGACACAGAGTAAGGCCAGGACTTTCATGTCCACAACGGGTGTGAAGAGGGCCAATGGAGGAACTCAAGTGGACACAAGGAAGCCTTCAACATGCGAACTGTGTCAACACCAGCACAAGATAAGCGACTGCGACACCTTCAAAAAGATGACTGGAACTGAACGGAACAGCAAGGTCAACGAGCTGGGACTGTGTCGAGGCTGCTTAAGAAGAGGACACAGGTGGAGGGAATGCCGCTCAAGATGCAAGTGTGATGAATGTGGCAGGTGGCACCCTACGATTCTGCATGATGAGTCACTTCTCAAGAAAGCTGAGGTTCAGCCTGAAGGCCAACAGAGGACGTCCCACGCGGCACCGCAGGCGACTTCATTCTGCTCGGGCTCTGTGTCAGATGCTGAAGGAGGAGGCTGCTGTCACTCACTGGTGGTGCCAGTGCTACTGAGTCATGTTGACAACCCGGAACACAGCGTGCTGGTGTATGCTGTACTGGACGCTCAGTCTGATGCCTGTTTTGCTTCAGAGCCTGTTTGTGAAGCCCTGAAAGTCGACGGAAGAGCCACGAAACTGGAGCTGAGCACTATGACGGGGAAGTCGGTCATCAGCAGCCGAGCGGTACAGGGTCTGGTGATCCAGCCCCTGACAGCAGATGAAGCCATCAGACTGCCATCAACCTACACTCGTCCTGAAATCCCATGCTCCAAGAAGGTCGTTCCTAAAAGGGAGACAGCCATGAAGTGGAAGCATCTGGAGAGAGTAGCCAGTAAAATGCCGGAGTTCTTCCCTGACGCACCAGTGGCTCTGCTTTTGGGGACCAACTGTTCACGCGCCATCAAGCCACTGGACGTGGTTTCTGGTAAGGACGACGAGCCCTGGGCGATCCGAACCCACCTGGGGTGGGGCATCGTTGGCTGTCTCGGTGGGAGCAACGACCCGGACGCGACGTGTCATCTGGTGGACACTAGCGATGGTCACCCCAAACGTTGTCATTTCGCCTTCAGATCACAGGTGCGCGAGGTGAGCCCACTGGAGGTGCTGAAGGTGCTCGAATCCGACTTCCAGGAGACTGGCCGAGAGGATAAGACAGCTTTATCGATCCAGGATCAACAGTTTGTGAAGAAGATGAGTGAGGGACTCGAGCACCGCGAGGATGGCCATTTTCAGATGCCGCTGCCACTGAAGAATGACAAAGTGTCCATGCCAAACAACAAGACAGTCGCCATGCAAAGACTCAAAGGACTGAAGGCGAAGCTGGTGAGAAACGAGGCCTACAGACACGACTACACCGGCTTCATGGCGGCGACGTTAGAGAAGGGCTACGCAGAGAAAGTCCCCAGTGAAGAACTGGAGCTGGATGATGGCAGGGTTTGGTACATTCCGCATCACGGGGTGTACCACCCACAAAAGAACAAGATTCGAATCGTATTTGACTGCAGTGCAGAGTTTCGGGGCCACGTGCTAAACAGCCACCTCTTACAGGGACCGGACCTCACAAACAGTCTCACCGGAATCCTGTGCCGATTCCGTAAGGAGCCTGTGGCGGTTTCCTGCGACTTGGAGGCGATGTTCAACCAAGTGGGAGTCGACGTCAGGGATCGCAACTTGCTCAGGTTCCTGTGGTGGGAGGATGGAGACTTGAAAAGAGACCCAACTGAATACCGGATGAAGACTCACCTATTCGGTGCCACCTCGTCACCCGCGTGTGCAATGTTTGCACTCAGAGCTGCTGCTGATTGTCAGCGAGGTGACACTGAAAGAGAGGCCGCCGACTTTATGAAAGGTGATTTCTATATTGACGACGGTCTCATCTCTGTACCAGACGCCGAGACAGCGGTCAAACTGATTGACACGACCAGAAAGCTCTGCGCACGTGGAGGCTTCACTGTTCACAAGATCCTCTCGAACAGCATTGATGTCGTGAGGTCGGTGCCGATGGAGAGTCGCTGCGCTGGACTTCGGAGTCTAGATGTCGGTTCCGGTGATCTTCCCGTTGAGCGGACTCTGGGAATCGACTGGGACACGGACACCGACATGTTATCCATCCACGTCACGCCGAGAGTCAGAGAAGTGACCAGAAGAGGAATACTATCAGTAGTAAGTTCGTTTTTTGATCCACTGGGCCTGGTGTCTCCTTTCATCTTGAGAGGGAAATTGCTACTGAGGGAGCTGTGTCGTGAGGGCTGCGGATGGGACGATCCCGTGCCCAGCGATGTGGCTGACGCATGGAAGCAGTGGATGGAGAGTATGTTGGCTCTGAAGATCGTGAGTGTTCCACGATGCTATGTGGAAGGTGGGCTGCAGGACAAGATGACTGTAGAGCTGCATCATTTCTCCGACGCCAGCGCTGTGGGCTACGGGCAGTGCAGTTACGTGAGGACGGTTGACCAAAATGGACTGGTCAACTGTTCACTGATCATCAGCAAGGCTCGTGTGGCACCAACCAAGCCGGTTACGGTGCCAAGGCTCGAGTTGACCGCTGCCGTACTCTCTGTGAGGATGAGCAAGTTCCTCCAGGACGAACTGAAGCTGCAGCACCTACAAGAGTTCTACTGGACAGACAGTAAGGTGGTGTTAGGCTATATTTCGAACGAAGCGAGACGTTTTCACGTTTATGTCGCGAATCGAGTTCAGGAAATTCGCAACCATACTGAGCCAAGTCAGTGGAGGCACGTGACAAGTGAGGAGAATCCAGCCGATCTTGCCTCCCGAGGCATCAGAGCCGAGGAATTGGTGGACAGTGCCTTGTGGTGGCACGGACCTGCCTTCCTGTCCCGTGCGGTCCTGCCGGAGGGCGAGGGACCACGGGAGGTTGGAGACGAAGATCCTGAGGTGAAGTCACGCTCTGCTTTCAGCTTCGCCACAGCAGTGCGGGAGGAGTTCGCTGGAATTCCGAAGAGGCTCGAGTACTTCTCTAGCTGGTTGCGAGCCAAGCGAGCAGTAGCGACGTGCGTCCTGTACGTGAGGAAACTTCACCACCTCGTGATGATGAAGAGGAGTGCCGTGCAGTCACGAGATGTTCCCAAAACGCAAGTCGGAGTAGAAGAACTGGAAGAAGCAGAGAGGATCATTCTGACAGCATTGCAGCGACAGGAGCTGCCAGGTGAAGTCGACCGCGCTGGACGATCGGGACAGGCAAGGACGGTGGGAGCCGGCCGGCGGACCGCCACGGTTCCCAAAGAGATGTCTCGTCTCGATCCAGTTGTGCGAGACGGGTTGATCTGTGTTGGTGGGAGGCTTCGCAGGAGCGGTTTTCCAGAGAGTGAGGTGCACCCTGTTATCATCCCCAACCGAAGCCATGTGACGTATCTGATCGTCAAGGAGTGCCATGAGAAAGTCGGACATGCTGGGCGAGGTCTCACTCTCGCTCGACTGAGGTCATCTGGCTACTGGGTCGTCGGAGGGAGACGATCGGTGGCACGCCTGATTCTGAAGTGTGTCAACTGCAAGAAGCTCCGTGGCCACGTTCTGAATCAGAAGATGGCCGACCTGCCGCATGACAGACTGGAACCTGCGGCGCCTTTCACCTATTCAGGCGTGGACTTGTTTGGTCCATTCCTGGTACAGGAGCGACGGAGTGAAGTGAAAAGGTGGGGCGTTCTCTTCACGTGCATGTCGTCTCGGGCAGTGCATATCGAGACGGCAAACTCACTGTCGACGGACTCTTTTCTTAACGCCTACAGACGGTTTGTGAGCCGAAGAGGCCCGGTGAGGGTGCTGCGAAGTGACAGAGGCACAAACTTCGTGGGCGGGAAGAGAGCCTTAGAGCAGGCTTTGGACGAGATGGACGACGACAGGATACGCAGAGAGCTGGTGAAGGAGAACTGCGACTGGGTCATCTTTCGGATGAATGTCCCAACAGCCAGCCACGCAGGAGGCGTCTGGGAGCGAATGATTCGCTCCGCTCGGGCTGTCTTGGGCGGTCTCGTTCAGGAATGTCACGGGGCTCGGCTGGATGACGAGCTCCTGCGAACGCTGCTCTGCGAAGTGGAAGCTATCGTTAATAGCAGGCCCCTCACATCCTTCAACATGACTCCCGATGAACCCCACCCAATCTCACCCATGACTCTACTAACACAGAAATGTAATGTAGTGCTTTCGCCGCCTGGTGCCTTTCAGAGGACTGACGTCTACTGCCGTCGTCGCTGGCGACGCGTCCAGTACCTGGCAAACCGGTTCTGGCAACGATGGCGCTCCGAGTTCCTCCCGAGTCTCCAGGAAAGGAGGAAATGGGCGACAGCGCACGAGAACATCGAACTGGACAGCGTCGTGCTCGTTGTCGACGACAACTCTCCCCGCTGCAAGTGGATGCTGGGGCGCGTCACGCGGCTTCATCCGTCCGACGACGGATTCGTCCGGCGGGTCGCCGTACGCACGAAAGACGGAACATATGATCGACCGATACAGAAGCTGGTGCGGCTCCTCCCGTAGGCGCCGACTTCGGTGGCGCTCGGCGGAGCTGGGCCGCGCGCTGCTGGTGGCTCCGGCGGCGCTCTGCGGGGCCGGGCCGCGCGCTGGTGGTGGCTTCGGCGGTGCTTGAGCAGAGTTGGCGGCTGCAGCCATCGACGGCGCTCAGTGGGGCTGAACTGTGCGTGGCTGTCAGGCTGAACTGTGTAGCTGCTGCGTAGCCTAGACTACTGCTACGACCCTGAGCGTTGCGCGTGGGACTGTCTGTGGCTCTGACAGTGACGACGGTGGCTCATTCGATGACAGTGGCTCAGACGTTGAAGGTTGAACTGAGACATACGGTCATGCAGTGCCTCAGAGCGTGCGACATAAACAGTTAACAGCCACCGACAGTGTGGTGGTTGTTAGTGCGTTGTGAACTGAGGAGAGTGGCACGTCAGCCGACGAGTGAGCTGACTAGTATGTGTTGGCGCTACGTATCGTGAGCGGCTGCCGAGTGACGCTTAGTGATGGACGACGGGCAACTCCCGTGACGTAAGATGATTTCAGTTTGCCACCATCTTTACCGTCGTCGGTCGTGTGGCGCAGGATGGTTGCGCTCCGCCGTCGTGTTGCGCAAATGTGGACTGTCTTGTTATAGAATCGTGACCGATTGGTGGGAGTGTAACCGCCGCCCAGAGGTCATTGGGCAGCGATGTTTTCTTTTCCCCAATTTGCCGCCTCCAATTAATAGAACCTTGAATAGGGCGTGGCACGCGGTGAAGCGTGGCCATTGACACGTACGATTGTGATACTGGGACGTCAGATCCCACAAAAGTAAGATTATTGTCCATTGATAATTGATTAATGTATGCAATGCTTTGAAATGATTGGTCTTTGTGTTGTTCGTGTGTCCATGTGTATTATTTTTTATTGATACTATTGTTTTGTTTCAGGTTTTACGTACAATATAGCGGCACCTAGTAGAATGGCGGTTTATCTGTAGAAATTGATTAGAATGGCCGTTACAAGGGGGTTAATTCAACCCTCTTTCCTATAAGCGCGAGGGTGAAAAAGGCTGTTTGGTTCTGACATTGTTTTGGACGCCAATGACCATAGCTGTCGGAGATGAAAGTTACAGGACGCATACATGGTGTCCTCCAGAGGTCTCACAACTTGTATATCTGGGAATTTTTCAAGGTTTCATGAGGTCAGGTCGGTCACGTGACACCACTGTTATAAATCAATGGGGAAATATAAAAACTGTTATTTTGGCGCCGTGAATGATCTAAAACTATCCCACGTACATGGTATCGTGATTTTATGCACTCCTTGCAAAGTCCAATGCTTTACTTTTGCATTGTTAACCTTGCGTGACGTCATTTATGACGTCACTAGGGTCGTACGAGTTTTTCGTCAATAACTCCCGATCAAATGGAGCTAGAGAGTCGGGAAAGCCACCAATGGACTCGGGAAGACCTTCCGAATCGAATGATATGCCATATGATACCCTTTGCCCAGCTTCGTGACCTGAGGGGCTCTGACCTGACCTGACCCGAGGTCAACTACTTAAGTTGACCTCACCCTAGCAAAAAGTATACCATTCGATGCAACTGAGCTAGGCGAACACAATGATGCCAAAATCGCGGCTCTACGGTCATTTTTTGCGAAGTTATTTACTAAAAACCGAACCCGTAACTTAAGTCACGTGACCTGACCTCAGACGCTACCGGTTAACCTGAGACCTTAAAATCGGGTACCAATCGCTGCGACTTGTAACGGCACACACGCTCGTTTTTTCCGCGAGGCTCTAGCTCTATTAGAAGCGAAACGGCGTGCTGGGGTCGTATCAACCCCTCCGAAACCCATTTTGTTTGCGGGAAAATGAGGAACTTATAGAAAGAACACCTTTCTATTTTTTTCCCATGTCGATTTGCAATGACATGAAGATTATTTTGAAAAAATAAAAATGTGAAAAATTTTGGTCCCAAAAGTCATTAGAGGCAAATGAAAAAAGATTAAGGTTTTTGCTCAACAATGAAATTATTTCTTTGGAATTTTTAAATAATAATATTAATTTTTGATTCATTGCAAGCTTAGTGTTGTTTACTTTTTGTTGGTTGCTTAACCCGTTCTTGAGTTATAGGCCATCAAACTCACCGTTACATACCGAAGTTAAAAAAATGTAATGCAATATAACTCAAAAAGTTTTGATCTGAGAAGTCTGATATTTTGCCAGGCGTCTTTGGGGCTTATGATTACCCCTAGGACCGATTTTCATTAAAATCTGAGAGATGAGGGTGACGGGCCTGGTACGATCTATCGTGGAATGCCCCAGATATCTCACCCAACCACAAATCCAGCTGCCTGTCCTCCTCTGTCCATCTTTGATTGTCTTTGAAAAGCTTCAATTAACAATTCTGCTGTTAATTCGTGAATTTTGGTCATCCCGAGGGTTTGTACGACTTAATTTTCGAATTTTTGCGTATTAATGTGCGAATCGTGATATCCTAGATCGGGTACCCGGCCAGAGTAAGCTATTTTGCCAGTTTTCGGGTCGACTGGCGTCGTTTTGTCGCCGACATGGTGACCACCCGCCCGGCGACAGAATTCGCCGAGGGGTTGCTGCCGCGGACGGCTTTGCTTTTTAAGGCCTCTCGAGTGTTATTATGTTTAAAAAAAAACGTATAATTGTGCAATGCTGGTGCTGAGACCGCTACGAATCCCTTCTCCGCCAGTCCAGCGAAAATAATCACAAACGCTTTCCCTGGCAGCTCCAAATTGAGCTCCTTGCCCATTTCGGTCTTGTGCAGCGTATGGTGTCTGCACCATTTTAAGTCGAGAGGTGTTTACGATCTTCCAGGTCATTGTTCAAAGTTAGGTCACTTTTGGTAGATGCGACAACAAACACGACCAATTATGTTCCATGACAGCCCGTACTCATAAAAATGCTCCACTGACGGTCAAAATTGTAAGAAAATACATGTTCGCGTAATTACTTTCCACCCTGGTTTAGACACTATTTCACCCGGGATGTTCTCAAAATATTAGTTCAGGCATATGTTTCCCTCACATCGCATACTGTTTGTGTGCATGGGGAGGGCAGGCAAGAGTCAGATGCAAAAAAAATCAAAAACTTATCAACTTTTCTGCTAGAGTCGTGTCTGGTGTGAAGAAACACCAGCACATCACGCCGACTCTATGCCGAGGATAGGCGCCCTTGTGGCGCGCCGAGACGCCGTCAAAGTGTGGAAGGCCCTTCGCACGGATGGGGCGCCCTCCGGCATTCGGGAACTCCTGGTGCCTCGGAGTGAGGTGTCCGCCCGAACGACGCGAGGCTCCAAAGGCGGTGGCCTGCACCTGCGGCGCTGCAGACTCGAGTCCAGCCGGAGAGCCTTCTCTTATCGCGGAGCCGCCACCTGGAACGCGCTTCCGAGCTCGGTGCGGGACTCGCCGACGTTAACGTTTTTAACCCTCGCACGACCAGGCCATTTCTCATAACACGAACGACCAGGGGGGGGGTTGTTACGACCCCCCCCTGGCGTTTCGAAACGGAAGGTCGTAGAGCTTAGCGGAAAAAACCAACGGATTGCTCTCAACGAGATCTCGCGATTGGTGGTATATTTTTTGGTCCTAGGTCAATATTTGACCTACTTTTGACCGGTCAAAGGTCAAATTTTCGGAAAAATAGACTTTTTTCAACTTTCGGCGGCGATTGCGGCAAAACGGTGGGAGATATCGACTTGAAACCTTCACTATCGTGTTCCTTGATCAATTTTCTATCGTTTGGTATGTATTTCGTTTCCCTAGCTCTAAAAATGGCGCGTTGGGAGCGCCGGAAGTCGGCAAGGTCACAGTCGGCGGCAGAAATTCGAAAAATCAAAATTTAAATTTTTGAAATCTGATTGTATTTTTGGATTTGGGAGGTCCATTTGCTCCCTATAGAAGCTAATATTGCTGCATATTCCCATTGAGGTGACAAGAATTAGCAAAATAGTGGTTCGGGCGCTTTTCAAAAATAGTACCGGACGCTGTTCCTCTTGTGACGTCATAGCTCCGTGACCTGACCTGACCCGGTCAAATTTCTTATACCATATGATAGCCAATACTTGCCCCAACATGCATGGGAAGTTTCATCACGATCCATCAACCGATGTCCGTACCACCGGCAGGAAACCTCGGGCGTTGGCACTCAGTTTGTGAAAATCCGGCCGGAGGCTGTACCTCTTATGACGTCATAACTCCGTGACCTGACATGACCCGATCAATTTTTTTTCGGCAAAAGATGCGCAAAGGTTGCCCCAGAGGGTATTGAAAATTTCAGCCCGCTACGACAAGCCGTTTAGCGTGCACTTCGAAAAAACCTCAGGGGGGGGGTTGATACAACCCCCCCCCTAGGCGTTCTAGGGTTAAAGCAGCTCTGCGAGCCTTGTGAATCACTCTTTGTATCATGTTTTTATTCTTTTTTAATTACTTAGCGCATTTTATCGATGATTGTACTGTGGCCGCAAATGGATGTTGTGTGAGTTTTATGTTGTACTGTACCTGACGTGGAACGGTAACAGCCACGGTGTGGAGGGTTCTAATACACAATACAATACAATACAATACAATACAATACAAACCGGGTGCCGTGCACAAGTCAGTTGGAAGTACCCACTCGCACTAGCGCACGTGCAGGGCTCACACTCGTGCTCGCACGTTTATCGCCCCAAAGGTGTTTTACTGGTTTTTAGATATTCTCGAAAACCAAACAGGGGTGTTCAATCACCGGATCCACAGGTTTGGCTATGGAGGGCCTTGACATCTTACCTTTGGCATCACAGTCCACACAGTACTTGTTATCTTCATCTTTAAGCATATTAGTGAGTATTGCAAGACATTTTTCTTGAACCATCTTTTGCTTCTCTGAGGCAACTTTGTTGCTCCCATTCATTGCCATTGTCAGCTTCTGAAAATAAAATGAGGGCGGTGATTGATATACGATACAGTTAATTCAGGGGCCAACTCACTCCGATCTTCTCGGCACCGTCACTTGGGATGAGCGATCACTTAATATTCTATAGCTTTCTTTTAACTGAGCATACATCTACATAAATTTCCACTTTTAAAGGGACTATCCCACCTTCTAAAAAGTACCGTTTAGGATTCGGAAATGCTACTCATGATATAGTGACGAATTCTGCAAGTTTTTACGCGTTTTCATCTTTTACTTTTTGAGATATTGCGGCTTTTATATTTCATTGTGACGTCTTTTAGATCGGATCTGTGACGTAATGAAGGATTTACTTCACGTCAATGTGGAGGGAAATTTGGCAGCAAATATATTTGCTCTCAAATATGACGCGGCTCATACAATAGCAAAAGTATCTCTGATTGGCTTATTCATAAATCAAGTGATACTTCACTTCATTGCGTGACAGGCGTTCACAAGGCAAATGACGTCATCAGATTGCCGTTAATGGTTAAAGGTAGTGTGCCACCTTTGAAAGATTTCCCATTTTAGGTATTTTTCCTAGGATAAGAAGCTTCTGTTTTTACCTAATATCGCAAAAAAAAAAATCAAAAATGGGCCTGGAATAGTGCCTTTTTCGCCTAAAAGTTTTTCGGTTTTTAGATATGTATAACAACTGTAGTGGGCTCACCTGCAAACAGGTGTCGGGCAACAATCGCGAATGCGGCGCACTTGTGACAATAAGCAAAGGTCATTATAGTGTTACGACCATACGACGTACGGGAATGAGTTATCAGCTGTCTAATCGTAGACAACACAATGTCGAGCCTTAAACTGTAAGCCCGTATTGGTATTGTTTCTTTTATTTGGCTGTCGAACATTATTTATGGTTTGAAATATGATTTTATGTAAAATAATTGATATGAAAAAGCCGTCTTATAAGTTATGACCCCATTTCACCACACGCAAGTGGCAGAAATGACAATGATCAGCTGACGCATTTTTCTTGGCCGAAGTCAGAGCGCGCGGCCCGACGCACCACGCGTATTTGGAAATTCCGACCTCGACGAGCATCAGAAGCCACCTAACAGGCGTGTTCGAAACCGCAGGAGATGATGATGAACGGGTTTATCGAAACTTGATTGGATGAGCATATCGGTAATAGCGATTTCAGTGTGTGCATTTATTGTTCATAGTGGTGTGAAATGTGGTTGGGGTACGACCGACAACCCGTCGGGGCGAATTTCGCACTGGGGTACTCAAAATTTGAAGAATTTAAGACGTTTCCATGAGTTTTGAAGGTATGGATAAGTTCTAAAAATCCGGTTCTCCTTATCTGGGCCATTAACTCCATACGGTCCAAGAAAGCTGGCACACTACCTTTAAGAGATTGGGACTTGTACAGGGAACATTTTCAAATGAAAGGAACAAATTTCTTCAACACCACGAGGCTGCGGGGGTTGCGACCAAGATAAATAGTGGTTTCTGAGCCTCGCCGCAAACTTGGCTATCTCAACTCAATCCTAATGTAAAGGTGGGATGGGATAGTCCCTTTAAGTGGTCACCTAGCCAGGGATGCGGAGCCGTGGAGATTTCAGACGGCTCCGGCTCCGGCTCCGGCTCCGGAAAAAAAATCGGCTCCGGCTCCGGCTCCGGGTGAAATGTCATGGCGGCTCCGGCTCCGGTTCCGGCTCCGAATAAAATGATCCGGCTCCGGCGGCTCCGGCTCCGGCTTCTACTCAGTACATCCCCTATGCGATCAATTAAATACGGGTGGAAGAAAAAGGCGATGGGAATGGTACACGTTGCTTCTGTACTTGTATAACAAGGCTATTTTGAATACCACATTGTTTTACGCCTTGTGCTGTCAAACCGAACTAGGTAAATAATTGTTTCCTCTTAAGAAAAGGAGCCGGAGTCGCCCCCTTTTTTGACGGCTCCGGCTCCGGCTCCGGCTCCGGGCTATATTGTTTCACGGCTCCGGCTCCGGCTCCGGGCAAAATATGCCGGCTCCGGCGGCTCCGGCTCCGGCTCCGCATCCCTGCACCTAACATTTATTTTCTTTCCTTTTTAACTGAGCAAAAATCAAATTAAATCGCGAGTTGCTAAGGACTTAAAGTAGGTAACTTGTCTCATCCGTGGAATACTTCGGGAGATACTGTCCCAGGCAGCTTAAATCCCGACTGGACATCCACTGGGAAGCTATCCGCTTCTCCTCTGCCTTCGACGACCAGTAGGTAACCTTCCGCGAGCTAGTACTTAGAGTTAAAGGGACCCTCCCACCTTAACATTAGTTTTGAGTTGAGATAGCCAAGTTTGCGGCCAGGCTCAGAAACCACCATTTATCCTGGTCGCAACCCCCGCAGCTTTATGGTGTTCAAGAAATTTCTTCCCTTTACTTGCAGGGTGGGACCAGCGTGGTCCCTATCTCTTAACCATTACGGGAATCTGATGACGTCATCAGGCTTTCGAACGTCCGTTAAATGTTTGACTAAAACGTTTTGTAGCACGCGGTGGTATATGCTGCTTTGCGCGCAACAAATGCCACACTTTCAAATAAAGTCGCTAGGAACAGCGGAGATCCCAAAAAGTAAACAAAAGTAAAAGTCTAATATCTTGAAAACCGGTGAATATTTTTCGATGAAATTTGGTAGATATTCGTTTTTGCTCTTTCTGAACCGAGCGACATCACTTTCATGCCAATGCATTAACTTTTTTGAAGGTGGGAGGGTCCCTTTAAGATCCGGATCAACAGGTCTACACAGGCCTCTAAATTCTGTTACTCCTAAGATAAGGTAAGGTAAGGTAAAAATATTGCATTTATTATTGCCTGTCAGGGGCGGCGGATTCGGGGGGGCAGGGGGGCAGCTGCCCCCCCTGGCAAATTCGTGGGGGGGGGGGGCAAAAGTATCTTTTTGCCCCCCCCCCATAATTTGTGACAAAGTTTAGACAAGAAACCACATAGCTGATTATTCTGTTCGATCATCTGAAGATGTAACCAGATGCCCATATACTTTATCATACGTTGCCTTTCTTAAATGGCAAACGTTCGCGTTCAACTGAAGTTTTCCTCTCTTCAACCTAGTTTTGGAGGCATTATAAGCGTCAACGTGACGCAGCGGCAGCCCAGGCCTTCAGTGACCGCTTACAGGGGCGACGGATACGGGGTGGCAGAGGAGGCACCGTCCCCTAAGAAACTTTTGGAGGAGGGGCAAACGTATATTCTTGCCCCTCCATAATTTGTGCCCTAAACATGAGGAAAATTTTCATAACCTATTGCATATTTTCTATTGCATGTGGTAATTTTCATAACCATATTGCAGCTTTGCGCTCCTACAGTTTGTCCAACGGTGCCTTTTGAATATGTGTAAATGCTAACCATTTCCGTTTTATATCATTTTTTTTTTGTCTTTTCAGATTCGATTTATATATATTTTAAGTGTGCGAGAGACGCAACTCATACCTTCAGTGGTCGTTTGCCGCTATTTTGTACCTATATAAATGCCAAATCGCAAGCGAGCGCAGACGGAAGGGCCAGCCATTCGCTTGCGGGTAGTTAGGACTGATGAGCGCTCATAATAAGCCACTCCCCTAATTTTTTTTCGAGCGCAACAGTTTCCAGCGCATAAAATGGTAAACGCCGAGGTCGTACACATTGACCACATTGACCAATGCACGGTATGGTATGACACCCAAAGGCCAGTCATCAGAGATCTGCTTTGGGCATTCGGAGGCTTGTGTGGGGCCAGTGTAAAAACTGGATGTTCACAGTTCAATATCCGCTTTATTTCAGTTTTCACCATTAAAAAAGTAAAAATTAATGTTGGAAACTTTTGAGGGTTAGGGCACTAATCACCCTCTGTCGTAAGGCTGGCTATAGAATAAAGAGCATCAAACACGAACAGTAGCGGCGGAACACCTTCAATTAAGGGGGGGGGGCACTGCCGACTTTTGGTCCCATTCTTTCCATGCAACGCCCATAGGGCTAACGTTAAAATGCCAAAATCAAAAGGAGGGTGCACGGTGCCCCGGTGCCCTCCCCGTTCCGCCGCCCATGAACACGAAAGCAAAATCAAAGGCATTTTGGAAAAAAATGAGTATACCCCGCAGCGTCCGATAACTACCACCTTCCAGTGGGTCAAGCCAACGGGGCCCAAGTCTATAATGGCACTTAACGATAGCACTAACCTTGTCTCACTTTTCGTTGAAGTCTGTTCCGAATGGTTTCGGCCACAGACTTGCTGCACTGAGGTCGTTTGATATGTGCAACTGTAATCAAAGCCACCTGAGGCGCCCTGACACCAGGCTGAAGCTGGGTTGGAAATGCTTCGTCTTTGCAGATATCACTGGCCGCTGATTCTCGAGTGCCTGAACCGGTAGATGTCATGGCAAAATTTGGTGTGATAATTTGGACCTTTCCGCAGTCAGCGCACCCTAAAGCCCTAATAAAGAAACGCCCCACCCAGAGCTTCTGGATTCTCGTTCCAGTCCACCGTTCCTTCACCCCAGCCCGCCGCCGCGCTCCCTCACCTCAGCCCTCCGTTCCCAGCTCATTGACGAGCGTTTGGGCCTTAGTTAAGCCTTGCTGTAGGCTTACTGTATAACTATAAACCCATCGAGACAGCCCGTCTCGGTGAGCTTAGTTGGCGAACTACTGCCTTGGGGAGGGTTTCTGGCGGATCGCTGTCCCAATAGGTTTAGATGCGACCGACTGTCTCCGAATGTTTGAGCGGTCTCCTCCCGCTGTTAGCTAGTTTCAGTTGATATCGGTCTCAGAAATACTTTTTAAAGGAACTTAAACGAAAATCCGACGTAAAATGAACAGAGGAAATGGTAACGAGTTACCTCATTGAAGAGTAGCGCTCGCCTACTTCAAAAGGTTTGGCACCGTTCTTCAACATCTGATATGCGATCGGGTTATGGCACAATTTTTCCCATTGGAGCTTTTTTCTAATACAGCAATACGAAATGCGTTACATCGTCCACTGGCGGATCCAGGGAGCGGGCATTTAAAGCAAATATTTACTACCCCTCCCCCTGGCCCCTGCATCGCCCGAAATAGACAAAACGTACCTTATGTTTCCTAATAATAACATTTTTATCAGGATTTTTTTTTATACTGTTCAGCAGTAAGGAATCGGAATCCGAGGAGTTTTTGGATTTGGGACACTTTTTTTGGGGGGTATGTCCCCTACAGCGTCGAAACGCCTTTCTGGATCCGCCTATGACATCATCTCGACTGGGATCTTGGCCCCCCCCCCCCACGCCAAAATCGAATCCGCCGCCACTGAGCCCTGTATTGCAATCTCTCCTAAGGCATTGCCTTCGGCACTGTAGGTACCTACCTACCTACTGCTTCGCCCCAAGTATTATCATGACCATAACTAGACAGCGGAACGGGGGGCACCGGGGCACCGTGCCCCCCCCCCCCCTTGAATTCTGCAAGGGGGCACCAATAGCAAGGTGCCCCCCCCTTAACCCTCGCCCGCACATGGGGGGGGTTGCCATCCCCCCCCAGGTAGTCTTTCTGCTCTGCACTCAACATTTTTAGAGCTAGAAGGCTGATTTTTCGTATAGCTGCTCCTCTATCCTTTCTTGAAGTCCACTGAAAATTTCAAGTTTCTGTGATTTTTGGTTTCGGAGATATGACCTTGTTTTTCAGGTCATGTCATGACCCAAATGGCCAATTCTCAACATCTTGCGCTTGCCATGGGCCTTGTGAGCTTTTGACACCCTGATTTCGGCCTTTTTTGCCAGTCTTACCTCCCACCTATCATGGAACATGTTGTTCGACGATGTACAGGGGTCAAGGTCAGGGTCAAGGTCAACCTAGGTCATCTAAGATAATTGCGTTTTAGGCAAGCTGAATTTACTTTTTGTGAAGTTTTTTGACTGCATTTTTGGTAAAAGCTTCTCAGATCATGATTTCATGTAATATGGACCCAAAAACAATCGGTGCACACATCATTATACACACAGACACACACAGACATACAAACACACATAATTGACCTTGACCTAACTTGACCTGAAATGACCTCAGCAGCAAAATTCTGGTCGGGTAGTGTGACAAAGAGGTTCTAGCTGGCTTGGCACCAGAAAACAGCATCGTCATCGGTATTTTATAAGCAGCGCACTTGATATCCAACGGTGACCCAAAACAGCAACATTTTTTAGTTTGACCTGACCTGGAAGGTCAATGACTGACCTGAGAAGGTAAAACTGGGTATCATTGGATTCGTCTCTTCCCAAAGAATCTTTTTGGTCTTTACTGCTAAGCTCTATCTCCAACAGGAACGAAATGGCGCGGGGGGTGGCAACCACCCCCCCCCCCCCCATGTGCGTTCTAGGATGGGAAAATGGCATGTGCGGGCGAGGGTTAAATTTGATGTAGTTATTAGTACCAGGGGCGGATTCGGGAAAACTCCAAGGGGAGGGTCATGAATTGAAGTGGTGCCCCTACCTATACCCAAAATTAAAACCTCAACGGATTTCGGCCACTTAATTTTGGTGGTGTTCTATTTTCAGTTTTTTTTTTATTTTCTTTATTTTTGGTTAGTCATGTGATGACTGGTGCCCCTGCTAGGCCGCTGGTGCCCCTGGAAAGACTGTGGTACCTACCTACCCTGCCCCCTGACAAGCCTACGGTGGGCCCTAACATGACTTAGGTGCCCATGGGCCCTGACAGGCCCGTGGTGGCCCTGACAGGCCTGTGGTGTCCTTGCTAGGCCTGTGGTGTCCCTGGGCCTTGACAGGTCTGTGGTGCCCCTGGTGAGCCTGTGGTGCCCCTGTTAGAACGCAGGTGCCCTTGACAGGTTTGTGGTGCCCCTGACAATCCTTAAGTGCCAACGACAGGCTTGTGGTGCCCTTGACAGGCACATGGTGCCCTTGCGAGGCCGGTGGTTCCCCTGCGAAGCCGATAGTGCCCCTGGCAGGCCTCTGGTGCCCCTGGCAGGTCTGTGGTGCCCCTGGAAGACCTGTAGTGCTTTTGCTAGGCCTGTGGTGCCACTGACAGGCCCATGGTGCCCCTGCTAGGCCTGTGGAACCCCTGGCGGGCCTGTGGTGCCCCTGTCGGCTTTCAGGCCTCAGCCTGTGGTGCCCCTGTAGGCTGTCAGGCCTGTGGTGCTCCTGGCAGGCATGTGGTGCCCCAGGCCCTAAGTCATGACCCATGTGACCTTCCCCCTGGGATTCGCCACTGATTAGTACTGCGATGGCTTCTTGGTAATTTGATACATGTAGGATAAATGGAATTTATCAAACGACAATAAGGAAGAGACAAACACATAGGTACTTGAGGATCAGTTTAAAGTTAACCACACATACAGGGGTGAACTGCCATTTTCGTTTAGTAAAAAAAAACATCGTGTCAGGGCTGTGACCAAAAGTAAGTGGCCTAAATCCAATGAGAAAACAGGATTTGGGGGTACCCTAGGTTTGGCTCCTTGAGCTGGTGCCCCCCTTGTCTCAAATCGTTCCGCTGCCTATGATTATGACGTCACTTGCTTTCACTCAACCTTGAAGTTAAAACAGTAGGTGCACGGATGCAAAGTTTTTAGACAAAAAAATGTCCAGACAAAAAAATGTCTGACAAAAAATGAACACACCAAGAAATGCAAAGATGAAAAAATGCAGATGAAAAAATGTGCAAACAAAAATATGTACCTACAGACCAAAAAATAACAAGACAAAAAAGCAGACAATAACTGAAATCTGTATACGAAAAACGGTATTAGTAGAGCAGACATCACGCGAGGGTTTTCCAATTGAGGAGAGATGCCATACCTGGAGGTGCTTCTTTCTAGGAAAACCTTAACAAACCTAACCTAACCTAACCTGACCTAACCTAAACTACAACCTACAAACCTACAAACCTACCCCACAAACCTACAGCGCCTCTCCTCGGTTGGAAAACCTTCGTGTGACATCTGCTCCACTAATGCCCGAAAAACTGTCTGACGAAAAATGTCAAGACAACTTTATCTGGACACGCTTTCACCAGACTGATACATATCATGCATACACAATACATAACTCGAAACATCAAGACTTACCTATGTTTCGGACCAATTTCCAATATCAGTGGGGTTGTTCTAGTGGCTCCTCCAGGCTCCAACCAGTCCAACCTCAACCTCCTCTGAGCTACACTATCCAACCTTTAACCTCCCCTTTCAAGTCGCCCCTCCGGCTCCAAGCGTAGGTACTCTCCCTATTTTGTCGCCTTGGCCTTGGTACTTTCCAAGGCTATATTTGCTACAAGGCGATAATACCTTGATAAGAGGATAAGATAAGATTTACTAATCAATATCAATATCAATATCAAAATAAACTTCGTTTGCGCTGGCTCCAGCTTGGTTTTTAGTTAGCCAAGGCCGCATAAGGGACGACGGTGAAAACAGGGCGCCTGGGGCAATTTGATCAAGGTTCGTGAAATTTACACGTGACGTTTGGCATATTAGAAGGCCCACGGAAAGGGAGAAGTTCCAAATGTCACGTGACTAATATGCCCTCCGGCGCGCGTATTTACAAATTGCAACCGAGCTCCGCCGTAGGGTATTTTATTTCCGCCGTAGTGTATTTCACTTGGGGTATTTTCTACCATACATCTGCCTGAGCGCGTATTTACAAATTGCAACCGAGCTCCGCCGTAGGGTATTTTATTTCCGCCGTAGTGTATTTCACTTGGGGTATTTTCTACCATACATCTGCCTGAGCTTGGCGTAATTGCAATTTGTCGGCGACGTTAAAAAATGATGCACCTTTTTTCGCAGTATAGGTTATCGCATGTGCATATTTTTGCCTTTTTGGTTGCGCTTTTCCCTCGCCCGTATAGAAGGAGGCGTTGAACGGACCACATCGGTTTTTCGTGAGTAACTCGCGTAAAAACTGTCCGATCGCGACGAAACTTTCAACACCCCCGATTTTATCAATTTTACACCTACCCTGAAAATTTCATGACCGTGACCCAAATGACCTTTGACCTGTGACCTATTTCTCGAGACCATGTTTGGCCCGAATCGCGATTCGGCGTATGTCGGCTCGCATTAGCCGCGCGTTTGCAGCCTTTACGTGGTTTCAAGCGTTGAAACATGTGATATGATGCTGGTCCTATGCATGAGGGTGGGTGTCAAGGTCACCTGAAGGTCAGGTCAGCTCAATGACCTTTGATGACCTCGGTTCACTTTTTCGAGTTTCACATGTTTCTAGGCTAGTTTTTGGAGCTGATTTCGAATTTAGCAACCATTTGAACATTACAGGGGGTGTAACGAAATTATTGGGCACCAATTAAAAAGCAAAACATTCTGGTACTTTTCTTTTAACTGAGCATGTAGCCACCTTCATAAAAACACAGTGGCGAATGTTCTGAAGCATTTCAGCCACTGGATTCTCCAGCACACTGGCTTTGATGCGGACCAACGCCGTCTAAAGCTGTGCCTGCGGTTGGGCGGTGCTTGTGGCGGGCGTCTCTTCAGTCACCTGCTGAACAAGAGCCCACAGTTTTTCGATTGAATTGGGATCGCGATTTTTTTCAAGTCATAAGCGTTAGCCCAGAATAATTGAAGGTTCTATCGGCATCACTGCCCGTTCTTTAGGGACTTTTAAGTAGCACGCCGCCCCGCATGAAGACAGCGTGGCTTGAATCAGGCATCAGTGCGCGTTCAGAAACCGAGCCCTCCTATACCGTCTGGTTGAGCGGCTCCAACCATTCATTGGCCAGTATGTTGCTCCCGTAATGCTTGACGTTGATGGCGGTATTATGTGACACTGTCCTATTGGAGCATCGCTAGGCAGCTGAACATGCTCCAGTTCTGGATATTGTCCGGATGTTTGACGGCGGCAAAGGCCAGCAAGTTCGAGCGGCTGGGCGCCCATACATGTCCGATTTGACGGTTCAAAGGATAATACAGCTCGAACGGCTACCCATCCAACCAGACCACCTCACCATTATCTTTCTTCAACCAGTGGACGCGATCTGGCGTGAGGCGAAAGGTGGTGAACTAGTTGTTTTCCCGTCAGTTTCGTTGTCTTTTTCAGTTTGAAGGGCACTAGAACCAAGTTAAAGGACGGGTAGCGGTAAACCATGATATTGGACTCTTATTATCTGACTTGGTAAGAATTCAAGTCAATTTGCGGATTGATTGGTGCCATTTCCTTGCCGCTATCTTGACTCTCCTCACCACTTGACAAAGGGCGGCTTTTGTGGTCGCGACCGGGCTGAGTCTGCTATCGAAGTCCCAGCTTACCACGCCTCAGGCAGATGTGCAATTGGCTGCTGCTGATGTCCACCTGCTGGCAGACCAGCTTCTGGCTCATGACGCCGTGGGTGCCACCATGCAATTTTACCACGAAAGGAGAGATTGTATCCCTTTCTCGCAACTGGCTTGGACGAAAACTACCATGTGGCATGTGAACCCGTCTGTGAATCGACTCCTAGTCAGAGCAACAGTCACATGACAAGGTCAGGTCACTGCTGAGTTAAAAACCGATAGCAGAGGCATTTATTCATCCAGTATTCCCACCTCTAACATCAGAAAGGATTAGGAAACTGCAAACAGATATGGCGAAAAAAATAGATGTCCGGATAATTTCGTTACACTCTGTAGGTACTGAAGTAGTTTTAGTGCCTTCGTAACATGTTACGAAGCTGTCAGAGAAAAAAATAGCGTTATGCCCCTCCAACTTTTGCTTATTTGTAGAACTTCGTTGCTTAGTAAACCACCATGTTGTTCGCATTGAGGAGCTTTGAAATGTATGTATAATTCAAAATGTTCTGTAATTAAAAGAATTGATTCAGTGTTGCACATCTGAACCATAATCTGAGTTGCACCGAGCATTGCAGGTTTGACGGCTTTTTGCCCCACCACCTTCCCTGGAAAAGCTCCATCCTTGCCTATGGGGCAAAACATAAGGGACAAAAACACAAAACAAGACAGATAAAAACAAAACAAAATGAACTCATTACTTAATGGAGTTCAGTCTGGAGCAAAAACATAGGTAATAGGTATCTATGTCAAATTAGAATGAAATATTAAAATCAGCCTGACCAGGCCTTACGGTCTGACCTGGTCCTAACCGTCTTAACTATTACTTCACCTAACTTAGCCCAATTCAACCTAACCTACCACAACACCTGCAGAGGTACCTTCCTGGAAAAATGATGCCCAGGGACATGGAGGTGTCCAACTTATTGGAATATTACCATGATTGCTTGTCAAAATGTGTGTCATCATGCTCTTGTTTGACGAGTGATGTATAATAAATGTGACATTCAAAAATGGTCTCCTGACTGTTGAGTGATCAGAATATTCAAATAATCAGGGTACAATGTTGTGCATCATAGTGCACACTAATAATGTTGTTTTTGTGTAGGCCCTCGGCCTCTGCGCATTATTGTGTACACTGCTATGTGCACCTTAAGGAAAAAAAGTGACTGGTGGTGCATGACAAAGGGTTGAGCAGCTTTGAAGTTCATGCCCTTGGTCTTGCTGGTGCCAAATGCCTATAGCTATAGCAGGATCAGTGAGGGTTGTAGACATGCTACATACACTGTGCATTGAAGATATTGGCACAAAGTTCATCCATAATTACTATGCTTAACACCTAATGTAAGAAGCAACATAAATGCCCAGATGATACAGCTCTCTGGTCAACATCACACAAATTTATTGACATACTTTGCAGGTACATATTTACATTCATAGCAAATAGGTACTTTCGATTTGATTCAAAAACTAGGTGCTAGTAGGAAAGTGCATTTTTGTAGGTACAACAATGACCATATAGTAAATCATTAAAAACCTCGTGGCATTCATCACATACCTTTTTACCCAACAAGTACCTATCTAGGTACCATGCAATGATTCTAAATTTTGTCGGCAATCCACCTATATCTCAACTGACACATCGAAATTGAAATACCCTAACAAGACCTAGAACTGTACATAAGAAGAATGCAATACTACAAGAACTATGAAGTTCTGAAGTTATTCTCACATGCCGGAATCTAGAAACTCTACTTTTTGTTTTATCATCCATTTCCACGTTTGATTGAGCCATCATATGAAACTGTTATTGCTATTCAGTCATAAGCTTTTGTACAAATCTTGAATTTTTACTCATCATCTTGAACCATGCTCCAGTCTTTCCAACAAGGTACTATGGAACATCAAAACAATTTTAATTTGTTACAACAGCTTCAGATCATGATAGGCTTGAAGTTTGTTACACCATTTGCCAGACAAACCTCTACAAAATGTGTATCAATTCCCAAACTAAGCAATTGATTATATCAGTATTTGCAGTTTCCACACAATGTTTCATAATATTATTCGATTTTTATAGCAAGAAACTCAAATAATCCACAAATTGTTATTGAAACACTCCCACTTCAAGAGCTCACAGCAATAACAATACAAGTTCAGAAGCAAACAAACATTGCGCCAGATTTCGTATGAAACGCGCCATCATCCCCAAGTTTCTACCACAGACGGTAGTTCAACCGCAGCCGTAGTGCGAAAACTGGCGAAAACCCCTGCCCACCTTACCCCACGGCGGAGCTCGGTTGCAATTTGTAAATACGCTGCCTGAGCTTGGGGTAATTACAATTTGTCGGCGACGTTCAAAAATGATGCATCTTTTTTCGCAGTATAGGTTATTGCATGTGCATATTTTTGCCTTTTGGTTGAGCAGGGAGACACCGGTTGGTCACGTGACTCGGAAACAAAAATCAGCTGATAGAGTGGCGGAATCGCCGTAATCAAACACGAATAATTCCGGACGATAGAGCGGCAGTATAGGAGTTTTCTTTACAACAGGTAATCATTGCAATGTATTATCATTCTATGACCAAGAAACGTTCATAAATCATATATTTCTTCGATGATTACTGCCGCAACCGACGCGCATATATTGTAGCCAGCGCATAAAGCTGTGCTTTGCGATATTATATGTAATGAAACGGCCAATACTAATAATTTGTAACAAAGCTCGAAAAAAGATGGCATTCTATCTTGCTTCAACCTTCTGCTTACGCTTTTATAATAACGACAGCGACACCATACGGCCTATCCACGCTATGCAACTCCATGGCGTGTCCGGCCGCACTCTGCCGAGTGTGCCGAGATCAGAGGCGGACCATCCGCGGCAAGTCCAGCTGCACTGCCCGGTACCTGGGAGGGCGACGCCTAGCCCCGCTCTGGCCGCTCGCTTCCGCGCACAACTAAGCTACCTGGCTAGGCCTGTGGGAGGGGAGGGAGAAAACCAACAACAGTCTGATGAGCCAATGGAGTCTGTGAGCCGCGCCAATCAGCGCCCTTCCGCGCGCAGACGGGAGCTAGAGCTTTTCATCTCCTTTCCTGTTTTCGCTGGTCCGCCAGTCACCAGCATCGTTCCGTGCTCTCCATCTTGGCCGATTCGGCCGTGTGCGTCAGCAACAACAGTGAGAGAGAGAGAGAGAGAGAGAGAGAGAGAGAGAGAGAGAGAGAGAGAGAGAGAGAGGGGGGGGGAGAGGGAGAGGGAGAGGGAGAGGGAGAGGGAGAGGGAGAGGGAGAGAGAGAGGAGAGAGAGAGAGAGAGAGAGAGAGAGAGAGAGAGAGAGAGAGAGAGAGAGAGAGAGAGAGAGAGAGAGAGAGAGAGAGAGAGAGAGAGTCTCGGATCACGCCAGGCAGCCACATGGGTATCTATTGTTTATTTATTTTCCAGTGATCGCAAGCGTTTTTGTTTGGAACCGGGTGTGATCAGTATTTGACGCATTTCTGTGATCTGTATGATAAAACTGAAAAATAGTGAAATATATTCACTTTAATTCACATATCGCTTTTGATTCATGGTACGGCTGCTTGATTTTGCCACAACAAACATACACAGCCGATCTCGGCATGTTTCTGTTCCAGAACAGCAGCTGCAGTGGACACCAAAAATGCATTCATGTTCTGACAACTTACTCCAAAGATACAAATATTTCACGACGAACTGCTAAGTTCCAGAGAAAGTATTTTCTCGCTCACAGATGCTCAACAAGAAGCGCGCGATTGATTGCAACTAGCACGCTCACGATTTCTAAAATAGCGCTGGCCCAAACCTGCCCCTTACATCCAAATATAATATCTTAATTCCAGCCTCTGTCCTATTTATTATTTATTAGCGCACCGAGAGTGAATGATACCACGGCATAGCCGTCATATTACATAGCACAAATTGCGAGACGACGTCGAGACCCGTATCGGCGTATTCTTTACAGATCCGGGTGTCTCGCTTTCACTCTCAATCAACCCTGCCACACCATCAACCGAGCCACATCGGCTCCGACCATCTTGATCCCCGCACTGAAATCTGATGGCCGGCCCGTCATTTCATGCTATCCGTCGGCGCGCACTACACCCGAGCTCAGCCTAAAGTGCACTGTGCGGCCTTCTTCGGATGACACCTGAGCATGGCGCTTGCCTTGCACCTGGATGCTTAGAGCCTCTTGTTCGTGCACGGCCGTTAGCATTTCAGGAGTCGGATGGTCTCGGCGGTGGCGGCGCTGGTCACCGTGGAGCCGTCGGAAGACACCGTCAGCTCGAGCGCCCTCGACCAGTGACCTGTAAAGCAGCGAGTCGCGGCATGTCAAGACGACCGTCACGTTTCAGTGCCGCGGCGACCATCACATAGCAGTCACGGTGACTATCACAGGTCACGACGGTCGTCAAATACCACTACGAGCCACGGCGACCACGACTCATAGCTCATAACGTTTCCTGACGCACACTCAGCTATAATAACAGTATATAAGCCTGTACACACATTTCTCACTCGAGAAATCGAAACCCGAACCTGAGACCCATCATACGTCACGATGATGATGTGAACTACCGTCTATCACACGATGATGTGATAGACGGTAGTTTCTGGTCAATGTCGATACGCGCGCCGCGTGGCTGACCATCACACTCTGCCACCTCCGGAAGACGTTCTACAGCTGGATCGACCCGCTGTCTCCAGAACCACCGCCAGAAACAAGCCTGATGGAGGATGATATGATCAAAACTAAAAAACCACAAAGCACACAATGAAGACGACAAAAGCGGCGGCAGGCACATAATGACGATTGACGACCTATAACTAAATCAGCTTATTCAACGTCAAAAAAGGCTGCAAATGTCTATATTTTACTAGTCAAACGCCCGTGATAGGCTGATGTGCTTAGCTAGATGTAGCTTGACTTTCCGAGTGTGGCCTAACCCTCGCCCGTATGGGGGGGGGGGGGGGGTCGAACGGACCCCTCCTCGGTTTTTCGCGGATAACTCATAACTCGCATAAAAAAGACGCCGATTGCGACGAAACTTTCAGTACCCTCCAGTTGATCAATTTTACACATGTCCTTGACGTTTTATGAGCCTGACCCAAATGAACTTTGACCTGTGACCTATATTAAGCCCAGCTGCCGAGAGCCATGGCAGCTAGTTGGGGAAGCTTCAGTCCAGATAGCATATGCAAGTAGTAGCCATTCAGCAAGTCTGGTGGGAGGCACTTTCAGCAACTGTTCAGGCGTTAATTGGATGGAGAGTCTGGGGTGTGTGCGCACCAAAAAGCAGCAACTGCACACTCAGAAGTAGAACATTGGCAAAACCTGGGTAAAGCGAATGAGAGAGGGAGTCAGGAATCAGGCGTGCAGGGGTAGACAGCTGAAACAGGCGAGGAGAGCAGTGGAGACCTGGAGACATTATGAGGAAACATTGGTCTGGGCAGACACCCAGGTTGAGGTGAGTGTCAAGACTCAGTCACCCAGACTCAGCACTGACAGCACTGACATCACCATAAATGTTACCAAATGCCGTGAATAGAATAGTAAGACATTTTATAAGATTGGACCCTGGGGGAACCTCCAGGCTTCCCCCATGGGATAGTTGTCTGTCCAACCCTTAGCAGGGTGGATGTTTGGGAGAGGTGGACAAAGCCCGCGGAGGGCATGTATTTCATGATCGCTACACACATTGCAAGACTTTTTTAATGATATAATGACTCAAACTTATCCATGTCACTTGTCAATTACAGGACTTTGTGGGCTTTTGTTTATTAATTCTCAGAGCATCATCTTTTCTGGTGAGTTACTTGCAACACGCATTGCTGCAAGCTCCAAAAGCACAACTCGAAATGGCAAACCAAAGCAGGGTCTCAACCTGAAGCAGGAGATTGAGATGCAGAAGAGAAGGAGAGGATCAGGATCATGGAAACAAGAGAGCAGAGGACCAAAATGAATCTGGGTGAGGGGTTTATATAGACTTGACTTCAGGTAGACTACATACTTCGTAGGATAGGTACCTACCTAATAATTCCGATGGCAAATCAATATAAAAACTATTTTGATTTGTATCTCAACTAACCACAGAAAAGAAACTTGACACAAATCCACCCCACCCGGCACAGATAAACTCACAATAAAAATACATTTCAAAATCCGTTTCCTGTTCCGTGGCCTATCAAGAACAAATCCAACAAGAAAATTCATTCAATTTGAAAATGTTTATAGCCTTGAGCGCCTTGAGTTGAATCCAAAGCCATGCTGAATAGCTTGAAACTTAAAAGTGTTCTCAATCAGTAAAAGAAACGCCGTTACACCAATCAAATACAAAAGCTGGCGTTTGCTAGCGATAGCAGTACAGAAAACTGCGCGCAACTGCGGGTGATAATTATGGTCGGCAGTTTTCAATACTACGTTTCGTAAAGTTCCCGCGTTTATTTTGTTTAAAAAGCTATACCAATAGATACAAAATTCAATTTTGTTTACTATCATGCCTCAAATAGACCCCACATCGGTCTTGTTTTCTATTAATATGCCATTAACTCTCACCGTGTGACCTTAGGCGGCAAGGAAGCCAACGCATACCAGACCAAAATAATGCATCTTTTAATTCTTAAACTGCAATAAATCATACATATTTTGGAAGAAAATTGAATTTTTATTTCAATAAAGGATCTTTGTGAGCCCAACAATGACTAGTTCGCCATCTAGCTATGTTTTCGTCCAGAACTGTTTTGTATTCAAAATTTGAAGTTTTAGAATTAGACGTAAATCTTTTAAAGTTCCCGCGTTTCTTACGTTTTGACATTTTAATATGTTATAATGTAAGCGATTCTGTTAATTTTAGTGAAATATTTAGACCAGGGCCTCCTCTAAGGATTTTTCACTGGGTGGGCAAAATTTTCGCTACTCCCCTGCCCAAGGGCGGATCCAGCCACTGTTTTGGGGTTCAACCAATTTCAAAACCTGTTACCGGGGGGGGGGGGGGGGCGGGGGTGAGGCGAAATAAGCAGTGCCGTTATTGGAAATAAGATGATAGTTTGCAAAGTTAACGTTTGTCGTATGTTTTATGGTTAGCGATGCTCGAGCGATTCGTTCCAGAGTTACATGTACAGCCCCCCGCAAACTGTGTGGTAGTTATTCTTATTCGGTATTCTTGCTATTTTGACAATGTACCAGTTTTTGTGACCTTGTGACCTGACCTCGGGTCACTGGAACCTAAAACTCCAAGGCCAAGTGACAAACAGATGCTCCAAGTCGTATCTTAAATTTGGTAGCGCTATACGTGCTATAGAACTCACGCTATCAACGAAAAACTCTGGCATTCGGTTGCCGCTAAACTATTCCAATTTTCCCCTGACCTTGTACCGGGTTTGTGACCTGGTGACCTGACCTGAAAAGACTAGAGACCTGAAATTTTCAGGACAAGTGCCAAAAGGTTGCCCCAGAGGGTATGCCAAATTTGAGCGCCGCTGTTTTTACGTTATTTGTGAAAAACCTTAGGGGGGTGCATCAGCCCCCCTCACCGGGCGAGGGCTAACTAACATAATGCATTGTAGTAAAGGCTACCCGAACCGGTAATGATTCTTGCTTATTTGTTCAGCTCAGCCGTATTTAGAGATTTAGCTGGCTTTGTCCATGAATAACAATATCGGCAGGGGCGTAACCAAGGGGGAGGGGCCACGGGGGCAATGGCCCCCTCCCTTGAGCGCAAAACGCGCCATGGGGGAGCCGCTCAGGCCCCGGAATATTTTTTTTTTCAAACACTGGATAAAACGTCTTTTACTCGGAAGAAAATTGATATCGAAATTTCATTTCTGTGGCCCTCTGATGACCCAATGGGCCCCTGCACTCATCCGATGACCTCCGGTTTCCTGGGGCCCCTGGTCGCCTAGGGGGCCCCGGTCGCTTGGGGGCTAGTCGCCTGGGGGCCTGGTCGCCTGGCCCCTGCCCCCTGGTCGCCTGAAAGAACGCTTGTCACCTGCAGTGGCATAGTCAAGGAGGGGGCCAAAGGGACCATGCCCCCCCCCCTGGAAGCCAGGAGTCCTTATTCTATAGGGGCCCCTGGCTGACACAGTGGGCCCTTGGCGACGCAAAGGCCCCTGCGGCAAATCCTTTGATGCAGCTGAGTAGTTATACTTTGGTCAAGAGAGCCCCAATTTTAGAGCCTTGGGGCCCTATTGAAACCAGGGGGCCAGTTGGATGGGATGGGTCCAACTAGAGTCCAACGGTGTGTAAACAGAATCAATGCGTTCCGACTGTTGGTCTGACCCTATATCGGTTTGAGGGAGCTCGTATCGGATCCACTGTCGATCTGAGGGGCCCCTATCGGTTTGAGGAAGCCCTCAAATGCCCTGAACGGGTCCTTAGTTTGTCGGAGAAGGCCCTCCGTCGGCATGACTGGGCCTCTGCAAGTGCAAGGAGGGCTTTTGTCGGTCTTAGTGGCCCTTAGGCGGCTTATATGACCCCCAGACGGCTTACGAGGCTCTCATGCGCTGTAGGGGCCTGTGACGGTCTGAAGAACCCTCATCCGACCTACGGGCCCTCAGACCGCCCTCAAAACCGACTGGCGACTCTATGAAGCTATTCGTGGGCCTATCTAACAGGGCCCATGGACTACTTACCCCCTCAGTTCTAATATTTTTTGTTAATAAATATTTTTTTCTATTTATTTGGGCCCCCTCCAAAAAATATTGGATGCAACCAAATGACTTTTTGGATTTTGAGGGGGTTATCTTGGGACCCTGTGCGTTTGGCCCCCTCCTTGAGGAAATCCTGGCTACGCCCCTGAATATCGGGCAACCAGAAAACTTTTTTTGACCTTCAAACAGCATCCAGTTTGCTTAAGACCAGAAAGGTAGTACCGGACGTCCGGCCGGACCAGAATTTTTGCATTTGCTTCTGGGTGGGCAAATCGACGCCACTGGGTGGGCAATTGTGGTGACTGGGTGGGCATTTGCCCACCCAGTGGGTATGTTAGAGGAGGCCCTGATTTAGACCCCACATCGATCTAGTTTTTGAGAATCATTACATATAGTGGAAAAGGGTGACCATGGACAGCAATGGTGGTTATGTATTGAACATCAACTAAACACAGTTTCCAACCTTTAAAAGGCAACAAAAGGCACAGAATCTGATAGATAATTCAATTTTGATATTTTTTGACCATGTTGTAAGCCCCACATCACTGAAGTTACTCGACAATTCATGGTAGAGCATTGGCAGGTCCGGTAGGCTGAACAGCTCAGAACCATGGTAATTTCGAAATTCAACAAAAGGGAGTTGGCCTTTGATATCACTTTTTGTCCTTCAATTTTAAATTTTGATTGTGAAAAATTAATTTTGTTCATGAACAATCCTTGCAACTTAAGATATATAATTTTTGAAATGGCGGAGATAGCCAACAATTTATTTTCGTTAATGCTTCACAGATTCATACATGGCGTGGTCTCTGATCATAAATCAAAAATATATATACAAATAATAAAACTATTTTGATATTTGTTGCTTAGTTCTCTTTTTTAGACTTAAAGGGTCAGCTGAAAATAGTGGTCAAAATACCTTAGTGTTGTAATTTCGAACCGGTTTTACCTAGTACTCTATATACCGTGTGGTTGAGCTTTTCCCTCGCTCGTATAGGGGGAGGCGTTGAACAGATCCCATCGGTTTTTCGTGAGTAACTCGCGTAAAAACCGTCCGATCGCGACGAAATTTTCAATACCCCCGATTTTATCAATTTTACACCTACCCTGAAAATTTCATGACCCTGACCCAAATGACCTTTGACCTGTGACCTAGGTATTTCTCGAGACCATGTTTGGCCCGAATCGCGATTCGGCGTATGTCGGCTCGCATTAGCCGCGCGTTTGCAGTCTTTACGAGGCTTCAAGCGTTGAAACATTTGATAGGATGCTGGTCCCATGCATTAGGGTGGGTGTCAAGGTCACCTGAAGGTCAGGTCAGCTCAATGACCTTTGATGACCTCGGTTCACTTTTTCGAGTTTTACATGTTTCTAGGCTAGTTTTTGGAGCTGATTTTTAGCAACCATTTGAACATTACACTTACAGGGGGTGTAACGAAATTATCCGGACACCTTTCTTCCCGCTGTAATTAAAAAGCAAAACATTCTGGTACTTTTTCTTTTAACTGAGCATGTAGCCACCTTTCATAATAACACAGTGGCGAATGTTCTGGAGCATTTCATCCACTGGATTCTCCAGCACACTGGCTTTGATGCGACGCCCTCTAAACCTGTGCCTGCGGTTGGGCGGTGCTTGTGGCGGGCGTCTCTTCAGTCACCTGCTGAACAAGAGCCCACAGGTTTTCAATTGAATTGGGATCGCGACTTTTCCAAGTCGTAAGCGTTAGCCCAGAATGATTGAAGGTTCTATCGGCATCACTTCCCGTTCTTTTAGGGTCTTTTAAGTAGCGCGCCGCCCCGCATGAAGACAGCGTGGCTTGAATTAGGCACCAGTGCGCGTTCAAAAACCGAGCCCTCCTATACCGTCTGGTTGAGCGCCTCCAACCATTCATTGGCCAGTATGTTGCTCCGGTAATACTTGACGTTGATCGCGGTATTTTGTGACACTATGTCCTATTGGAGCATCGCTAGGCAGCTAAACATGCTCCAGTTCTGGATATTGTCCGGATGTTTGACGGCGGCGAAGGCCAGCAAGTTAGAGCGGCTGGCCGCCCATACATGGCCGATTTGACGGTTCAAAGGATAATACAGCTCGAACGGCTACCCATCCAACCAGACCACCTCACCTTTATCTTTCTTCAACCAGTGGACGCGATCTGGCGTGAGGCGAAAGGTGGTGAACTGGTTATTTTCCCGTCAGTTTCGTTGTCTTTTTCAGTTTGAAGGGCACTAGAACCAAGTTAAAGGGCGGGTAGCGGTAAACCATGATATGGGATCTCTTATTATCTGACTTGGTAAGAATTCGAGTCAATCTGCGGATTGATTGGTGCCGTTTTCTTGCCGCTATCTTGATGACTCTCCTCACCACATGACAAAGGGCGGCTTTTGTGGTCGAGACCGGGCTGAGTCTACCACCGAAGTCCCAGCTTATTACGCCTCAGGCAGATGTGCAATTGGCTGCTGCTGATGTCCAGCTGCTGGCAGACCGGCTTCTGGCTCATGACGCCGTGGATGCCGCCATGCAATTTTACCACGAAAGGAGAGATTGTATCCCTTTCTCGCAACTGCCTTGGACGAAAACTACCATGTGAGCCCGTCTGTGAATCGACTCCTACTCAGAGCAACAGTCACATGACAAGGTCAGGTCACTGCTGAGTTGAAAAACCGATAGCAGAGGCACGTATTCATCCAATATTCCCACTTCTAACATCAAAAAGGATTAGGAAACTGCCAGTGGCGGCGGAAGGTATTCTAGGATAGGGGTGCAAACGATATTGAAGCGCCCCTTCCCGCTGGGCGCCCCTTACCATATACACGGTTGTAGTAACACAAACAGTGAAGAGACGTTTGACAATGTGTTGTACCTGTTAACACGTTCAGAATTTACAGTTTTTATGTAACGAGAAATAGTTAGGTACATTCCATAGCGTAAATGTAACCTTCATAATGTTCGTTTAGAAACAACCTCATCACCATATCATAAGATTCTCCGAATAAGGCATATCGAAAAGAGTTCCACGGTTCCAATACCTTCGTGTGGACTAGTGAATAAGGCGCCGAATCCATAACACTAACTCGGTGACAGAGAATTGTTAAAAAAAAAACACTCATTTAAATTGCGTTTAAGTTGCATCCGTCCTCCCGGCAAGTTGGTTAGAGCTGCGAAATTTCGATCGTTAGAACCCGGTTTCTAATCGCTCCGACGCGACGCAATGATACCCGAGACTATGCCGAGACTAAGCCTCCCCCTATGGATCCCCCCTAAGAGACTTCTAGTTACTGCTAACGTGAAGTGAATAGGCTGAGGTTTATGGTGGGGGTAGCAGGTTTGTGACGCCCCAGTGAAATAAATGCCGCCTTTCAACACCGATAGGAGCCCGAAATGAATGAATACAGGCAATCAACGCTGGTAGGTGTCCCAGCGAAATGAATGCATCTACTACCATCCAGAGGTGCCCCCATTTCAAAGTAATACGACGGCGACGCCTCCACACCGATAGGGGCCCATCCCAGGGGAACGGAATAAATGCCGCCCCCTCATTGCCGGGCGCCCCAGGAGAATGAATGTTACACATCAACACCAATATGCCTCCCAGTGAAATGAATTATGAATGTCGCCTTTCGACGCCGGTAGGCGCCCCAGACACCAGTGGATTTACTGCCGCCTTAAAACACCGATAGGCACCTCAGTGAAGCGAATGCCGGCCTATACCACCGATAAGCGCCCCGGATGAATAAATACCACCCGTCAACGCCGATAGGCGCCTCAGTGAAATTAATGCCGCCCCAATCTCCGATAGGCGCCCCAGGTGATACATGTCGCCCATCAACACCAACGGGCATTGAAATGAATCCCGCCCTTCAACACTGGCAGACGCCCCAGTGGAATGAATGCCGCCCCACAATGCCGATGGCCGTCCCTGCACTGGAAAATCAGTTTCGCCCCTATACAGGCGCCCATAGAAGTTTGCAGAGTGCTATTCCTGGTCATAATCATCTCCTCAGTAAAAAAAAAAAAAAAACGCAAAATACGCCCTAGCACTAGGGGTGTAACCGCCCATACGGACAGTGCAATTTTACAGGCCCCAATCTCGGACCTCCCTTAACATTCATATGTTGTAAACGGCAAACCGCCCCCGATAAATGTTACACAAACTAATTTCCTCTCGCATATCGGCCATCAGGCGCCCCTTTTTGTCGCATGGAGCCTGCAACGCTATAAGCCCTCATATGTTCGTGTTGGCGTTCGGAGACTATCGCCTTCAAAGACGTCTCCATAAATGTTTCTTTTTCGTCCCACACACAGGCGCCCCTCTTTCGCATGCAGGCGCCCCTCTTCCGCATGGCGCGCTTCTCGAGTGGCTGCGCCCTCCTAGCCTTTATCGCCTGGCAAGATTATATTCGACAGGGTCGGCAGCATCTGCCTTTGTTTCAGAAAAGGATGCCCTCCACTCTTCAGCATATCAAAAGATACTTTTCCCACGTCATTGCCACCATCTTCGTGTCACAAGTGCCTTTATCAGTTGCGGTGTCGCACTGCTCAGCTTTATGGCTGCCGCACCTCTTAACTTCCTGCCTCCTCTACAGATTTTCGAGGCGCCCCTTTCCATAGCTTTAGGGTGCAGCTGCCCCCCTTGCCCCCCTGCTTCCGCCGCCACTGGAAACTGCGCAAACAGATATGACGAAAAAATAGATGCCCGGATAATTTCCTTACACCCTGTACTGAAGTAGTTTTGGTGCCTTCGTAACAAGTTACGAAGCTGTCAGAGAAAAAAATAGCGTTCTGCCCCTCCAACTTTTGCTGATTTGTAGAACTTCGTTGCTTAGCAAACCACTATGTTGTTCGCATTGAGGAGCTTTGAAATGTCTGTGTAATTCAAAATGTTAGTTCTGTAATTAAAAGAATTGATTCAGTGTTGCACATAATCTAACTTAACAACCGAGCATTGCAGGTTTGACGGCTTTTTGCCCCACCACCTTCCCTGGAAAAGCTCCACCCTTGCATATGGGGCACTGCACATTCATAGCAAAAGCTCCACCCTTGCATATGGGGCAAAACATAAGGGTCAAAAACACAAAACAAGACAGGTAAAAAACAAAACAAAATGAACTCATTACCTAATGAAGTTCAGTCTGGAGCAAAAACATGGGTAATAGATATCTATGTCAAATTAGAATGAAAGATTAAATGAACCTGACCAGGCCTTACGGTCTGACCTGGTCCTAACCGCCTTACTTCACCTAACATAACCCAATTCAACCTAAGCTACCACAACACCTGCAGAGGTACCTTCCTGAAAAATGACGCCCAGGGAGGTGTCCAGCTTATTGGAATATTACCATGATTGCTTGTCAAAATGTGTGTCATCATGCTCTTGTTTGACAAGTGATGTATAATAAATGTGACATTCAAAAATGGTCTCCTGACTGTTGAGTGATCAGAATATTCAAATAAGCAGGGTACAATGCTGTGCATCATAGTGCAAACTAATCAAGTTCATCCATAATTACTATGCTTAATACCTAATGTAAGAAGCAACACAAATGCCCAGATGATACAGCTCTCTGGTCAGCATCACACAAATTTATTGACATATTTTGCAGGTACATGCGGAATTTCCAAATACGCTTTCCGGTCGCCGGCCGCTGTTGCCAGATTCAGAGGTTTCCCTCAAATCTAGAGGTTTTTAAAGTCCGTTTCCGGGAAAATTTAACGAACAGAGGGCAGAGGGATTTCTAGAGATTTCAAAGTTTTCGTTTCCTTTTATAATTAACTTACTATGCTGAATTATAATTGATTTTTGCGTTATTGCGTTAGGTATTAATTCACTAAGTAGTCAAATACGTACTTAGAAACAAATTTTAACGATACGGCAGAACATACCCCGTAAACATGACGACGTCGGCCCGACGTCGGGCCGGGGGTTGCGGCGTGGAGGAAGATTTGAGTTTCCTGAGGATATTTTGAATACAGAAGCTCTTTATGAAACATGACACATGTATTTTATATTATTTTAACGGTCAAAACAGCGGCCGATGTCGGTCCGACGTCGCCCCGAGTCCGACGTCGGCTGGACCTCAGCAATTAATCTCGGTCCGACGTCGGCCCGACGTCGGCTGGACCTCGGCTGGACGTCGGAACATGCGGGCATATCCGACATCCAGCCGACGTCGTGCCGAGGTTGGACCGACGTCGGGCCGACGCAAGGCCGTATAAGAGAGGTAGAATCATCCCGCAATTTCCAATGGACCGGTCGCTAAGCATTAGCGTGACGTCACTGGTGGAGACCGCGCGGCGCCCGGCTCCAAGCCGTATGTCGGGTACATTTGACACTTTATCGTTGTTATTACTGAACGTAACGACAACTAATGACTCTTAATAACTTTTTTACCCACCTAAAGCTGATTTCCTTGCCGATACATTGCCGACCCGAGCCCCAGGGTTGACAATCTTGGGATATGGGTCGGATGGGCGACCTCGCGACGGGAGAAGGAACGATTGCAATTGTTGTGTCCCGCACCGCCGATTGCATTCTCTATCTGCACCCGGAGGGGGGGGGGCAGGGGGCACGTGTCCCCATCGGAACAGGGGGCCTCTCGGGCCCGAGGGGCCCTGCGACGCCAATTGGCGGCTGAGGGTCCACGCCGGCATTTTCGACTCAGAAGGGCCCCACAGGGCTCGAAAGAACACCTTATGTGCTCCGAATAGCCACACTTCTCTCCATAAGTCACACACCGGCTTTTAATTGTCCCTTGTCGGCATTTCAGGGCCTCTCGCCGGCCTCTCAGGGCCCATTGGCGACCTCTGAGGGCCCTTACCGGCCTATCAGGGACCAGCAGCTCTAAGGGTTCCACACACGCCTGTGATGACCCCCTAAACCAATGGTTGATGGCCCCCACAACGGCGCCTGTGAGGGCCCTCACCGGCGGCTGTGAAAGCCTCAAACCGGTGCCCAGCTGAGGGCCCCGCACTGCCACATCTGAGTTCAACCGGCACCCCTGAATGAAGTCCCAAAGGCCCAAACCAGTGCTTCTTGGCCATATATGTATTTATCGGCGGCTCTGAGGGCTGAACGCCGGAGCCTCTGACGGCCCCAGACGGGACCTTCGCATTGGACGGCCAGTGGCCACTCACCGGTGACTTTTGAGTGCCCCACACCGACGACTCTGAGGGCCCCCACCGGCATCTGAGAGTACCTTGCTGGTCTCAGGACTCCACAGGGCTCCTGAAGACACCGCAGACCTCTTGAGGGCCCCTTGTCGGTCTCTGAGAGTCCCTGTCGGCTTATAAAGGGTTCGAGCCAGCAGCTCTAAGAGTCCCAACTCCCACACCCGACTGTGATGACCCCACACTGCAGTGTCTCTGAGGGCCCACAATGACAACTGTGAGGACCCTCACCGGCGCCTCTGAGGGTCACACACTAGCACCTCAGAGGGCCTACAGCGGCACCTCGGGGGCCCCGCACCAATGCCTCTGAGGGCCTCACACCGGTACCTACCTGTGAGTGCCCACACCAGTGCCTCCAAAGGCTTCATAACCGGCGGCCCTGAGGGCACTACACCGGTAATTTTGGGGGCCTACCGAAGGCACAACACAATCCCTTAGTCTCGCTGAGTTGCTATCCCAATTCCATACCAGCTTCTATCCCAATTCCGGCTCAACTAATTAGCAGCCCCCCCCCCTCCCATGGGTCAGGGGCGCCGCGCCGGTGCCGGTGCCGGGGGCCAGCGCCATCGGGGCGGCAGTCGGCCACGCGCACTCAATGGTTAACGCTTAGCACCGGCGGCTAGCGCACGCCCGGCGTGTTATCGGCCGTTAGCCTCTCCAAAACGGCTGCAGTATCTGGTCGATATAGGCAGTAAGCAGATGAGGAGATGCAGGTGGATTAATGACCGGCAAGCGCTTTTGTGCTTTACCTACGAGGGCGAAGGGTCGAAGTCGGCTGCTAAGCCGTGAGCGGGGTTTATCAGATGCCGGTTCACTATGACCTTTATCCGGGTACCCTGATGCACTCTTGGATAGCCGAATTACAGCAAAACTCCATCCACGACTGTATCTATACGGCTTACGCTTTTCTGAAAACGTCTGTGTCCTTCTACCTGCCCGGCCCGGCCGGCCGGCCAAACGGCCCCGATTGGCGATCCACCAGTGACGTCACTGGTAGTGTTAAGCTGATTGGCAAATAATACATGGGGAGAACCGGGACGACATCCCCCTGGGCCGACGTCGGCATGCCGATGCCGAGTTGCCGACGTCACCCCGACGTCGGCCGACGTCGGGCCGACATCGGCATGTTTACTGGGTATGTTTTTTGGTACCGTAAAGTGGGGCTATTTGAAACGGATTTTACAGTTTTTTGCCTCTCCCTTTAAGACGGCTCATATTTCTTATAGCATGTAAATTGCAAAAATGTAGTTCTCTGTGAGCTCTTTCATATAGGTGTATTTTGGTTCAGCTAGTAACAATGACTGAGGTTATTTTTTATGTTAAAGCCTGTCTCAAATAGCCCCATAGGGTGGGGCTATTTGAGACAGTTTTAGTTGCAAGGAAATTAAAGAAAATCGGTCACGCTAGAGATAATTTTTTAAACGCCATGCATTTGGAAATTGAATTTTGATCATTTTGGCATAAATTGTTTTTTCAAAGACTGTTATATGACTTTTATATTCAATCTTTTCCTTTTTCGTAGGACACTTCATTTCGGTAGGGTATAAAATTGCATCACTATATGCTAAGGCTATCATAATATGGTGTGACCCATAGCTTTCAAACTGACGGGATGATCATCAAGGACCATTTTAAAGTCATCGACAGTAAAATTTTGAAAGTAAGTTTTTGTATATAGCCCCGGTGACGTGAAAACAGATATACCGAAAGTCGGTGGGGCTATTTGAGACAGTCTCGCTACCTTATGAAGCACACTGTAATGAATCAAACAAAGCAAAAGGTTTCCCAAAACATTTGAGTGAATGGTCTGCATGATTGTTTGTTCCATTGTTCATCTCCATGGGAAGAAATAACAGAAAAATGTTAAACGGTTTTGATTTTATGCCGCTTTTCCTCGATCGCTGCATGCCGCAACAATTGGCCGGTTACCCTACCACATCAAGTACTTGGATAGGCTCACCTAACAGTACGTTCATGTGTTAAGTAACATTCGATGGTGTTTTTTGGTCAACCAAGGTAGACATATGTTGATTGTCGAATGAGTCAGTGACTGATGAAGCACATTTTAAGCACATATTCATCAGAATAATTAGTTTGGTCACCAGCTAAATGGTTATTATGTTACACTACGAACATGTAAATATTGCTTGCTGCTTCAATTACCTACCATGAACCCACTGCACGTTTATGACCACGACCGATTCACCGGTGTTGCTCATGTCGAACGGTCGATGCACTTCAGGTAGATGGCGGCAAGTCTTCTCGGGTGCATCGCATCACCGTTATCATCAGCTATTTGGCATATCCGTTGAGGTTTGACCAGGTGGTCATCATCGGGATTCTGAGACAATGGGTTACGCAATCGGCAGTACCGTTAACAATATATAATATTTTCATGAAAAATGTGCTTAACCTATAAGCAAAAAGGTAGTAGCGATAGATACAGTGGCGAAGCTGTTAAAACTTCACCTTTTTTAAGTTGCAGGTAGGGGTCCTTTTCGAGCAACTTAAATTGTGCGTTTTTCTGTATTCCGTATTTTATAGCAAATTTCTTTCAGAACTTTTCGAAATTTTCAAAAAGGTTATTCAGAGCATTCATTGTTCAATTCCACATCAGCCTAAGCAAAAATGACGAAAAAACATCAAACGGTTTTCATTTTACAGCGATTTTACTATACCATTGCCTTGCTGTCTCAAATAGCCCCACTGTCTCAAATAGCCCCACTTTACGGTAAGTAAAATGGCTAGTTAGTTTGGATAATACTACAGGGACGCGGAGTTGAGTCGGAAACAGGTCCGAGAGGAGTCGGTAGATAATAGATATGACTGAAAAAGTAGAATCTACACATTTTCACCGACTCCGACCCGACTCCAGCTCGCAGCCGGAGTCGGTTAAAAGTTAAAACAAGACGTTTTTATCAACCGTTTGAGAAAAATCCAATGTCTTCCGGTCGCACTCGAGTTGAAACCATCTTAATACTTTTTGTCATGCTGGAAAAAGAACGGTTTTGCGTAGGTACTTATATCATATTGTAACAAATGTAAAAAGTAAATAAACAATTTCTTCTTCTGTGATAGTCTGTTTGGGGACCTCTTGTTCGAGCCGTATAACCAACACGGTTTTTCTTTTCTTGAAGTATGTATTGCAAATTTGACGACAGAATCCAAAAGTAATAAACAGTCGGCCGAGACTTTGAATAACGATACGTCAGGCCGCTACGGCGGTTGGCTTTCGATTGAACCTTCACAGCTCCTGCTCGGCGTTCGGCGTCGGCCGCTATATTGAAACGTCATACACACACGTCATACCTATAGATGTACGTCATATCATAGCACCAATCAGAAGCGGGCTAGGACAGGCGTCGCAGGTGAGGAGTGAGGACCATATAAGGATATTGTAAGTGGGCGAGGGGGCTGGGCAGTAAGTAGGTACAGAGGGAGGTGGAGGACGGGGTAGGAACGAATTTCGTTACAACACAACGCGAGGTCCTTAAAGCTGAAATTTTGACCAAAATTTTCGGCTTGGGATACTCCTAATATGATGCATGATATAACGTACACAACACACGACACAACACAAACAACACCTAACACAACAATATACACAGCACCTCAACACACAATTTCCCGTTCTTTTTCGTTGTAGTCCTCGTAGCTATAAGTCTATAGAGTCTTCTTCATTGTCCGCTTACGAAACATAGTCTACTGTCCCACTCGTGCTCATCGATTCGGTTCTCGCTTCGCAATCACTGGTAAAATTCCGCTGCGGGCACATCAGTTCAGGGAGTTCAGAGAGTTCAGAGGGTTTAGGTCACCTTTGACGCTGCTGTCTGACACGTGTTTGTCCGTCCATTGTCCATTGACACCAGATCGTGTGTCAGATATTGACACATTGACGTTCTCACGTCTCGCGTATTGTTGTGGGTCGTCCGTCCGGTGTCGGCTGACCAGACCACGCGTCAGCGTAGTTTTATCGGGGCGCCCGGACGTGGGGTGTCCGATGCGGGGCGGCCCGATCTCAGTGGCGCTGACTAGCACCGGCGGCGGCTCGACCGAGTGTGGGAGCGCCGCTACTGGTACCTCTGCTGCGGAGAAAGAACTCCTCTGGAAAATATTTGCATCAGGCATCTGCGGATTTCTGAGAAGCGAGGGTTGGAGACGGTTTTAACCATTTTAAGCACGAGGGACTTGGGTCCGTGAGTTTCTCCCGGGGCTTGATATTTGGAGCTACACTTGACGTTTCTTCAACAATAACACTGTCAGGGGCAGGATTTTGAGCGGATACTTTCTGGGGTCGGATCATAATGGGTTTAAACACATGACATCGGACGTATAGAACAGTTAATAGCACTAACGCAACCACAATACACGTTGTGACCGAGATGGCGGGGATAACGACAGTTTTATTATGCTGAGCATTGCGTACTCGAATCTGTTGAATATGTTTCTTCAAGTTAGACAAATGGACACTTTTGTCCTGAAGTGGGGGAATGAAGTTTACGGCTTCGGGGAGTGAAACATTAGTTTCCGAAAAATCAACAAGTACCGCATTTGACCAAGTATCTATTACAATGTCAATAACTTTTACGCTCTGGTTAAACTTAGCAAAAAGCTGAATTGCCTGGTCACTTCGCAATTGTTGGCGGTGCTCTGCAAATATACTACTGACTTTACTTTTAAAGAGCTTCACATGATGCTCCAGCTTCAATACAAACGTCCATGATGTCCTGGTTTCGATGGGGATGTGAAGAGTCCAGTGGTCGTATGAAGCGTAGAGATGGCCTCGGGGCAGGAAGAGAACGTTGGCCGTTGTCGGAGATGTCAGATAGAACAGGAATGTCAGGAAGAACGGTCTCGCCCACATCTCTGGAACACACACAAACAACTATTAACATTTCGCAAACATGGGGTTAGTACACAAACAATTGAACGGTTCACTGGCCGAACGTAAAATGAGCAACACATAAATGGCTGTGGCATACTAGCCAGAGTCGGTATATCATTCAACACAATACAACGTGGTACCGCGATTACGTTGTCTTCGGCATACAAACCGGGATCCATATTCTATATAAACATAACACCATACAGCCGTTCAGCCTTCATCGTACTAGCTGGGTTCCACAAAATACTGTAGACATTCGGCTGTCATCCGACCTGTAATAACTCAGTGGGCCGGGGAACCTTTTTACATTTTTTCTAATTGTTTGAACATGTCGGTCATCAACTTCTCATGCGTTTTCAGCATCTTAACTAACAGGGCTTCTTTCACACGTGGGTTAGTACACATTTGCTCCTTTTCGATATGTACACCATCGGCGTCCAATTCGTCTGAATCCGATTCGTGGTCTTGGTCGGCACATTGTAATTTTGAAGGAGGGCTACGCGCTTCTGCATCCATGTCGTTCGACTCTGATTCTGTACGGGTGAGTGGTCTTTTCATAGGGGTAGGTTCAACTTCGAATGGATCAGATAACTTTTCCGTTCTCAGGCGCTTTGCTAATTGGGACAAAGGAATATTCTCGTCGTCAGAACTATTGTCTTTCAATTTTTCTTCTCTCCCTCGTTTTCGCATTTCGGATAACGGCACGTCAAGATCTGCATCGGAATCAGAATCTTCAGGTAAAGGTGGGTAATTTTGTTCACTCGTCGACGGTTTCGCTGGAGCGTAAGTTTCAACAGGGGTTGATATCGAACTGGGGATTGAATCACGAATAGACCGATCTGTGACTGTTTCAGTATTATGCATTTCTGTATCAGCGAATGAGAACTTTGATTGACGTGGAGGCTGCACACGAAGTGGAACGGGGATAAACGACTTCTGTTTACTTTCGTACTTGCTGTTGATATGATGCGGTTCCTCTGTCACGTTTTCCCAAAGGGTATCTGGATCAGCGAATCTCAAATTATGAACGTTCACTACTTTGACATCGCCAGACAGCTGGTTCTTAATGACAAAGGTTACGTCGTTGATGGCTTTGATAACGCGGTAAAAAGGTTTCCAATGGCACGACAGTTTGGAAGCATTTTGAGTCGCCTCTGTAGGGTTTCTGAAGTAAACCATATCACCGACTTTGATTTTCGTTGGTTTAGCGGTACGATCGTAATAAAATTTGTTTCTCTCATGACTTTGTACTAGGTTGTGACGCACATGACTGTAGGCAGAATGCATGTTTTCGAGCATGGTAGGTACGTAATCTTCACCTTGGTAACGATATTTTGGAGATAAAATGCTATCGAGTGGTAGAACAGGGTCACGACCGTAAAGAAGGAAGAAAGGGGAATACTTGGTAGTCTCGTTTTTCGCGGTGCGATAAGCAGACAAGATTGAAGGAAGCTTTGTGTCCCAGTCACGTTGAGATTTACTCACTAACTTTGCTAACATGTCGTTCTGAACTCTGTTATATCTTTCGCATTTGCCGTTCGATTGCGGGTGGTAAACGGAAGTTCGGATATGTTTAATGTTGCTAAAAGTTGTAATTTGGTCTATGACGGCGTTACAAAACTCTGTACCATTGTCTGAAATCATAATCCTAGGACAAGCATGGCGAGGGATGATATGTTCTAATAAAATTTGAGCAACCGTTTCTGCACTTTTTGATGAGGTAGCGAACGACTCTGGCCATCCAGAAAATAAATCGATGACAGTAATAATGTACCGGTTTCCTTGGAAACTTTCAGGGTACGGACCGGACGTATCTACTGCGATCTGCTCGAAAGGAAACTTGGGGATTGGCATATCTTGCAGAGGGGGTCGCTCGCGTCTGAGTTTGCGCATATTGCAGGCGACACATGTTTTTAAATACTGAACAACGTCTCGATATAGACCGGACCAAAAATAACGTGAACGGATCTTGTCGTACGTTTTATCTATACCTAAGTGTCCGCCGAAATAGCCTGAATGAATTTCTTCGATGATCAGTTTCTGTAGGGGCTTGGGAATAACTAACTGCAAACCTGGAAATGAGGGGTATTTGGACGGATCAGAAACTCGATATAGTAGACCGTCTTCCAAAATATAATAACGAGACACTACAGCATGGTTCGAATGATTTGGGTCCTGTAATACTTTGATCAATTGTTGGATCTCGGGATCCTCTCTCTGAAGTAAACCAAGGTCGGGGTGTCCTTGTAAAAACTCTTTGAATTTTTCCTTGGGAGGAGCCTCAGGTATCTCACTTCTTTTCACTTCAGTCTCTACTTGAATGTCAGGCGCTCTATCAGAATCAATCACATTCACACTGCACGAAGATTCATTATTTACACCGAATGTGGCTACGCATTCGTCGACATGGCACGGTAATGACTCACTAGTCATTAATCCATTTCCTGGGATATCCGTGTGACAATCCTCTCCTGAGGTGTCCAGTCGCGACAATGCGTCTGCAACTACATTCTGACGTCCACTAATATACTGTATATCACATCCATACTCATCTAATATAATCGCCCAACGTTGAATCCTAGCATTCTTCATTTCACTGGTGAACAGGTGCTTGAGGGGCTGGTGGTCCGTCATAATTGTAACTTTACAACCGAGTAAATAGGGACGGAACTTTTGTACACTATATACAATCGCATAAGCTTCTCGCTCGATAGTAGGCCAGCGTTGCTGGGTTTCGTTGAGCTGATGCGACAAATATTGGATGACTCTTTCACCCAATTCAGTCTCTTGGACTAGCGCAGCACCTATGGCGTTTTGTGACGCGTCAGTATATAACTTGTACGGCTTGTCTACGTTCGGATATGCCAAAATTGGTGCAACTGTTAAAGCTGAGCGAAGAGTTTCAAACGAAGCCTGACATGCATCATCCCAATAAAAACGACGGTTTTTCTTTGTTAGTTCTGTCAATGGTTTGGCTATCCTTGCAAAATTTGGAACGAATCGCCTGTAGAATCCACACATACCAAGGAATGATCTGACGCCTTTGACATTTGTCGGAGGACGGAGATTTTGTATTGCACTTATTTTCTCGGGATCCGGTTTGATACCAGATGGAGTAACTACATGGCCTAGGTATTTTACTTCTTGTTTCAAAAACTCACATTTTGACATCTTCAATTTCAAGCCAGCGTCTCTCAAACGTGAAAAGACTGCATCTATATGTTCTAAATGTTCCTCAAAGGTTTTTGAATAAATCAAAATATCATCCAAATACGCAATAGTAAATTTGTGTTGAATGCCCCACAGTACTTTATTCATAAGCTCTGAAAACAGACTGGGTGCATTGACATACCCAAAACATAACTTTTCAAACTCGTATTGGCCCATGAAACAAGTGAATGCCGTTTTGGCCTTTGACTCGGGATCCATGGCTATCTGCCAGTACCCACTGCGGAGATCTAAAGAAGTGAAATATTTCGCACCTTCAAGCGAAGCCAAAATGTCGTCAATGCGCGGAAGAGGGTAACTATTTTTGACAACGATCTTGTTCAAAGCACGCAAATCAACACAAAACCGTTTTTGTCCGTCCTTCTTATCTACAATCACAATCGGACTAGACCAGGGACTACGACTAGGGGAAATGATGCCAGCCTGCAACATTTTCTGTATATGCTCTTCTACAAGTTTTCTCTGACTGAAAGGCAACCGGTAAGGTCGCTGTTTAATTGGTGGATGATCACCAGTTTCAATTGTTGCTTTCACTAAATCAGTACAACCTAAATCCAAATCACTTTTTGCAAACAAATCCTCATTTTGGGCCAAGAAGTCTTGTATCTTTTTACGTTGACCTTCGGACACATGTGACAATCGCGCTTTTTGACTTTCGGGGACGTCATCTGACGGTTCACTACACTGGTCACCTTCCTCACTAGCTGTAAATATGCATCCTTCCGGGTCTTCTAAAACTTCCGCAATGCCAATGACTGATCGAGAAGGCAAAACGTAATCCCTACCAGTGGCGTTCACTATCACGACTGTAATACGCTTGTTTTTGTCTACGCGACCTACACTTTCAACCAAACACAAACCAGGTTCTTCTCCTAGAACGGGTGCATTGCTCAAAGGCTGTACTATGCAATCTTGATCTAGCAATTGAACACGGTTGACTAACGCAGGAATCTCTATATACGACTGAGCAGGAATTGTAACTTTGTGAGGCACTCGAACCAAAGATGTCGTCGTTTGGCAAGTCAGACGTTGCGGTCGCAGAGGGATGACGTTACCGTCGAGGTTCATCGTCTTTTGTCCAAAATCCAATTGAACACCGAATGCGGAGAGAAAGTCGTTGCCTAGGATACAGTCGTTTTTCAGACCTTCTACGATTTGGAATTTGAACGGTTGATTAAATCCTGCAATTTTGACTTGTAGTACGGCCGTTCCGAAGTTTGTGAGTCTATGACCAGAGATAGAACGTATAGGAACGCAGTTCCTCGTAGAAAAACCCTTGATTTTCCTGCACTGAATTTTATCAAAAGCTTCACGTGAAATAAGGGATATGTCCGCTCCTGAATCTACTAACGAATAGGCTTTTTGGTCGCTCAGAGATACATAGCACATCGGCGTATCAGGTTTGATTCTAATTTGTGCTGCTTGCGGTCCAGGTTTCTTTGTAGAAACTTTCCGTTTCGGACCGTCTTTCTTTGGCGCGTTTCTGGTCGCTATTTTTCGAGACGCGCGTTCGCGTTTCCCTGGGTACTTTGGGGAGGAGGACGGGTGGAGTTGCGTCGGCACGTACGGCGTACATGTCCAGGTGTGCCACAAGCGATACAGATGGGGGATCCATCTTCAGTCCACTGGTAGTTCGGTCTGGGAGTCTGAGGGGCTTGAGGGGGAGTTTGTACGTTGCCATAGTACGGCATCAGCGGGGGTGGAACATCAAAGCGGACTTGCGGGGGAGCTGTCGGGGGAACGTTGAAGTAAGTCGGTGGGGGAGTAGTCGGAGGTACGTTGAAACGCACCTGCGGTGGGGCGGTCTGAGCACGTTTTTGCGGTTTTAGTTTTTGGATGTCGCTAGACATTCGCTGCACTTGGGAGGTTAGATTCTGAATAGTGGTCCGAAGTTCAGAGTCTGTAGCGGACTGAATACCGCTGCAGTCCATGGGTTCGACGTCGGACTGAGGAGGGGAGTGATGGCGGCAGACTTGGAAAGTCCTGTCGGCCTGCTGCTCACTTTCAGCGAAAGCGAGGGCGTCGTCGAGGTTAGTGAATCTTTTCCTGATCAGGTTTCGCGCCAAGCTGTCGTCGCTCACGCCTTTTTGGAACACTTCTACTAGGAAGCGTTGCGCCTCAGGGGCAGAGAGATTTTCGAATGCCTCCGATGCCATTGTCCGCAGCTTTTCAGCAAAATTTTGTACCGACTCACCACGGTTCTGTTTTAGACGTCTGCATTTTTCCGAAGCCAGGTACGGATCAGTCATTTCGCTATACCTTTCCTTTAGTTTGCGTCGGAGTTCCGACCACGTGATTTGGGGGTTTTCTTTTAGCATGCGTGAAGCGTACGCACCAGCGGATCCGTTTAAAGTGATGGTCGCCAAAACACACATACGCTCTGAATCGCAGGTAATAGATATCTGATCCATGTCGTTTAACCATTGGGCGAATTTGGCGGAACCCTCCCCGGAGAATGTTCGGATGTGCTGAGTTAGACCCTGAATACGGAGTTCCTGACAAATATTTTGGAGCGCTTTGGTGATGACTGCCTCGGACATTTTGAAAACTCTGGTAAGTATAAATCAATCAGCGAATACAAACAAGTGGTGTTTATGGAGCGTTGACAAATAAACAGTTCAGTTGACACACGAAATGCGGAGATAACAGTCACCCAATGCAAAAATTACACAAATATACACAGGCACAATAACAGTTGAACAATCGAATGTGAAAATGTGGGCGAAGACGTTCAGGGAAAAGAGAGGAAAGAGTGACAGCTTACTGTTCGTAGACTTGTAGAACAATTTCTTGCGGAACCAATTTCAATTCTTGAGTTTTTTTTATTTAGATCCGGGTCACGGCACCATTTGTAACAAATGTAAAAAGTAAATAAACAATTTCTTCTTCTGTGATAGTCTGTTTGGGGACCTCTTGTTCGAGCCGTATAACCAACACGGTTTTTCTTTTCTTGAAGTATGTATTGCAAATTTGACGACAGAATCCAAAAGTAATAAACAGTCGGCCGAGACTTTGAATAACGATACGTCAGGCCGCTACGGCGGTTGGCTTTCGATTGAACCTTCACAGCTCCTGCTCGGCGTTCGGCGTCGGCCGCTATATTGAAACGTCATACACACACGTCATACCTATAGATGTACGTCATATCATAGCACCAATCAGAAGCGGGCTAGGACAGGCGTCGCAGGTGAGGAGTGAGGACCATATAAGGATATTGTAAGTGGGCGAGGGGGCTGGGCAGTAAGTAGGTACAGAGGGAGGTGGAGGACGGGGTAGGAACGAATTTCGTTACACATATATAGTACAACTATTTGATGTAATAGAACCAATCTCGTCTATTTTCAGGTCGGATTCAGAGTCTTAACCCTATTCCTGGCGGGCTCCGCCGGGACAAGAAACTGGCGGGGGGGGGGCCGATTCGGCCCCCCCCCCTGAGATCTCGAGAACGAAGCAAGATAGCGACAAGCGGTAAACGGAATCGGATACGCACGGCCAAGATCTACAATTTTTACTAAGGTCATTTTCAGGTCAGGTCAAAGATGACGTCACAGGGGTCGAAAAAGTCAAAATGGCGGCGCTAGATATGGAGAGAGTTTTTCTCGAATAACTTTCGAATTAATCAAGATAGGAACAAACTAAGGGCATCATCGTGATCCTCTCGTCAATCCGCATCGAATGATATATATGTTGACCTCGAAAGGTCAAGGTCAAAGGTTGACCTCAGGTCACGTGACCTCGAGGTCATCATGTATATCATTCGATGCGTCTTGACGAGCTGAACACAATGAGACCATCCACGCGTCTGTATCTTGTTCCTGTACGGAGTTATTGGCCAAAAACCGTTGGTGACCTTTGATGACGTCACATGACCTCACAGCTGCCCAACAGCAAAACAGACCTCAAGGTAGTGAAGGTTGATCGTATATGAAGTCATGTATGGTATATGGGGCCATTCCGACCCGTTTTAGTGGTAAAAACAGGGAGTTGATTTTTCCCCCATTGACTTATAATGGGGAGGTCGCGAAATTGACCTGACCTTAGGTCACCGATATCAAAATTCCGAGATATACAAATTGCACATACTGGTACCCTAACTAAACCCTGAAGAGAAGAAATTGATCAGTCAAAAACTCTAGCTCTGGCGTGATTGCAAACTTTTTTGAGGTAGGGTCACCAAACCGCCTCTGGTGACCTGACCTGAGGTCAGATCAACTCAAAATTTTCAGACATGTTGCGTAGAAGCCTTTTAGGAAAAGTCAGAAAATTTGAGCTTCCTAGCTCAACGCGTTTGGGAGAAATAACCAAAAAACCTCAGGGGGGGGGCTCCTGAGGCCCCCCCCCCGCCAGGAATAGGGTTAATCGAATATACAACCGTCGGTACATACGATACATTTTCGACCGAAGCAATCATAAGTAGCTAGTCAGAGGTTTTTGCCGTGTCCAATTGACAAAAATTCTGACATCAGAGGTTTCTAGAGGTTTTCGAGCGCTGTTTTGAAGGATTTTCAGCTCGGCCATCTGGCAACAGTGTCGCCGGCGACGGCAACTGTCGCCGGCCAAGGCCCTAAATACAAGGTTGCACGGACTTATTTCTACTAAACCTACCAGAATATAGTTTCACGGTTGATTATTAAAATAATTATTCAATCAAAATTTCTTTATTATCATCTCGTAATCATTTATAAGCAATTTTATAAATCAACTTTCAATTTGCTTGCCTTTTACTAGCACAATAACTTTTCTAGTATTGGGTCAACATAGTGGTGTAGCAGTAGGAACCACATCTGGCAAAACCCCAATGCCTACATACAGCAGAAAAGCAGCCACCAGGTGTCGCCACAGTCGCCACTTGGTCGCCACACAGATGTCGCGCGCGTCGCCAATCGCCACACTACCGATTTCCATAAGGACGCATATGTACGGATATGTATAGGAAAGTCGCCCTTAACCCGCGCACCGACGGGGGTCTGCGCCAACTTAGTACCGACGGGGGGGGGGCGGATGACCGCCCCCCCCCCCTGAGATCTCGAGAACGAAGCAAGATAGCGACAAGCGGTAAACGGCATCGGATACGCACGGACAAGGTCTACAATTTTTACTGAGGTCATTTTCAGGTCAGGTCAAAGATGACGTCACAGGGGTCGAAAAAGTCAAAATGGCGGCGCTAGAGATGGAGAGGGTTTTTCTCGAATAACTTTCGAAGTAGTCAAGATAGGAACAAACTAAGGGCATCATCGTGATCCTCTCGTCAATCCGCATCGAATGATATATATGTTGACCTCGAAAGGTCAAGGTCAAAGGTTGACCTCAGGTCACGTGACCTCGAGGTCATCATGTATATCATTCGATGCGTCTTGACGAGCTGAACACAATGAGACCATCCGCGCGGCTGTATCTTGTTCCTGTAAGGAGTTATTGGCAAAAAACCTTTGGTGACCTTTGATGACGTCACATGACCTTACAGCTGCCCAACAGCAAAACAGACCTCAAGGTAGTGAAGGTTGATCGTATGTGAAGTCATGTATGGTATATGGGGCCATTCCGACCCGTTTTAGTGGTAAAAACAGGGAGTTGATTTTTCCCCCATTGACTTATAATGGGGAGGTCGCGAAATTGACCTGACCTTAGGTCACCGACATCAAAATTCCGAGATATACAAATTGTAGCTACTAATGACCTAATAACATCCTGCGACTTTCAAAGGCCTCCGACATCTACTGTAGCTCTGGCACGGTGACAAAGTTGCAAAAAAGTGACTTGAGGTTGGGTCATTCAAAGTGACCTGGTGACCTGACCTTAAAAGTTAGGAGGTTCAAACTTGCACACCATGTGTAAAATTGATGAGGTTATAGTCATACAAATTTTGCGGCGCTACGCGCCGCGGTTTTCCCGCTATCCGCGAAAAACCTCAGGGGGGGCGGATATCCGCCCCCCCGTCGGTGCGCGGGTTAAGGATTACGCTTACATCCTTTGCTTATGAGGTCGGTGGTTGGAAATTGGGAGGGGCTCAGCTATTTTCGACCACGGATATGCCTTTATCACATGATGAGGAACATGCTGATAAGCGTTTTATGCGTCATAACAGCACAAAAGTATTTTTAATCATTTTTCAAAAATAGCCGTTCTGCCGTATCTTTCAGTGCAAGGTGCCGTCGGTCATCCCCGACGTGACGTCACGCAGGGAATTTGCCACATTTTCCTACTAGACTTCGACACCCCCTGTCGCCGGCGATCGCCAGCGACCGGGGTCAGTCGCCGGCAACTCCGCAGTTGTCGATATCAGCTGAGCTGACCAGTCGCCGGGGTGTGACGTAGCAGTCGTGTCAGCCAATCATTGAAGAGTTGTCGGCGTTGCCGAGAAAGTTCAATTTTTCCAACATTTTGGAGTCGCCAGCGACTGTTCTAGCCAGCCGCCGCTCAAGTGTCACGTGACACGTCTGTCAATTCAGCAGCAACGAATATCAGCCTCACAGCAGCATATTTCGGGGTCTCTCGATTTGGCTGAAAATCGGTATACAGGGCCTCCGCGATGCGCTGATTCCGAAAATGTACCTCTTTGGGGTGGTATTTTGCACCGTTAACGAGTTAACGACGAATTAACATTTTAACGGGAAACGGCGGGGTCTTTCGATTTGGCTGAAAATCGGTATACAGGGCCTCCTCGATGCGCTGATTCCGAAAATGTACCTCTTTGGGGTGGTGTTTTGCACCGTTAACGAGTTAACGACTAATTAACATTTTAACGGGAAACGGCGGGGTCTTTCGATTTGGCTAAAAATCGGTATGGGCACTTAGCAGAAGCATGTGACTTGGTGTTCCTGGTCATTGTTTTGTTCTATTGTAGAGTATCTAGCGACCAAAGGCACTTATTTATATTAAAAAATGTTGAAAAGCGCCAGGAATTTCCGGACACCTTGTAGGCCTAACATGGCGCATCATATTACGTGGAATTTTGGCATCCACCATTGTCCTTTGTATCAGACCCGGAGTCGGAGTCGGAGTCGGAGTCGGAGTCGGAGTCGGTCAGGAGCCCGGAGTCGGAGTCGGAGTCGGAAGAGCACTACCACGACTCCGAAACCCTGCTTTGCTTTCGCTAGGCAGAGTGAGCACCGCGGAGTGCGGGGCTCGTGAGTCCGGGGATGTTTGGCGGCCGAGCTGTGGCGGCTGTGGGCTCCCCCGTGACGGATCGTACGGTCGTCAAGTTAGATGTAAGTGAATCCTAATCTATAATCTAAGATTCGGAATCTGGTGGGCCCCTACGATTTAGACCAAACTTGGTCAGTGGATAGTATGTAACGTCCTGATTACGATGCACCCAAAATCTAAGCTCGGCCCGCCATATTTACGAAGTTACGGATGTTTGAATTTCAAGGTCATTCGGGAGAGTCTCTACGATTTCCGTCAAAATTTGTGTACGGACACTCTAGATGCTCCTCATTACGAATATCACAAAATTTAAGCTCGGCCCGCCATATTTACGAAGTTACGGAGGTTTGAATTTCAAGGTCATTTGGGTGAGCCCCTGCGATTTCCGTCAAAATTGGTATACGGACAAATTACATCCTCCTCATTACAAATATCATAAAAGTTAAGCTCGGCCCGCCATATTTTTCAAGTTACGGAGTCACAAAGTTACGGAATTTCAAGGTCATTGGGAGAGCCCCTCCGATTTTCGTCAAAATTTGTATGCGGACACATTACATGCTCCTCATTACGAATATCGTAAAAGCTAAGCTCGGCCCGCACTATTTCAAAAGTTAGAGATGTTTGAATTTCAGTGAGTTTCAAACGTCAGTAACTTTTGAAATAGTGCGGGCCGAGCTTAGCTTTTACGATATTCGTAATGAGGAGCATGTAATGTGTCCGCATACAAATTTTGACGAAAATCGGAGGGGCTCTCCGAATGACCTTGAAATTCCGTAACTTTGTGACTCCGTAACTTGAAAAATATGGCGGGCCGAGCTTAACTTTTATGATATTTGTAATGAGGAGGATGTAATATGTCCGTATACCAATTTTGACGGAAATCGCAGGGGCTCACCCAAATGACCTTGAAATTCAAACCTCCGTAACTTCGTAAATATGGCGGGCCGAGCTTAAATTTTGTGATATTCGTAATGAGGAGCATCTAGAGTGTCCGTACACAAATTTTGACGGAAATCGTAGGGGTTCTCCCGAATGACCTTGAAATTCAAACATCCGTAACTTCGTAAATATGGCGGGCCGAGCTTAGATTTTGGGTGCATCGTAATCAGGACGTTACATACTATCCACTGACCAAGTTTGGTCCAAATCGTAGGGGCTCACCTGATTCCGAATCTTAGATTATAGATTAGGATTCACTTACATCTAACTTGACGACCGTACGGATCGTGTGGACACCGGACTGAGAGATCTTCGTGATGAGATCGATTTGTTGAGCGCCGGAGATGTGAACAGCCGGTAGGTTAAAACTTGTGTCTGAATCACTGTACGGAAAATATCGTTGAAATATTAAATGTGAATTAATCGAGTAAATGATAGTGCTAATATCAACACTGGTTCTAAAATTGCAGCAATATTTAATAATATCATGTTATGTTCAATGCACGGCTCACAATATGTCGTTTTGTTCGGACATATCGGTTTTGGATGTGTACTGACCGCTGCATTGTATGTGTGTCTGTGTCCGGTCAGTAACGGACAGTTTTGGACTGCCTCGAGAGCTGGTCCTGAACCAGCTGCAGACGAATAGAGGTCCAGTTGACGGCACAGCGTTTTGACTCTACGAGGGCGCTCGGTTTGGCCCACGGCTGAGGCCGTGGCGGCTACATCTGCTATTACATACTCAAAATCTGACGTTTCCATTAAAACGAACTGCCTGTTTCAGGTCTCTTCAAGTAATTTTATGTTTCTATCCCCAAACCTGGAGCTTGTTATTGCCATTTATGTCCAAAACTGGATGTAAATGGAGCTGCCGTTAGTGCAGGAGAAAAAAAATAGGGGAAAAATTCAGACGCGTGTTGTGCATCCTGCGCATACTAGCTGTGCCATCTTCTTTGCGCCGTCCCAATGGCCCCGCACACTGGCGGATCCAGCTCAGAGATTTGGGAGGGGTAAACCATAACAACTCAGCGTTTCTTTCCATGCACTGTCTATAGGCGTAATGTTAACCCTCGCCCATGTAGGGGGGGGTTGGTGCAACCCCCCCCTGAGGTTTTTCGGAAATAGTGCAAAAACGGCGGCGCGCAGCGGCGCCAAATTTTGGGTACCTTATGGGGCAAACCTTCCGCATCTTTTGATAAAAAAAAATTTGACCGGGTCATGTCAGGTCACAGAGTTATGACGTCACAAAGGGAACAGCCTCCGGCCGGATTTTCACAAACTGAGTGCCAACGCCCGAGGTTTCCTGCCGGTGGTACGGACATCGGTTGATGGATCGTGATGAAACTTCCCATGCATGTTGGGGCAAGTATTGGCTATCATATGGTATAAGAAACTTGACCGGGTCAGGTCAGGTCACGGAGCTATGACGTCACAAGAGGAACAGCGTCCGGTACTATTTTTGAAAAGCGCCCGAACCACTATTTTGCTAATTCTTGTCACCTCAATGGGAATATGCAGCAATATTAGCTTCTATAGGGAGCAAATGGACCTTCCAAATCCAAAAATACAATCAGATTTCAAAAATTTAAATTTTGATTTTTCGAATTTCTGCCGCCGACTGTGACCTTGCCGACTTCCGGCGCTCCCAACGCGCCATTTTTAGAGCTAGGGAAACGAAATACATACCAAACGATAGAGAATTGATCAAGGAACACGATAGTGAAGGTTTCAAGTCGATAGCTCTTACCGTTTTGCCGCAATCGCCGCGGAAAGTTGAAAAAAGTCTATTTTTCCGAAAATTTGACCTTTGACCGGTCAAAAGTAGGTCAAATGTTGACCTAGGACCAAAAAATATACCACCAATCGCGAGATCTCGGCGAGAGCAATCCGTTGGTCTTTTCCGCTAAGCTCTACGACGCTCCGTTTTCAAACGCTAAGGGGGGGTCGCACCAACCCCCCCCCTGCATGGGCGAAGGTGGCAGATCGCCGTTTACGGGCGAGGGTTAAAATTTTGCCGTTTGGGAGAGGCCCTATTTGCCCTCCCCTTAGTTAGATCCGCCACTAGTCCCGCATTGCTTCATTGCGGGGTATGGTGGTGTCTACTATAGTTCGTTTTCTTTCAAAACCGGTTTTGCTCCAAGTACGTTTTTTCGGCTTAGCGCTCGTTTTAGCGAGCAAAAGGGACAAAAACTGAACCTGAGAAAATCGAATATCGCTTAGTTCTAACATGTGATTAATTCCCGATAAATTCCATGCGTGCTTTTTGGAACTGGACATAGAAACGGTGCTGATGTCATGCTGTGGAACTTGCAGTGCAATGTAATGTATAACTACCATGGACAGAACCGCTTACTTGATTCTGACCGCGGTAACAGTGAAAAACGAAGTTTTTTTTTCCTAAAATTCGTTGACACTTTCACCGTACGGACATCGGGTGCGAGCTGCCATACGTGATGTCATCATAGTAGGGGAGAGTGGGGCTATTCTGTTACAGGGGTAAGTTGTTACTGTGGGTCTCAGGTTAAATAGGTGCGTGTTCGGAAGAAAGGAAATTACCCACAATGAAAGAACGAAATAAACAGTGAAACGATGGTTAGATATGGGTTGAAACTGGGAGAAAAACGTGAGAAATAAAACTAGGAACTCGTCGAAATACTCAGCCTCTCTGACACTCCGCGTACGATACTAAATTTATATTTTAACTGAGAGCACGTGCCAAAAGCCATAGAGATCAAAACGAACAGGAAGTAAACGGGGGCGGAACTACACAGCCAAAAATTAAAACACTTTTTTACATAATCAAAAACGAATCGAGCATATAGAAACGGCGAAAAGTCAATCTAGAAATTACAACAAATTAAAGCAAGCTGACAAATATTAAATACGGTTGAAAACTATAAAACAGAAGTGACGATAATAACGAATTTACAATAATATAAAGCAGGAAAACAAACGTTCATGATAAAATAGTAAACACTGCGCGAGGCGGCGATTGGCGGCGCAAAGGGCGGCCGGGCTGGGCGGACACGCCGCAGCTAAATTACCGGCGCTAGCGCGCCACACTGCTCCCCCTCTTAGTCGCGGAGCGCATCACATCACATTACAATTCACAAAAGGGGGCCTGCGCGGTGGTCACCAGTGACCCGGCGGCCGGGAGCGGCGCGACGGCGAGCGGATCGGCGTCCGGTGGCGGCGGTCGCCAGGGACCCGGCCGCCGGGTGTAGCACGGCGGCGAGAGGCTCGACGGCGAGCGGCTCGGCGTCCGGTGGCGGCGCGGTGACCAGCAGCTCGTCGGTCCGGGTCGGTGCGGGCAGCACCGAGTCCAGGTAGTGTCGTTTGCAGGTGTGTTGTAGAGTTGGTACCAAGGCCCTATATACCAGGTAGGGTCGTCCGGCGATTCTACCTTTCCGTGACGTCAGCTCGTGACGTCATTTGGAGTCAAGTCTCGAAGCCCCGTTCAATCCCCATGTAAATGAGCGATTTTCGAAGCACTGTAGAATGAAGTCTGCACAAGATATATCAAACTTAAGTATCTTACCTAAAAGAGCAGACAATTTTCTGCAAGTTATCTATTACGTGTTTTTCGCTAAATCTTTTGCTTTTTTCACAAAAGCGTAAAATGTCCCCCCATGTCTCCGCAGCCTCCCTGCCGCCGGCCGCCGCGCGGTCGCGGTAGTGTAGTGGTTAGCGTGCCCGCGCAGTATTCCAAAGGTCCCGAGTTCGAATCTATGCGGTGCGGAACTTTAATTGCAATTCCAAGCTGAATATACGCACATCCATAATAAATTATTATTCGTATAGCTAAACTGTCACCAAGCTATCCATATAAATTGACTTCACCCAAAATATCGGCAAGATTCTATTAAAATAAAAATTCAAATATGGCGGCTTGGACTGCCGCGTGCGTTAGGCTCCGCCCATAGCTCCGCCCACATGCGTGACGTCATTCGTGTTAGTGGACACGCAGAGAGATAGGGGACGACATGGGCCTGGTTGGTACAGGCGGCAGTCATCTTGGGCTGGCACGTTGGAGGCGAGCTGCCGGTGTCGATGTGGTGGCTGGCAAGCATTGGGCAGGCGTCGCAGGTCTCCCCAGGCTGGAACTGCTCCAAGATGGAGGGGTCGCTGGCACAGGAGAGCCTGGACTGGAGGTGGCTGGTCAGGACTGGTTGACCAGGAGCGCACCTTGTCTAGTCAGCCAGCGGAGCTCCTGCCAGGTGCGGCTTGACAGAGGCCCCAGGAGGGGCGGCTGCGTCCTGCGCGGCAGGGTCGTCATCCTGTGCAGCAGGGTCGTGTCGGCTTGTTGCTGGTCGCCTCGTCCTGCTGCTGGTGCTGGTTGACGGCGGGAGGCTGCTCAGCGGAAGTGCGAGACAGCTGGTTTGTCAGGCTGCACACGGGTGCGAAAACAGCACCAACAGCAGAAGGCAGGGCCAGGGACTCAGCCACAAGCACATCATCAGAGTGAGGCATGACGAGTAGGTAGGCAAGGTCAAGGTTAGCAACAAAAAGCACAAAAAAATGGCAACAAAAGCACAGGATATATCAACAGGTTAAACTCATCACTTCAAATCACGTCGGGGTCACCAGAATGTGGGTCTCAGGTTAAATAGGTGCGTGTTCGGAAGAAAGGAAATTACCCACAATGAAAGAACGAAATAAACAGTGAAACGATGGTTAGATATGGGTTGAAACTGGGAGAAAAACGTGAGAAATAAAACTAGGAACTCGTCGAAATACTCAGCCTCTCTGACACTCCGCGTACGATACTAAATTTATATTTTAACTGAGAGCACGTGCCAAAAGCCATAGAGATCAAAACGAACAGGAAGTAAACGGGGGCGGAACTACACAGCCAAAAATTAAAACACTTTTTTACATAATCAAAAACGAATCGAGCATATAGAAACGGCGAAAAGTCAATCTAGAAATTACAACAAATTAAAGCAAGGACAAATATTAAATACGGTTGAAAACTATAAAACAGAAGTGACGATAATAACGAATTTACAATAATATAAAGCAGGAAAACAAACGTTCATGATAAAATAGTAAACACTGCGCGAGGCGGCGATTGGCGGCGCAAAGGGCGGCCGGGCTGGGCGGACACGCCGCAGCTAAATTACCGGCGCTAGCGCGCCACATTACAAAGGAAACATATTTAAAAATACTCTTGGATATGGCGCCAATATTTACGCTAGCAGAAAGGTTACGCACATTTTACATGTCACTGCAGGCTCAGACCTGGTGGAACTCCATGTCGCCCTGTCGGCGCAATGGGGTAAGTTGTGACAGCAAAAGTATTTTTTGCTGGCCAACACTTTGGGTTCTTTTTTGTCAAGGTTATTTGTGTAAGAATGTTGGATGTATGTTCACAAAATTAAGCGATGATTTCTTTTGTAAGATCACCAAGTAAAACGCACTAGCCTCTTCATGTAAACAAACATTTGAGTTCAGTCTTGTGAAAGTCGGCCGCCGCAGGGCCGGGGCATGTTTAAAGGAAGGGTGCCACCTTTTGGACACAACGCAGTTTTTACAAGATTAGCCTCACATGAACCTAAAAACCGGCTTCACTTACCTATGCTCGAGACGGTCAGCATTGAATCCGCACGTGAAGTTATCATTTGCGAGTTTTGCTGCCAGCATTCTGGCAGGCAAAAATCTTCAGCACTATTTCCTCGTCGTGTTAAGGGTATTTTATAAAACATGAAATCAGCAAAGGTATGTATAAAAGTTATACTTTTGAAGCATGTTTTATCATTTTGAAAGGGTATATGTATGTATGTATGTATGTATGTATGTATTGATCTAAAATCCATCCACATAACATGGTTTTTCAGGATTCAGCGTCATGCACAATACAGTAAAATGCAAGAAGGCAATAGGCACTGGCAGATAAAATAAGACAACTAATTGCACTAAAACCGGAATAAAACTAACCGTAACCGTATATTTTTTCTTTATGGTATACACTTAAGTTTGAAAATTGTAATTGGGAAGTTTTTCTAGTAAGTTGCATGAAGGGTGAAGGGTTCCATAGATCTCTTAAGCATTGTAAAGGAAAAACCTTTACTCGACTTATTTGATGGGTGGCAAATATGGCCAACAGTTACCTACTTGGTTACCTACAACTTAGTTCAAATCATGTTATCTTCTTCCTTTTTATTTGTTCATCTTTTTGTCTCAGTTACGCCATCAATGCAAATGGCAGAATGATATGTTGCCATGACAACAGGATATGCCAGCCGTCCTAGCTGCCACATCAAACGACCTTGAGTTGTAGTGGTGATATAAACAACGATCTTTTTTTTTGGCCAATGTATTAAATGCAATGTTTCGGTTTTTTGTATATTGTGGACGCGCTAACCACGTCTAAAAATTCAAATTAGTAAAATAGATTCATAGAACAAAAATTTCGGAAGGTGGCACCCTTCCTTTAATGGTTTATGCTTTATTGTTCTTGCCTTTCAATTCGAGAAAGGATAGCATGTTTAGTAATATCCATTAGGGAGGGTTACGATCGGTTCCGATAGGACGGCCAATGACAGTTATACCTAATGATGAAGAAACTACGAAAAAAGAAGTGTAACATGTTATCCCATATCGTGTATCAAGTTGCCCCACAATTTTTCAACTTACCCCAAAAATCTTGCTTTGGTTTCTGAATTTCACATAAAAGTGAATAGTCGCAAAGAAGTGAAAGCTTGCATGTGCTTTCCAAATTGATTCAGCTAGCATGTGACCAAATTTGGTGCAATTTCATTGAATAGCTTGGCCACTAAGTGCAGAAGACCAAAAAGTGCAACGCATAGCCCCACTCTCCCCTAAACTCATTTTTGAAGACACAATTTTTATGTATTTACCGAGCACAATTTGAAATTGAATATTTTAGCGGCAAGAAACTCTTGGCCAGACGCTGAAGTTGCCAAAACTCTCGTGAGAGTTTCGATAATGAGCTTTGGGTCAAACCGCTTAAAGGTAGTGTGCCAGCTTTCTTGGACCGTATGGAGTTAATGGCCCAGATAAGGAGAACCGGATTTTTAGAACTTATCCATACCTTCAAAACTCATGGAAACGTCTTAAATTCTTCAAATTTTGAGTACCCCAGTGCGAAATTCGCCCCGACGGGTTGTCGGTCGTACCCCAACCACATTTCACACCACTATGAACAATAAATGCACACACTGAAATCGCTATTACCGATATGCTCATCCAATCAAGTTTCGATAAACCCGTTCATCATCATCTCCTGCGGTTTCGAACACGCCTGTTAGGTGGCTTCTGATGCTCGTCGAGGTCGGAATTTCCAAATACGCGTGGTGCGTCGGGCCGCGCGCTCTGACTTCGGCCAAGAAAAATGCGTCAGCTGATCATTGTCATTTCTGCCACTTGCGTGTGGTGAAATGGGGTCATAACTTATAAGACGGCTTTTTCATATCAATTATTTTACATAAAATCATATTTCAAACCATAAATAATGTTCGACAGCCAAATAAAAGAAACAATACAATACGGGCTTACAGTTTAACCCGCGCCCTGCTGGGGGTCCTGGATTTCCACGCCCTGCTGGGGGGGGGGGGGGGTGTTTGAACACCCCCCCTTGTAACTCGGCTCCTGGGCCACGTAGCGATACGCAGAAGGCGGCGTTCGAAAGAGCGTCAAAAATAATGACGAAATCACTTCGGTCAATTTTTTGGTCAGGTCAAAGGTCAGGTCACCAGAGGTCATTGAAGGCAAAATTTCGCCGATTTCCAGGTCGAATGTCGAAAATTTCCAAGAAGCCAACGCATAACTCGGGAACCAATAGAGCTACAGCACCGCGGAAAAGCACATTCGATAGCCCTATTAACGCCCTTTCTGAGTAATTCTCTCAGATTTGACCTAACGTCAACGGTTTTGCCTGCAGGGGGCAAAAACTGCAAAAATAGCCGATTTTTTCGAAAACAATTTTTCGGCAATAACTTTTGACCCAAGCCTTGTACGAGCTTACTTTTACCGGCATCGTGTTCCTCTCGTCAAGACGCATCGAATGAACTATAACTTGACCTTGAAAGGTCAACTTGAAAATTTGACCTCAGGTCAAGGTCATGACCTGACCGGGAAGGGTCATGTTGCATATCAGTCGATCCGTATCGTCGAGCTGAACACATCTAAGGCGTTTTCATCGCTCTAGCATGCCTCTATCAAAAGTTATTTGCGAAAAACTGTTAGATACCATTCGTGACCTAAGATGACCTCAGGGCATAAACAAGGGTCACGGACACCATTTTCAAGTTCAGTGTGTCTACACCACTTGTAATTCGGTGTTTGGGAGTGTATATAATGTCTTTCATCCAAAAGAGGCGCATTTCAATTTTCTCCCATTGACTTATAATGGGGAGGTCGCAAAATTGACCTGACCTTAGGTCATCGATATCAAAATTCTGAGATATACATTTTGTACATGCTATTGCTCTTAGCAATCGCTGAAAGTTTCAAAGCGATCGGTCACTCGGTGTAGCTATGACAGACATTGAAACTTTTTATGAGGTGAGGTCACTTCAAGTGACCTGGTGACCTGACCTTGAATGACCTTGGTCTGAAATTTTCACAACATGTGTAGAATTGATGTATGATAAGGTGTACCAAAAACGGCGGCGCTCCGCGCCGCCGTTTTTGAGATATTCGCGAAAAACCACAAGGGGGGGTGTTCAAACACCCCCCCCCCCCCCAGCAGGGCGCGGGTTAAGGCTCGACATTGTGTTGTCTACGATTAGACAGCTGATAACTCATTCCCGTACGTCGTATGGTCGTAACACTATAATGACCTTTGCTTATTGTCACAAGTGCGCCGCATTCGCGATTGTTGCCCGACGCCTGTTTGCAGGTGAGCCCACTACAGTTGTTATACATATCTAAAAACCGAAAAACTTTTAGGCGAAAAAGGCACTATTCCAGGCCCATTTTTGATTTTTTTTTTGCGATATTAGGTAAAAACAGAAGCTTCTTATCCTAGGAAAAATAAAATGGGAAATCTTTCAAAGGTGGCACACTACCTTAAAAAAAAAACGAGCTGTGGCGCTCGCCGCTATCGTTCGTCGCCAGGCTGCGCGGCTCTGCCACCAGCCTCCATCCTAAACGCTTCAGTTACGGGTAGAGGCCGAACTGAGAGCGGCAGCAGAGGTGCAGGATGGCCTGACGCAGCTCAGGGTTGCTGCAATAGACCCAGGAGTCGGCCAGGTTGAAAACGGCCCGCAGAACCATGAAGGCGTTCCACAGCCTTTCCGAGCGGTCGGTGCTGAGGGGCACATCCCACCACGCCATCACCAGCGCATACACACTGTACGGGATCAGACAGACGCCGTACAGCACCAGCACACGCAGCAAGTAGTAGAAGGTGCGCACGTGCTGGCGCAGGCGGACCCGTTCAGCCATCTGGTGCGGCAGCGGGACGACGGCGGCGCGCAGCACCCGGCGCGCCTCCAGCAGCACGTCCACGCTGAGCGCCAGCGTGGCGCCGATCACCAGCAGGTTGACGCCGTTCAGCAAGAACGCGCCGTCTCCAACCACCAGGTGCCAGGCCGTGAAACATTTGGGGATGATGTCCGGCAGCGGTGGCTCGCTCAGCTGGCGCGTAGCCAGGGTGAAAACGACGAGCAGCAGGGCCGGCGGCCCGGTGAGCAGCAGCTCCCAGCGCACGGTGGAGGCCGTCACCAACAGCGGGTACACCAGCGGATGGTGGATGGCCGTGCGCCGGTCCAGCGCCAGCCAGAACATGACGCCGTTGGACACGGTGAAGCACACAGAGCTGATGGAGAGCACGGTGACGCACAGGCCGGCGGAGAGGCCCAGCTCGGGCCACAGGATGCGCACCGTCGGGTAGAGCACTAGGGTGAGGCCGACCACGCAGTCAGAGACGCACAGCACGCTGATGTGGTAGTTGGTGGCGGTGCGGAGATGCGCGTGGCGTGACACCACCACCGGGAACACGGCCGAGGTGGACACGATCAGGAGACCCACCACGAATCCGGACACAGCCATCGGCATCGACCTGCAACGCGGACAGGCCATCAAGTTCATGTTGTCATGATGCGATGTAAATCGAAGGGCCGATTTCATGCTATAAATCGAACAGGCCGGTAGACAATAGCCGTTTTCACGACGGCCATCTGGTACACATCTGGTGCACATTTGGTGCAGATTAGGTGCAAATTTGGTCAAATCAGGTTCAGTGTGTCTCTTACTATACTCTGTTCCGTTTCAAGTTTGCAGCCGAAGTGCCCTGCTGAAAGCAGTGCGTGATTTCTGTATATACAGCTCTTACATTTTAAGACGCGAATTCTTGAGCGGAGGAGCGATCTGCCGAAGAAACTCCAACTGCAAGCTTGATATGGAACAGCTATAGCTATCAGCTAGTGCTGCACTAATTACTTATATGCAGGGGTGGATTTTTTTGTTTTTTATTGGGGTTGCACAGCCCTGAAAGGGCGCCCAAAGCGGTTCCGAGGGGCGCAATAGTCCGGAAGTGGGCGCCACCAGGTACGGTCGTAAACTTGGCGTTGGGGGGGGGGTGAATTGGCAAAGGGGCCCCTGTAGACCCTCGCTGGGGGGCGGTATGTTAGCTTAACCCGCGTACCGCGGAGGGGGGGGGGGGCGAATATCCGCCCCCTCCCCCTGAAGTTTTTCGTAAGTAGCGGAAAACTTCTGAAACCAGTATGAGACCCTTATATAAGCCCGGCGTAAGATCATTTAAGGCCAGTATTGAGATTGACCCTCATAAATCGGGTGAGACCTCGCACAGCAGTATGGGTCTTTGAACTCCAACATGGGTCTTACGAGACCTGCTTGAGCCATCAGAGGTCAGTGCAGGCCCGGGGTCATCAAAGGCCAGTGCGGGGTCGTCAAAGGCCAGTTCGGAACCTCTGAGGTGGTGTGAGCCCTTGAGGCCAGCGTTGGTCCTTGAGAGGTCAATGTGGGACCCCTTGACTGGTATGGGCCCTAAGAGACATGTGTGGTGCCAATGCGACCCAAAATAGACACAACTAACGACATGGGGCTCTCAGAGACTAGCAGCGCCCTTAAAAACCTGCACGGGCCAAGCAGATCGACAGGGGCCCTCCGAGATCGGCAGAGAATAAGAAGATAGCATGAGGCGCCTATGATGGGTTTGGCCCGGGCTCTCAAAGACCTAAATGGAACTATCAGAGACCAGGGACCCTTGGCAGCAGACATGGGCCCTCAGAAACCGATGTGACCCCGATATGGTAATAGACCTTAATGCCGGCCCGCTGCGACGAGATAACGGCCCTCAAATTCCGAAATTCCGGCATGGGGACCAACAGAGACTGACAGGGAACCTCGGAGGACGGCATGAAACGCCAAAAGTTTTTCCTTGGACCACAGAGACTAAAGATGGGACTCTCAGAGTCTGGTGCGGGGCCCTCTGAGACCTGTTTTGGGCCACCAGGGTCCGGTTCGGTCCATCAGATGCCGGTTATGGCCCTCAAAAGCCGGTTTGGAATTGGGACCCTGAGTGGCCACTGGCCTGTACTGGCCCTCCAAAACCATTTGGTCATCAGAGGCCAGCCCAATATGATCCCTTACAGGCCAGTGTGGAGCTCTCGGAGGTCAATGTGGGCCCTCAGAGCCCAGTGCGAGGCACCCAAAGTTCAATCTTGAGCCCCCAGCGACCGGAATGGGTTCATCAGAGGCTAGTGTGGGTCCCTCAGAGAAGCCCGATTCGGGGCCCTCAGAGGTCGGTGTAGGGCCCTCAAAGACCAGTATTGGCCCTCAAAGGCCTGTATGGGGCCCCAGGCTCAGAGGCCGATGTGGGCCCTCAGGGACCAGACTAACCTGACACCCCAGAGACCATAATAGGGCCATCAGTGGCGGTGTAGAGACCCCATAGACCGGCTGGGGCCCATTGAGGCCAGTTTGGGGCCCTCAGAGTCCAGTGTGGGGCCTGTTATAAGCGACAGTAGGGCTCCCGCTTGCATTGTGTCTCAAACAAGACTGGTCCACATTCCAACCGCGCCCGCTGACCCCAGCCGCTGACCGCTGACCAGCAGGGGTCGGTGTTGGACCCCAGAGGTCAGCATAGGGCCCTCAGAGGCCGATGTGGACCCTTAGAGACCGGCATCGGGCCTTCAGAAGTCAGTACGGCCCTCGGGGACACCCAAAGGCCAGTCTTGGGCCCCCAGAAAAAGAAATGAGGCCATTAGAGGCGTGAACCCCCAGAGACCAGTTTGGGTCTACTTGGGAGCGCTCGAGACCAGTACAGGGCCCTCAAAGGCCAGTTTGAGGCCCACAGAGGTCGATGTGGGCTCTTAGTGACCGGCACCCAAAGGTCAGTCCTGAACCCCAGAGACAGAAATGAGGCCATCAAGAGATCAGTGTGGGGCCCTCAAAGGCCGGTTGGGGGACTCCTGATGCCGCTTTAGGGCCAGTGGAGGGCCCTGAGAGGTCGATGTGGGCCCTTGAAGGCCACTGAAGCGCCCTCAGAAGTCAGGAAACTCAAAGACCGGTATGAGGGCTGTTACATAATACCTGGCGTTGGTTTCTTGAGCCTCGTGACAATCGGGTAAGAGCCAGGGCCCCTACGCCCATCGAGGCCCATCGGTTGTTTAAGGGGGCAAATTATATGATGGCCCCTGATTTGTCTTTGGGGGGCCATGGCCCTGATGCCCCCTGCGACCTCCACTGGGCACCACCCCCACCCCCCACTGAGCGGTGAGCGGCGCACCAGGAATCGAAATCCACGATTTTTTAACTGGTCATTTTTGCATGTCCGACAGCTCTATACGGCCTTGTGACAGCTCAAGCTCTTGAGAGGAGGGTAGTACAGTCCACAGCATAAGTAATGTGCGGTTTCAGTCCTGGGTATGTTCTGCTTCTGAAGCTTAGGAATGATTAGCCAGACCACCATGAAACTTTGAATGTAGCTAGCCTGTATCGTTGTCCTTGCAGCTGCAACTTTATCTATTGACGTCTTCTTTTCGATCACTCCGCATTAAAAAATCGACAGTCAAAGCCATCCATTGAGATTGGTAAAACCACACATTACTTTAGCGGTGGGCTGTACCTACATTAGAGGGGGCGGCGATGGCATTTGCACTTGAGGCGGCAGCGCCTACACTTAGAGGGGGCGGCACCTACATTTTATGGGCAGCACCCTAACTTGAGGGACGGCACACAAACTTGAGGGGCGGCACCCACGCATGGGGGGGCGGCATCTATCTACATGTGAGGGAAAGGCACCCCTTTCAAGGGGTGGCACCTACACTTAGGGGGTGGCACCTACATTTGAGGGGGCTGCACTGCAACTAGGCCTTAGGGGGCGGCAGCTACACCCTAGGGGGTGCCATCTACATTCGAAGGGACGGCACCTACATTTTATGGGATGACCGATGACACCTATGCATAAGTGGCCGGGGCCGACATTTGAGGGGGCGGCGCGGCACCTTCATTCGAGGGGGCGGCACCTAAATTCGAGGGGGCGGCACCTACATTCGAGGAGGGCCAGCACCTACATTCGAGGGGGCGGCACCTGCATTCGAGGAGGGCCGGCACCTACATTCGAGGGGGCGGCACTAACATTTGAGGGGGCGGCACCTACATTCGAGGAGACAGCGCCTACATTCGAGGGATGACATTTACATTTGAGGGGGCGGCACCCACATTCTCGCACCAACATTCGAGGGGGCGGCACCTACATTCGAGGGGGCGGCACTTACATTCGAGGAGGGCCGGAATCTACATTCGAGGGAGGGGGCGGCACTAACATTTGAGGGGGCGGCACTTACATTCGAGGGGGCGGCACCTACATTCGAGGGGCGGCATTTAGGTACATTTGAGGGGCGGCACCAACATTCGAGGGGGTGGCACCTACATTCGAGGGGGTGGCGCCTACATTTAATGGGCGGCGCCTACATTCGAGGGGGCGGCACCTACATTGGAGGGGGCGGCACTTACGTTTGAGGGGGCGGCACCTACATTCGAGGGGCGGCACTTGCATTCGAGGGGGCGGCACCTACATTCGAGGGAGCGGCACCTACATTTGAGGTCTGAGGAGGCGGCAACTACAATAGATAGTTGAGGGGTGACTATTGCTTTATGATGGGGAGGGCTCTTTTGAAAGATGGTGCCAAGTCAACGGGTGGCATAGAGTTTTGTGATGGCTCAGGGTTATGGGGGCGGCACCATTCGAGGCGCCCGCCGATTTATTTCAGTTGTAAAGTTGGGGTTGCACAAACCGATGTTGGGGTTGCAAAATTCAAAGTTGGGGTTGCACGTGCAACCCCAACTTAATATAAAAATCCACCCCTGCTTATATGCCTGCTTTGTGGTATTATCAGAGAGTATCATCGATGAAAACACTGAAATAAATTCATAAAATACAGATATGTATTTGTTGTAAAAGAGATTAGGTGCAGATTTGGTCAAATTAGGTGCACACGCCGGATAGCCCGTCGTGAAAACGGCCAATGTGCACTGATACATGCTGTCCTTATATTCGAAGTGTATCAGTAAATGTTGGCAGCAGATTCTCATTTATGCATTTCTTTGCTTAAAATGACTGAGTAACGATCGTTTGTACTAATATAACGCTATGTGAAGTTTCAATAGCGAGCTTCTTGGTATTCGCTTAACATTGTGCATACTTATTTTATTTCGATAACATCCTAAATGGTATCACGCGACACACATTTCACAAGCACATATGTAACCAAAAGAGCTGGGAAACGGGAACTCCTCTGTTCTGTTGGGGCGTCCATTTTCTGCCTTGGGTGTCCATTGCTGGTGGGAATGTTTTACTGTGGGGGCCCTTCTCATCGGAGACGCCCTAGCTCCGTTGGGAGCGTCCCGCTTTTTGCTGAGGCTTATTTTTCTTGGGGAGTGGAAAACGCCACGACCAGGGGTCGATGCGCTTTTGCTTGTGAGAAGGGGGTTCCACGATGGACCGACAAAAAATCCAATTGACACCCGCATATTTTATTTTTCGTTTAAAACTGGACTAAGGAGTTGTGGTGGGCGGGGAAGTGGCAAGGATTTTTTTCTTCGCTTCGAACAATGGTTTCCGAGATATAGCCTCAGGCAATTCCTGGAGGTCACGCTGCAACCCTATGTTTGGCGGCTTATAACTCAGAAACTTTTGGTTTTCTATGATACAAACTTTATACTGTTCAACTCGCAATCAACTATCAAACATTTTTGCTATCTCGAATTTTCAATTTTTGAAAATTTTGATCAAGTGACATCTTGACCTATTTTTCGAAGAGTGACTTTGATATTTCCCCCATTGAAAGTTGCAATTATGTCTGATGACGATTTAACCCTCGCCGGACCTATTGGTTTTCTACAAAACTCGGCCGGCATGTACGTACATACGTGCCGGCCAAGGGGGAGGGGGGGGGGGCGGGTACGACCCTCCTCGCCGTTTCGCCCCTGGTGGGGCTAGCGCGTCGCGAAAAAAAACAAGCGTGTGCGCCGTTACGTGACGCAGAGATTGATACCCGATTTTAAGGTTCTAGGTCAACCGGTGACCTCAGAGGTCAGGTCAAGTGCCCCAAGGTACGGTTGCGTTTTTTGTGAATAACTTCGCAAAAAATGACCGCAGAGCCGCGATTTGGGCAGCATCGTGTTCGCCTTGCTCAGGCGCGTCGAATGATGTATTTTTTGTTTGGGTGAGGTTAACTTAGGTGTTGACCTCAGGTCACGGTCAGGTCAGCGTCCCAGGTCACGAAATTGGTCGAAGTAGGTCAGGTCGCATATCATTCGATTTGGCAGGTCTTCCTGAGTCCATTGGTGGCTTCCCCGACTCGCTAGCTCAATTTGATCGGGAGTTATTGACGAAAAACTAATATGACCCTAATGACGTCATAAATGACGCCACGCAAGGTCAACATTGCAAAAATGACACATGTAACCTTGCAAGGAGTGCATCAAATCACGATTCTGTGTGCTTGAGATAGCTGGAGATCGTTCCCGGTGCCAGAATAGCAGTTTTCATTTTTCCCCATTGACTAATGTCAACTAATTCCATGTCAACTGGGACAGCCAAAATCGGCCACCATATGCGATTTTGTTTAAACTTGGTATACTTATTGGCTATTGTGTGCAACCTCTGAGGGTGAAAGGATTTTGTCATATGCCCTCGGGCTACAGAGATACAAGTCGCTAAACTTCTGCTTTTTGAGCAGAATTGGACGTGTATTGCAATCTTGAAAGATCTATAGCTTCAACATGTTTGAAGCTATTAATTGCAAACAAACTGAAACGTGTACATAAGGAGGTATGCTAGTTAAATTTGACAACTTTTACATTTTTGGTGATTTTTAATTTATTTTATTTTGAATTAATTTCTTTAAATGTAATTTGTGAAAATGGGTAGCCTTCGATTTTGCACAAATTTAGATATCGTCTTCCACTACACGTAAGGCACACGTGTTGAGAAAATTAGAGTGGGCCAACGATAACTTTGGATGATATAGCAACAAGAAGTGCAATGTAGCACGGGCGGTGGAAGGGGCCGATTTCGCTAACTCCACCTGTTCATCGCCAATAACTCACGCCATAATTATCATATTAACGTCAAACTTTCAGTATCTGTTCACAATTGAATTGCAAATCCTCCCGTGCAAGCAATAGGTAAATCGGTCCACAACTTTTTCTAGTAATAACGGTGTAAAGTCAAACATTCCTGCCGGAGCGGCTCTGCGGCCGGCGCCGGCCGTTGCCGCCTGAATGGTAGACTGTGCCGGCGCGGGGCGGTTCCATCTTTGCACCGCGCTTCTTACCGTTGATTATGATCGATTCGTGTCAAATTTTGTGTGAAGGCTTAAAAATGTGCAGGGCAATCTAATGTTCAAATAAACACGAAAATCAACTGGTAAAAATTGAATTATTAGCTTGCAAACACAATCTGTGACTGAAAAGTTTAATTTCCCTGTGAAAGCTCCCCTGGCAGTGAGGGCGTTGCGAAGTTGCGACATCTGAAGACCGTGTAGAGTTCACTTATGATGTCATAGGCCAGTGACCTGACCTGACCCGAAAATGCAGTTGGTGGCAAAAGATCCGGCTTGAATCGAAGGTCAAGCATGTCAACTTTTAGCTCTCTATCGCCAGCGTGTTCGGAGCCATCGCGAAAAAACCCTATGGGGGGGGGGGGGCGGCCCCGGCCGGCGAGGGTTAAAGTTCCAACTTCAGGTCACAAAAAAGGGTATACTTCAACGTTGGAATTCCATACAAACAAAGGCCATATCAAAGCTGGCTTCTTCTTCTTGCACCAGGTGGCAGCACTTCTTTTCCAAAATAAGTGCTTGTATTTCCAAAATCGTGATTTCCTCGCTGAGGAGTGAAATCGGCTTCATCGTGCCAAAAATAGCTGATAGGGTTGTCATTTTTGGCATATGGTTGCCGAAAATGGCATGTTCTAAAAATGGTAGCGCTTGACCAAACCTCCCCCAACTGATTTATTAGCAAAAACCTTTGGTGACCTTTAATGACGTCACATGAACTTATAGCTGCCCAAAAGCAAAAAAGGTCTCAAGGCTGTCAAAGTTGATCGTATATGAAGCCAATCATGGTATATTAGGCAATTCCGATGCGTTTTAGTGGAAAAATAAGGGAGCTGATTTTTTCTCAAATGACTTTTAATGGGGTGGTCAAGAAATTGACCTGACCTTAGGTCATCGATATGGAGAAATTCAAAGCGAACTGGTGCTAGGCCAAAACAAACACAATGCTGCCTGTTCAACGTCTCTTTCTCTATTCGATCAAAAGGTACAGCCAAAAAAGGAAAATTATTGTCGTGTCACGTGTGTTCAACGGGTGACCTCGGATGACCTTTCAGCAGGTCACTGATGCAAAACTGCACCAGTGTCATCAATAATAGCCTAATTTAACATGATTCAAAAGTATCTCTGAACCGGTCAGATGCGTTTCGGTGGTAGCCGATAATTCTGCCACTCACTTATAAAGGACAGGTCACACAAATGACCTGACCTGAGTTCAACGCAGGCCGAAAGCCACTTCTTTATTATCGCATATGAATGACAATTGATAAGGCTTTAATCGCCATCAGACAAAATTAAAACTTCCAGTGGGGAAAATATGAGACCTTCATATTATCTTACTATCCTGACCTGATCCTCTATGTTCTGGTTCCGCCGATCACGTGATAGAGGCGCCGACACAGCACTTTCTATTACAGTCGGTCCTCCTGAACGCACTGAAAGTGATACAGGTTCCAACATGCTCAGAAATTCCAATGTTAAAGGGACCCTCCCACCTTATCATTAGATTTGAGTTGAGATAGCCAAAATGGGGTCCCTGGCTCACAATTACCGGTTTCGGCACTCACAACATCGAGAAATGCCTTAAATCGGAAATCTTGAATTTCAAAATTGCAGCATTTTGATTCAGAGGGGCTAATGCATAGGAATACCCCTCTGAATGTGTGACGTCCGCGCAGATATCTAACGATTTTTAAATGTTTGACTAAAACGTTTTGTAGCACGCGGTGGTATATGCTGCTTTGCGCGCAACAAGTGCCGCACTTTCAGCTGCCAAACTATTGCTTCCAAATAAAGTCGCTAGGAACAGCGGAGATCCCAAAAAGTAAACAAAAGTAAAAGTCTTATATCTTGAAAACCGGTGAATATTTTTTGGGGAAATTTGGTAGATATTCGTTTTCGCTCTTTCTGAACCGAGCGACATCACTTTCATGCCAATTCATAAACTTTTTTGAAGGTGGGAGGGTCCCTTTAAAGTGTTTGCGAGCATTTTGGCGTCGATATACGGGTGAGTGTGGGATATCATCACCAGGGCCCAATCTTATAAACGTCGTGAAATGGATATGGCAGCACTCTAAGGCTGGATATATAGTACGCAATCTTATAAAGCTCTGTGAAATTGAAAACACGGCACGCTCTTTACGGTTTTGGTAACCGCCAGTTTTGGATGTGCCGTAGAATGATTTCAGCCGTGAGCAGCTGTGCACATCTCAAAACACCGACAATCATCAGCTGTTTGCGGTTTCAGCGGCGTCCATTTCACGCCAGAATTTGTGGCGTACTTTGACGAGCTTCTCAGACAATTTCATTGATTTAAGATAAATTCTACGTTTTTATGATATAGGTATGCAATATTTTACATTATGATATTTTTAAGATTAAAACCTCCTCCACATATTAACTCATGATTTATTATAATGATGCTTATTATGCAGACAACGATCAATTGCAAAATATGTATTTCCAGAAACTAAATGCACACTAAAACACCTAAAAACGAGTGTTCATCGTTATATGGCTTTATTTTTCAAATTAAAAGGGGATTTTAAGAGGATTTTAGCACCAGTAACCGTCTTAGATTTTCGGCAGCCACTGCACATTGTAGAATCGGTATGGGTCTTAAGCCTATTCTCACGTCTCACGTATGACACAAATAACGGACACTTCATGGCTTCTGATTAGATATTTAAATAAATGATATACCTTAGTTTGTCAAAAAATTGTTAATTCCTACTCACTATTCGTATCTCCTCACTTTCTGTCTGGCACAGTTAAGGATCAATGTGTTGTTTCTCTTCCTGCATCTCGATCTGACTTCTGAGCCGAGTATTTTTCTTGATGTAGCTTTGATATGTAGACTGGGTTCTTCAATCTTTTGAAGAATTGCTTTTTAGCTTTAGGTTAGGTAACAGGTACCTATGCTTGAATAAGAAGGAAAATAAGCTGTAACTTGACCTAATTCAGTTCATGTACGTAGTCTTCGAATTTTAGTAGTTTATCTTCAAGAAGGAAAATGTCAAGAGCTTATGACAAGAAGGAAAATAAGCTATATCTTGAATTGATCCAGTTAATGTACGTATCCTGATGCTCAAATTGTAGGAGCTTCATTGTCAACGGCATTACTTAAATTACTGAAACTGTAGCCGAGCTATAATTAAATGACTGTTTAAATAATTCTTTAACAAATTTATTGCAATACCTTAACAGCAAATAAATGCAAATGATAAGTAGAAGAAACACTTTATTCACTCGAATTTCTGAGCGCGAGAATGCCCTCGCTGAAATTTATTTGGTCGGCAATCCACTTTTTAGGAGAATTCTTCAAGCATGTTTGTGTTTTCCATAGTTTGCTATCACGTTTTCCATAAATAACTTATTCATTACACAGATGTGTGTCTCTAAAAGAAATAAATGCCCCATAAAAATTAAAACACATAACTTTTGCTGTTCGCAAACAGTACGCATAATTTCCAATAGCGAAGGCGACAAGACATTGACCAATCACGTTGCGTGTTTCCTGCTGGCGTTGATTTGTACTGTGGGCAAAATGGCGTGAATAGAATTACCATACTATTCTCTTTATAAGATTGCGTGAATAGGGTGCCGTAAATAGAGTGGGGTGGAATGATAGTACGCCATTTGGTAGCACAACCTTTATAAGATTGGGCCCAGGGGCGTTGGAGCGTCGTCACTTAGATATCAAGCGCCGGGCTGCGTGCGGGTCTCGGAGTCGGGCGGCGCCGACTGGCAGACGCGCCCGTCGGGAGTGGTTTTTTCTCTCAATAATGAGGTATGCCAGACCACCGGTTACAGTCCTTTCTTTTTGTATTTTTTTTTTACGTTATCCACACAGTCCCCTGTCTAAACTGTCTCGCGCGCCCAAAAATCAGTTCTGGCCAGACTTTGTTCAAGAGAAGCTGCGCCTCCCACCTGCGACTCTTCGGCAGGCTCAGCGGCACCGTGACACGATGGCCGATCGTTACAAACGTCAGTTTGACAGACGATATCACGCCCGTGAGATTTGCTATCGAGAGGGGGATCAGATCTGGGTGAAAAATGTGAAAAGGGCATCCAAAATGGATGACCCGTGGATTTTCCCATTCGTAGTGTCATCAGTGGTTGGGAGGAGACCATAGGCGTCGCCAGAGATTTTCGGTTGGGGGGCGAAATCAACTTTTGTGTTAAATCTTGCCTTTCTCCAGTCGTTACCCATTCATTCTACATGTCATTCGATGCGTAATAGCCGAGGAATACGATGGTGACAAGGTTTTCCTTCTAGCTATGACATGTCATTTTTTACAGAAAATTCAAAATTTTGAAATTTTTTGACAAAAACACGACCGGTAGAATCACAATGGCTGCGATTGCCGACGCACTCTAGAGAGCCCCCGTTCAGACGCTTGTCGCTCATGATCATCACCCAGAAAAAAGGTTAAAAACGCTCAGTAATCGAATCACCTTGCTGAAACCTTCATTCACGCATGTATAGGCGGTGTGCCACGCAGCAATCCGGCGGCTCTGCGCCGGTTGCGGAAAAATCTGTCTGCTCCGGTCATGTGACTCCCGCGGGTCGAGAGCCACCAATCGCTGCGCGCCACGATTGGCCGGCGGGTCGGCCGTCCGGGCCGCGCGGCGGCGACCCCGCCATTCGTGCACTGGTTCTGTGTGGTTCTTGTTGTGTGCGTCTGCGTGAACGGTAAGATTTGCTATTTTGTTACTATGAATTGTTGTAAACCCTCATTTGTTGTTAACTTTGCTTTGCTTAGTGGTTATTTTCATCGTTGGCTTGTATTTGTGCGTTGTTAAGTTAATTTTAATCTGTTGCAGGACGCGAGCTAATTGTGGAGCTGATTGTCGAGCTAATGGCGAGCTAATTGTCGAGCTTATGGCGAGTTAATTGTGGAGCTAGTCTGTGGAGCTCATAGCGAGTTGATAGCGGAGCTCAAGCAATGTCTGAGATTTGAGATTTTGAACTCCGCACCACAATATAAACTTAAGAAAGCATAAGCACCGTGTCGTGGATGGGAGGCAGCAATCGTGGCGCAGAGCTCGGCACCCCGGCCCTACATCTGGTGGCAGCGGTGTGCGTTCTCCTTCGCACCCACGTGGCCGAGTCTGAGCTGCGTCTTGCTGCCCCCCACTTGGGTGCTCGCTTGTTGGCACGTGGCACGTGGATCATGGAGCATCGCTTCCTGTTCGGCTGCCTGCATCCGGCTGTGGCTTGCACGGGCGCTGCTTGCGGGCCCCGCTGAGCGGCTCGCTATTCGGGCCTGTGTCGAGGCTCCGGTGCGGCACAGCTGACTGCGCCGGGCGCGCGGACGGCCTCCCCGCTGGGACCCGCGGCGAGGCTACGGACTGGACCCGGCTGCCTCGGCCGGGCGGGCGACCGGGCGTCTGGGCCCCGAGGGCCGGTCGGTGACTCCGTGCTGTGATTGGCGGACGGTCGGACGGGCGGACGGCCGGCCGTGCGGACGTGCGGACGGTTGGTGGGCGCGGCGAGCGCCTGGCGGTACCGCGTGGGGAGTGGCTCTGCGCGGCGGACCAGCTGACCAGCTGACGCGGCTGGCGGGCTGCCAACTGTCTCCGTGACCTGACGCGTGCGTACGTGGCGCACGGGTGGAGCGAGAGTTATGGACTTCATGGGGTGAGTGTTGAACTGTGTTACCTTGTATCATTGTTCCTGTATATTGTACTTTACTTTGTGCGTACGTTACTTTAATTCGTTGTGGGGTCCTCATACATTTGTGACTTTAACTGACTTCTGTGCAACGTTCGTTGTTTAGTTAGATGATTGTGAAAATTCGGGTTATTTTTTCTATCGATTTTTGATATTAGGCGCCTAGAGTTAAGATTTCACTGTGCCTCTGGGACAGAAATTACCTGCCTGAGTATTTGGTCTCTGATCTCTCGAATCCCTTGGTAATTTTACTTGCAATCGTCCCGTTCACGTTATTACCATTTAACATGGCTCATCAGACTTTGGTTACACTGGGATTACCGTCATTTGGGGGTAACACTGGTTCAGTTTCTAGGTTTATTTCTGACTTTACGACGTACGCGGCTTTTCAAAACTGGGATAACGCTAAGCAGGCTAGCCTACTCCCTTTGTGCCTTACCGGTATCGCTCGTGATGCGTATGACTGTCTCCCGGAGGCATCCAAAAAGTCGATTACTTTGGCTTTTGGTGGTCTCCGACAGGCCTTCCCTTCCCATGGCGTGATCGAGGCTCAGGTGCAGCTGAGGGGCTTGAGGTTTGACCCAAGGTCTGACCTGGATGCATTTGTCATCCGACTGAGGGGACTTGTTTGCGCTGCGTTCCCGGACAGTGAGGCTGATTGTCTGCTGTTCAACTACTTTATGCAGGCGCTACCCATGCAGTATCAGTCCCGGTTGATTTCTGACGGCATTGCGTCGTTTGACACCGCACTGGTCGCAGTCCGCAACATGTGTTGCGCGGCACGGCTGAACGTGAGTCAGCCTGCGCCGGTCCGGCAGGTCCAGTCTGAGAGCGACGTGCTCCGTCAGAGGGTCGAGGAGTTGGAGAAGGAGTTAGCTCGTCTGAAGGGAACCGGAGGTTCCAAGGCTACCGGCTGTTTCTGTTTTTGTTGTGGTGGTGAGGGCCATGTCCGTAGGAACTGTCGTAACAGGAACTCTGTCTGCTATCTCTGCGGCATCAAGGGTCACTTGGCTCGAGTCTGTGGACTTAGGGCTCCGGAAAACACGAGTGGGGCCGCCGGTTCCGCCCCACCGGGTCGGGCCCCGTACCCGCAGAGGGGGGCCAGGGGTGCTCCGGCACCAGGCAGCGCTCAGTGGCCGCCGCCGGTGCCGCTGCAGGCGGACGCAGCTCTGCATCCACCGGGGATGGGTCCCTCGATGCATCAGCCGCGGTTCGTACGGCCGAATCCGGCTCCGGACTCGACGGGTCAACCGAGGACGTCGACCGCGTCGTCCTGCTGAGGCGTGATATGACTTTCGATGGCGTGGTGGGCGGTGTTCGGTGCTCCCTGCTACTTGACACCGGTAGCAGTATTAACTTGCTCAGTAAGTCTGTCTTTGATGTTTTGCCGAGTCGTCCTCCACTGATGAAGACGTCTGCTGTGGCGAGCACAGCCGCACAGGATCCTCTGCCGCTGCTGGGGAGGGTAAAGGTGTCTCTAAAGTTGGGAGGTCAGATCACAGTTGTGCCTTTCTTTGTTTCAGAGTGTATTGATGTGCCTGTCATGTTAGGGTTAGAGTTTTTGGCTGCGTGCCCATGCGTAATTGACATGTCTGCTGGCCAACTGGTTCTGACGCCATCGCGAGCGGTTCGTTCAGTTTCAGCTTCCGTCATTTCTGTGGGACGGGTGATTCTCCAGAATGACCTGTCTGTTCCTCCGGGACATGAGTTAGTTTTCTCTGGTTTTGTCCCGAATTCAGACTACCGTGGCCCGGCTATGATGGAGCCGTGCGCTGATATTGAGGGCCTTGAGTTTGTCCCCTCAATTGTGTCTGTATCTGGTCAGTCGGTTCCGTGTGTGGTTAGAAATGTGACAACCCAGCCGGTGACGATTCCAAAGCGTTCAGAGGTCGGCCGGCTGGAGGTCGGTATCGCAGAGTGTCCGCTGTCGGGCGATCAGACCGCTGAGCGGGATTGGCGTGATCGGCTCGACCTGTCCGGTAGTGATCTTTCCGACCAACAGCGTGCCGCGCTCACTTCTCTGCTCGCTCGGTACGAGGATATGCTTGATGGTCGCCTCGGATTCACGTCTCTCGTCCAGCATCACATAGACACAGGAGACGCCCCTCCTGTCAGGTGTGCTGCTCGTCGGGTTCCCCCTTTCCTCCAGGAGAAGGTAAAGGCTGAGCTCGATCGTATGGTTGAGGCTGGTATTCTCGAGGAGAACTTTGGGAGTAGTTGGGGTTCTCCAATCTGTGTCGTTACCAAGAAGGACGGCAGTGTTCGGATCTGCGCTGACCTGCGCAAGGTCAATGCAGTGACCCGGATTCCTGCATATGGCATTCCTCGAATTGATACCATTCTTGACTCTCTTGCGGGTCATTCCATGTTTTGTGTACTCGATCTTAAGCAGTGCTATTACCAGATCGGAGTAGCGCCTGAGGACTGCGACAAGACTACCATAGTCACTCCATTTGGTTCATATAAGCACAGGCGGCTTCCACTAGGAATTAATGGCGCCCCGATGACATGCGCTCGACTTCTGGATCTAGTGCTCCGTGATGTGCCTCCAGATACTGCTGTAGCATACTTTGATGATATTTTGATAGGTGGAAAAGATTTTGATGATGTCATGAGCAAACTCGAGTTGGTTCTACAGAGGCTACGTGCCGCAGGCTTGACACTCAATCTGAGCAAATGCTCCCTGTTCCAAAGGTCTGTGAAATTCCTTGGGCACGTCATTTCTGCCGACGGTGTCGCAGTCGACCCTGAGAAGGTCGAAAAAGTCCGCAACTGGCCAGTTCCTCGAACCGCCAAGCAACTCGCTTCATTTCTTGGCATGGCCAGCTTTATGCGTAAACATGTCAGAGACTTTGCTAGCATTGCAGCCCCATTGCAGCGCCTGCTGCACAAGGACGTTCGTTTCGCGTGGACAGACGAAGCTCAGAACTCGTTCGATAGGCTACGCACAGCCCTGTGCGAGGCTCCGGTTCTCACCGTGCCGGATTTCAGTCCCAATGCTGGTGTGTTCATTCTGGAGACTGACGCGTCACAGGAGTCAGCGGGTGCTGTCCTGAAGCAGCGTGTCGGCGATGATGAGAAAGTCATTGCGTATGGCAGTCATAAGTTTTCAAAGGCGCAATCAAATTACAGCGTGACTAAACGTGAGTTACTTGCAGTGGTTTTATTTGTTGATAAATTCGCTCCGTATTTGCTTGGTCGGCAGTTTTTAATCCGGACTGATCATGCCAGCCTCCGATGGTTACTAAATTTCAAAAATCCATCTGGTATATTGGCCCGGTGGTATGAGATTCTTGGCCAATTTCAGTTCGTCATCGAGCACCGTCCAGGGTCAGAGCACGTCGTGCCTGACGCTCTCAGCCGCAGACCTCCAGATGTGGACGACAAGGCCTGTCAGACTGAAGGTCTTTCTGCCCCCGTGTTTCGGGTCAATGCTTCTGACTGGTCAGTAAGCTATATTCGCGCTGAACAGGACCAGGATCCAGACTTGTCTGAGATCAGCAGACACCTGTCTGCAGGTCGCAAACCGAAGAAGAAGGAATTGTCTGCGGCAGCAGGTCGGTTTCTGTCGCAGTGGCACCGACTACGACTTGTGAATGGGGTACTTTTTCGTCTGTACCGAAGGAGACCGTTTGACTCTGATCAGCTCCAGATTGTGTTGCCCAGAACTCTCATTTCCAGTGCCCTGGCGTCACTGCACGCTGGGCCTTCCGGTGGCCACTTCGCAGCTGACAAGCTGTTCGAACAGGCCAGACTCCGGTTCTGGTGGCCACAGATGTTCACCGAGATAGAGTCCTTTTGTAAGAAATGTCCCCAGTGTGGTTCGCGCAACGCCCCAATTCCGGCTCCGAGGGCTTCGCTTGGTGAGCTCTCAGCAACAGAACCACTCGAGGTAGTGGGTCTGGACATTCTATCATCATTGCCAGAGACTCCAAGTGGTCACAAGAATCTTCTCGTTGTAGTAGATCACTTTTCACGCTGGGTAGAAGCGTATCCGATAAAGAGTCAAGAAGCAACTGAAGTTGCTACAGTGTTCGTTCGCGAGTTTGTTTCCCGATTCGGCTGTCCACGCCGGATTCATTCAGACCGCGGTGCTAACTTCACGGGTGAAGTCTTGAAAAAGACGTGCGAGCTTCTGGGTATCGCTCAATCCAAGACTACCGCGTTCCATCCCATGTCCAATTCTATCGTAGAACGCACCAACCGAACCCTGATTAACATGTTTGCAAAATTCCTTGAACAGCATGAGCACGCTGAGTGGGATAGAAATCTCCCGTTACTTTTGCTTGGATTGCGAGCTCAAGTGCATCGATCTTTAGGTGTGTCACCCTATTGTGTCATGTTTGGAAGAGAGCCCCGGCTACCGATTCAGCTGGAGCTCGACACCCCTCTGAAGGGCCGAACCCGACCCATCACGGATTATCTTGATGAACTGCGATCAAATTTGCAGGCACTTCATCGTCTCGCGTTTGACAATGCAAGACTCAGTCATCGACGGAACAAGGCGGTTTATGATCGGAAGATAAATGACTTTAAGTTTGCCCCAGGTGACCGTGTTTATTTGCACAAGGGAGTGGTCCCAAAGGGATCATATTATAAGTTCCTCCGACCGTGGAAGCCCGCGGTTGTTATAGCCAAAGTCGGAGATATGAACTATAGGATAAGGTTAGATGGTGCCAAAGCGACACTACTTGTGCACCATAACAGGCTCAAGCCACGAGCTGGACAGGATCCGGACCAGCCGCGGAGCGGTGTCGCGACCGATCCCGCGACTGATCCTGTGCAGCCCACAGGGGGGAGGGGACGTGTGGGTGACTGGTCTCGGGAGGTGGTGGGGGAGTCTCAGTGGAATGGCCATGCTGATGAGCCAGCTGTACTCACTCGTATTGCCCCTGATCAGTCGTATGTCCCATGTATTTCGCATCCGGCACTGAATTTGAGTCCCACTGTGCCGCTCTTGACCAGCGGTGTCCCCGGTGATGAGAGAGATCAGGGACCTGACCCAGGCGCGGGTGACAGACTGAGTCCCGCTGGTAATCGTGAAGGGCAGACGGAGGGTTCGGAGACCACCGCATTAGGCGATGCGCCTCTGAGACGCTCTGCGCGGAGCAACAAAGGTGTGGCTCCTGAGCGGTTGACTTATGGGTAATTTTGTTTGGTAGCTGCCGTTGAGCCGTGAGCACTGAGCATTGTCATGTGAAAGTTCTAGCCCGTGTCTCTGTGGTGAAAATAAAGTAGAGCGGGCAATGTTGGATCGAGGGCCCCGACTCCTTCATTTGTTATGTCTCTAGTGGGTTGAATGGAGACTCGTTCGATTATTGCTGCAGATTCAGAGGGATTTAGCTGGAATTTGTGCAGTGTTATTAATGTGCTCATCGATGGTGTCAATTGTCCGGCGCGTGTGTGATTGATTTCTGAATTGTGCTGCCGCTGTTCCGGCCGGTGATAAGCGGACGTTGAGAGGGCTGTATGCTCGTTAAGGGGGAAGAGTATAGGCGGTGTGCCACGCAGCAATCCGGCGGCTCTGCGCCGGTTGCGGAAAAATCTGTCTGCTCCGGTCATGTGACTCCCGCGGGTCGAGAGCCACCAATCGCTGCGCGCCACGATTGGCCGGCGGGTCGGCCGTCCGGGCCGCGCGGCGGCGACCCCGCCATTCGTGCACTGGTTCTGTGTGGTTCTTGTTGTGTGCGTCTGCGTGAACGGTAAGATTTGCTATTTTGTTACTATGAATTGTTGTAAACCCTCATTTGTTGTTAACTTTGCTTTGCTTAGTGGTTATTTTCATCGTTGGCTTGTATTTGTGCGTTGTTAAGTTAATTTTAATCTGTTGCAGGACGCGAGCTAATTGTGGAGCTAGTCTGTGGAGCTCATAGCGAGTTGATAGCGGAGCTCAAGCAATGTCTGAGATTTGAGATTTTGAACTCCGCACCACAATATAAACTTAAGAAAGCATAAGCACCGTGTCGTGGATGGGAGGCAGCAATCGTGGCGCAGAGCTCGGCACCCCGGCCCTACACATGCATGCAGTCGCAGAGGTTCTACGACGCCTCTGGCGGCGCCGGCGCGCGGACTCGGGGTTTCCGGGAGTCGGCCGCCGGCCCGCGCTGGGCGTGGTTGTGTTCTGGTTGGCGGTGCGCCAAGTGGGCGCGCAATCGCAGACGTGGAATAAAGAACTCACATTATATCATTTTGGGGAAGCGCTGCAAATGCGAAGAAAAGATAACGGAACCCAAATTTCGCACGGCATAGCGGCAAGGGATCCCTTAGCGGCAGGCCTGGGACTTCCAGGCCATTTTAGGCCACTCAGGGTCAGTGTGGGCTCTCAGAAGCCTGCTTAGGATCCTGAAGATCGGCGTTGGTCACCCCAAATAGTTACGTGTTTGTGGTGCTTTAGGGCTTTCCGAGCCCAAGGTGGGGCCCTCAGAAGCCAGTGTGGGCGGCGGGCGCTAAGAGACCAGGCCCAGGGTGAGCCGGGAGCCCTCAGATAGCAGTGTGAACCCCGGAGGTTTGTGTCGAATCCCTAAGGACCCTACATAGAGACATAAGAATTGAAACATGTGCTGGGACCCTCAGAGGCACACGTGAGTTGTGCAAAATCTGTCGCCTTCTCGTATCGTAAGTATTCTCAAAGATCCGTGTGGCCCTTCAGAGATCTACGCATGTGTAAGGTCCTCAAAGATCCCTGTACATATGGGCATTCAGAGAATATGGACACCAGTGGGACTCTCAGAGGCCGGTTTGGGCCCTCTGAAGGCTTCTTAGAGCTCAGTGGAGCTCCTTCGGAGCCTGTGTGAAAAGCAAGCTCATGAGCCCTGTGGCACTTGAACGGTACTTGAGTCTGTCGGAGATATTTGACGAGAGTTAACCCGGCAGTTGCTGGGGTATTTCGCCACACACCGTTTGCTGGGGGGGGGGGGGGGGGGGCGTTAAACGCCCCCAGCCGATAACTCGAGAACCAATAGGCGCAGCGAAACGCACGAGGCGGCAAACGAAAGAACGCGACGAGACGCTTCAGATGAGTACTTTAAAGTTGAATTTTGAGGTCACAGGTCGGGTCAAGGTCAGGTCAAACACCTGAAATCGGGCTTTCAGTAGCATGGACTTCAGGACTTCGCAATGGGCGCCTTTCGTCATAAACACTGTCAAAACGGTGCATAATCCATCATATAAGGCCTACAAGCGTGTCAGCTCCATGTAGATGTCAGTCAAGCATAGGTCAGGGTCAAGGTCAGGTCAACCGGGTAGGCACATATCCCCGAAAATCAAAACTGATATTCGCAGCCTGTGACACATGTTTTATGGGTAATTTGGAGCGTAGAACACGATGGTGACATTCATTTTATCATATGTGTACGTTTTGGCTCAAAAAGTTCAATTTAAGAAATGCGTGTATCATGGTCGTGAAGTAGTAACGAGAAATTGCCAAGATTCAGTTCAAGATTTTGGAAAATGCGGAACAATAATCAATAATCGAAGATAGCCATTTGATTGTTCATGGTATTGGCAGTCTAATGGCGTTTACGGCATGTCTGTATGTCTATTCTGTGATTTTATATGATTTTTTGAACATATGCCGTTTTTGGTCGAAAACTCAGAAATCATGACGTCATTAAAACCTCGATATCTCAAAAATTTTCCGACCGATTTTTTTGAAACTCTCCCACAATTAACTTAAATCAATTCCCTACAGGTACCCAAAATTTGGCGCGCCTGCGGCGCGCCGTTTTTATGCTATGGCCCGGCGAAAAAAGTGGGGGCGTTTAACGCCCCCCCCCCCAGCAACTCGCGGGTTAAGAAGGCCCGAAGATTTAGTGTCACACTTTGAACGTAAATTTTGTGTCAGCACTTCAAAACTTATGAAAATCGGCTATAAAATGTAATAAAGAACCAACTAGGAACATGGAATGAATCACAGTATTGACTTTCCCGAGTCTGGAATCGGCGTCGTGAAGATTTTGGCGACTGCGACTCCGACTCTGGCCTGAATTGCACCCTTCAACCGAGTCTGACCTCACAGGCATTCTCAGAAAGGTACCCCCATTTTTCCCGACTCCAAAATCTCATCGGATCTGTATCGATCTCAGGGGGTGCCCGGTCCGAGGTTGGGGGGGCAAGCTGCCCCGCTTGCCCCCCGTGGCGACGCTAATGGAGAAGACACTTGGATTATGTAAATCGGAAGAGCCTGATATGTCGTACTCATGTGCAAAAAGGGCTCAAAAAAGGTGTTTGGTGGTCGCCGACCAAAAGTTTTATTCATATTGTGGTCGCAGCACTGGCTGCCCAGTACCAACTGCCTATGATGGCCCTTTGGTTGTCGGACACGCAATGGAACGTTTTTAAGCCAATTTACTTCTAATGCTGCTATTCCCAGCCCCGTAGCCCGTATCAAGCGCCACCAATGTACACGAATCTGCAATTACAACATGGGTTAAAAGCAGTGGTTTAATCGCTAACGCTACGTTCGGACAGCCCAGTTTCCACGTGGAGTTTTGTTGTATTGCCACCATTGCCATCTAGCAGACCCGACCGTTCCTGACAGAACCACGGAGCCTACTGGAGATTCGTCTGGATCAGGAGATCCCACCGTGGTTCCAGCCGCTGATCAGGCAGAGCCTGTACCCAGTGCGGCTGCTACAATCAGCGGCGTCACTCGCCCGGAGCCTGGACAGACAAGTGCCTCGTCCAAGCCAACGCCTCTCACCATGCCAGAACCAGACAGCAGCGCTGCTACAGATGAGCCGGTCTCTCTGCCACCTCCCTCTGTCTCTGCCAGGCAGAACAAGGACAACAAGAAGCCGGAAGGAAGCCAGCCACTGCTGCCAGCGAGTACCGAAACTGACGTGGCCCGCTCTCTCGATTTGGACCGTCTGGCACGTGCTATCGTCTCCCATATGCATCAGCGTTCTGGTCCTGGCCAACAGACCGACACAGACGACAGTGGCAATGAGGCGGGAGAGCACAGGGCGCCCGCTGACCCTAAACCGAAGGGCCAGAAGCAGCGTCTTGACCTGCCATCTCGTCCCACCGGGAGAGATCCAGTCCGCAGAAGGCGATTCTTCCGCCCTAGACAAGAGCACCAACAGCAAGGGAAGCAGTTCCAGCGCCAGGCGACCAGCAGAGAGGCGTCAGTTCATGGCTTTACGACCCAGCGTAACTCTCAGCCGCCGTATCCGTGGCAGCAACGCGTAGCCGAGGCTCCTCTTCAGCAGTCTCGGCCACCACCGGCTGGTCTTCAGCCAATGGTATGGGGTCGTCAGTCAACGGCTCCACCGCAACCTGAAGTTGGTCAGTGGCAAGGTGCATACAGGTACCAGCAGCCAGGAACCCCATGGCTGGAGCCCCAGAACAACGAGCAGTTCTCTCAGCCTCCTCCTCCTCAGATGGTGAACATCCACCTTCAGCCAAGGCCGCAGACCATGAGCCAGATGTCACAGCTCTCATCAACTCTGCAGCAGACGCAGCCAATGCTACAGCAGCTTCAGCTGCAGCAGCAAGGTACAGTGCTCCCATCGGTGCCGCCGCCTCAGTATCTGCACCGGGAGCAGCAGCACTTGCTGCAGCAGCAGCAGCAACAGCAACACTTGCTGCTGCAGCAGCAGCAGCAGCAGCAGCAACAGCTGCCACCGCTCCAACCGCAACCTCGAGATCAACAGATGCAGCAGCAACAGTGGCCACGACTGCAGCAACAGCCTCTGACACCGCTGTCCCCACCTCACCTGCAGCCTCGGGAGCAGCATCTGCAGCAGCCCCCTGCACATGCGTCTACTGGTGAACTACAACCGCTGCGTAGTCAGCACCAGGTAGCGTTGGGTCCGTTTCGGACGGAGAGCTGGCCCTGTCTGTCAGCCGGGGGATCAGGCCGGACGGAACATTTCACAACCAGCGCCCCATCATTCGGCAGCGTCCCTGTCCCAAACGGTAGTGGATCCTGGTGGGGCCAGTAACTGCCCATCTGGAGAGGCTGATACGACCTCCCTGAATGATCGCTTGTTTCGCGTCGGCTGCTATAACTGCGAGGGAGCATTAAGCGCCGCCGCTTACTGTTTGAGTACTTAGATGTATTGTTTCTCTCCGAGACATGGGTATCCTATGCCGAAGCAGACCTCCTGGGGGATGCCCTTAACTGCTACGATGTTGATAATGTACAAATATTTCAATCGTTTGCGATGGAGACACCTCCAGGCGCTGGAGAAGGGCGCCGGCGCGGCGGGACAGCCATGATATGCAGGTGTGATGACTCTTTTACGTTTGCTCAGATTGAGTGCGAGTCGTCTCGTCTTTTGGGGCTCCAAATAAGCAGCGGTGGGCTGCCAGTGCTCAATGTTATAGGCTGCTACATGCCGTACTTTAGTGGCACTTTTGAGCAGTTAGAACTGTATAGAGATACGTGCGCGAGCTTGGACTCCATGATGTGTGAAATCAGACCTGCAGCGCCAATTATGCTACTCGGATATTTTAACTGTGCTCTCCCACGACTCCCACTCGCTCAGCGTCCAGCTCAATGGGCAAGATTCCATGGCTTTAACGCATTTAGCCGCGAGTTACAGCGACTTCTGGACGCACATGACTTAGTAACGGCGGAGTTCAGATTTAGTCAGTCACTAGACTATACGTATGAGCGCGGTGGCTATTCGACACACATTGATCACATCTTAGTACCACATGACTTCATTTTTAGTCAGTTGCAGTCTTGCCACATCATTCAGCCATGTGTCGATAACTTGAGCCCACATTTACCTCTGATTTGCACACTATCCCTCACAGTAAGGCGGTGCCAGAAGGCGGCGGGGAGTGCATTTTCACCGGCTCGCACGGTGTTAAACTGGAGCTGTGATGTTCGGAACGATGAATACCGTAGACGTCTAGCTAGCCCAGCTTCTGGTTTTGCGCAATCCGGAAGACTTGGATGTCGAGCAGCTGGACAGCCACCTGACGGCATCTATTCATCGAGCTGCGTCCGAGTCCGGCTGTTCTCGCCGCTGGAAATCGCCAGAGTCTTGGTGGACTCCGGCTGTCTCTGCAGCCCGTGATCGCGCTCGGTTTTGGCACCGATTGTGGGTAGAGTCAGATCACCCACAGCTGACGGTGCTTCACAGCTGTTTTCGTGCTGCACGGCGAGATTATCGACGAGCTCGTGTCGCAGCCGCACGAGCCAAGGTGGACGACAGCGCTCGTCTGATGGCAGCGTTTCGCCGTGACGGTAACGTAAAACAGTTTTGGCGGCAGGTTGAGAGAGCGCGGAGAGGCTCAGCTACCCCTCGTGCGACACTCTCGGCTGATGATCTTGCTGACCACTTCAGCCTCACGCACAGGGACGGTGACTCTGAGGGGCTTGCAGCTGAGCACGAGACCGTTCATAAGTTAGTAGACGCATATAGGACATCTGCGCTTGAAGCACCGGGTCCCAGTAGGATCATAAGTGCCCGTGAAGTAGCGGGCCTTATAACGGAGCTAAACAGGAATGCAGCTCCCGGCCCTGACGGTGTCACCGCCGACCATCTTATCCATGGCTCTTCACCAACGCTTCTGGACATAATCGCTCTCCTCTTATCTGCCAGCCTGGCCGAGATGCGAGTACCGTACAGCTTCCGGCGAAGCACAGTGGTCCCACTTATTAAAAAAAGCAGCTTGGACCCAAACTGTCCGGATAGCTACCGACCAATTTCTTTGGTGTCCACGGTATCAAAGCTGCTCGAATTACTGCTTCTTCGAGAAATCCAACTTTCTTTCCGACCTTCAAACCTACAGTTTGGATTCCTTCAGCGCCGGGGCACCAGAGAGGCAACGCTACTCGTCCAGGAAGCGGCTGGCCACTATTTGTTGCACGAATCCCCGCTGTTTGTCGCTAATCTCGACGCTCGTAAGTGCTTTGACCGAATATGGCACGCTGGCATCCTACTTCGGGCTAAAGACTACTTATCTCGCCGAAGCTGGCTGGTTTTAGCCTTCTGGTATAGCGACCTCTCAGCACGAGTTCGGTTCGGAGGTTCTATATCGGATGCGTTTTCCGTACGACGAGGGGTGAGGCAAGGTGCGCTTCTGTCACCATGCTTGGCCAATATTTTCTTAAGGCCGCTGATACAGCAACTGGACGCTACCGGCCTTGGTGCAATGGTCTGTGGTAAGCATGTCCCAGTAGTGGCTTACGCTGATGACCTCCTAGTCATGTCGGGGAACGCACTTGACCTGCAAAAGCTATTGGATTCTGTCTCAGAATTCTCAGTTAGCTGGAGGCTCGAATTTGTTAACCCGGTCCCGAGCGCAACCAAAAGTCACTGTTTCATTTTCGGTGCTGGTCTTTTAGCCCAGCGACCTGAGTGGCACTTATGCAACCAGTTGCTCACGTGTAAGGAATACACTGAGCACCTTGGTGTTCAGCTGCACCCGAACCTTCAGGGCCGAGTGCACGTAGATGCACGCGTGTCCCGTGGACGAGGCGCCTATTTCGGTCTCTCCCGAGCGGGTTTGTTCAGCTCGCAGCTCCCTGGCCCTGACAAAGCTTTCCTTTGGCGAGCCATAGTATCCCCGACCCTGTTATTTGGTTGTGCTCTGTGCCCTCTGGGACCCGCCGACATCTCTCGTCTCGAGTCCTGGCAAGCAGCAACAGTCAAAGCTGCCTTACGTTTGCCATCCAGAGCCCACCACACAGCTTTGCTCGCTGCTCTGCACATACCGAAGGTACAGGAGACTCTACGTCGCTCCATCATCGCGTGCTTCCGTGATGCGTTCCGCGAAAATCACCGCCTACGCCAAATTCTGGTTGCCAGCCTGGCCACTCTTGTTCTTGGGGATGCCTCATCGGGACACTGCGCGCCTATCGTTAGATTTATGTTCATCGTATGTGGGGCCAATATGAGTGTGCTTCTACAGGTTGCTGGAGGTCATATCCCACCTGAGATTATGTACACCCCAAGACCCCCCTGTGGAGTCACCGACTCGCTCAGTTGGCTCCTGGCTCAGAACACTGGGGAGGCATGGGCACTAATACAAATGATATTAGCGCCACCCATATGATAGTGTTATGTTGTTTTTGGTATGCCTATGTTTTGGTGTAGGTATGATTGTGCATATGTTTTCTGGCGTATGTCTTGTGTGCATTGTGTATGTTTGTTATGCCCATGCTTGTCTTGTCTCTAGACGTAATACAATTGATGATGATGATGATGATGATGATGATGATAATGATTGACGCTCAATGCACTCAAATCAACTAACAGCACAGAGCAACCGGCATCACACCCGCGCACAACGCTCTCGCTGAGCCCACTGTCTCTTCTGCCACCACTCATCAGCAAGTGCCTGATCTTTCGGGAAAGAATGCAAAATCACACTTGTATCTCTTTCTTTCCAGTTTGTATGGTGTTTACACCCCGGCACTGCACAGCCTGGCATATCCAAGGCAGCTCGCACACCGTATTGACTGAAAAATATCAATCAATTTCTACCAGCTAGCAAAAAAAGCACAGAAATTCCACCGCTCTCGTTGCACCAACCCTCCAAAACGCACAAAACACGCCAACTGCGCCACAAAAAGCCCCAAGAATTGCTTACTTGAACGTAACGCCGTTAATAACGGCTGTTCGGCGAAATCCAGTCAGCTGACTAATCCATTTATTTCTGAAAAACGTCGTCGCATCACATGAATATATAATCAAAGATAGTGTATATCACTATAAAATACAATATAAATTAATTTGAAGTGAAAATAAACATTAATCAAAAAGAAAACTTATGAAAAAGTATTTAACAGTTACACCACATCTAGTACCTACTAGAGTCTAGCATAAACCTACCAGAAATCCATCCATATTTCACACAATAGACTAGAAGCTGGTTCCTACCAGCTACTAGATGCGCCTTCCATATGTGACGTAGGCATGGCCAATGAGCAGACTTGAGCATACCCAGTATGTAAGTACCCTGCACTGACCGCCCCTCCCGAGCCGCCAATCGCCCCGGGCCGCAGTCACCGCACCAGCTTGCGCACCAGCGCACGATCCTGACACGGGCGCGCCCAGGCCCGGCTGTTTCGGGGTGCATCGCCAACTATTTCACAAGTTTCTACGCCCCTGAGCTCCTCACGGAAACGATCGCCTGTCGGCCGTTTGGCCATTAGCGTTTCGCACTGACCGAATGCGTTTGCGTGAGGAATTCCTCGGCGTGGAAGTTCCACGCAGTGAACGGGCTGTCCGAACGCAGCCTAAATACACCATAACAAACAAGAGTGAAATTTTGCGCCCAAATCCCTATCCCTACCCCTCCCCTGGCTGACGCGACGGGCGCCACCCCTTCCCCTCGGCGTCCCTTCCCCCACGCCGGAAGTCAGGTCTCGTCGGCGATTTTGACAACCACTCTTTTTTTTATAAATTTAGTCCGAACCTTTTGCTAGGAAGGATTCACAAGGACAGAACCACCGCTAAGCGAAGCTTGTTGCGGTGACCCTGCCCTCTACCCTCCGATCGCGCAATTCCAGTCCTATGGCAGAATTTAGAGTCGAAAGTTTAACGTGCGCACATAGCCGCGCACGGCCGGTCCCCTCACTGACTTCGCCTGGCTACGGCCTGCCACCAACCGCAACCATACCTGTCAGGAGGCCCAAAAATGTCAAGCGCCCGTCGCGCTTCGAACCCGGACTGTTGTAACCGGGAACGCGTGCTCTCGCCACGCGGAGTCCAACGCTCTTACCAACTGAGCTACGGGACCGGCTCTTCCCATTGGTTTAACACGGGTGGTCGCACAGAAAACGCTGACGAGCGCCGATGGGTAAATGTGGTAGTATTCCCGTGTACGGAAGGTGGTAGTTTATCCTACAACAGTGGTATGCTTGCTCACCGTCCAGTGTCCATGTTGTACCGTGGAAGTAACCATGACCATTGGCTAAATGATGCGCATATGTGATGCTGAGGTTATGGCAATATTCTTAACAATATTTATGTAGCTTTTCAAAGATATTTACCAATTTTTAGAGGAATCGGTTCAAAAATGTGGGAGTTATTAAAAAAATTATGAAGTCACGACACACACAAATTTTGAAAATAATGACTTTTTTGGAAGTTCTAGACCTTGTACGGAAACAAAAATAGCACTATTCGATTCGCAGTGAAAAACTGCATCAGATAGGCACCTTTGTAGGCCTTAACAACCAACTTCAAAATTTGACCTCACTTGACCTGACCTTGACCTGACCTCGACCTGAAATTCATCCAGAGGTGGTCCATATCACTTATTGAGTGTGCCTATTGAATTCTATGAGTAAAATGACCCATATAACATGTGTCGCACATGCCTTTTTCTATATTTTGTTTTTGGTGACCTGACCTGACCTGACCTGACCTTGACCTTGACCTCTGAATGATATTGTATGCAACGAATATTGTCTTGGTAGCCTAAGAACACGTTTTGGGCAATCAGTCTCAGTCCATGACTCCATTCTTCGGCAACTACGGTGCAAGGCCGATACTGTAGAAACTTGCAATTTGTACCCTTGACCTGACCTTGACCTTGACCTCAAACTTTGAATTAAGTACATGTTTTTAGTTGTTCGTGATGAGATCTTTCGATTGGCGTTTGAATTTTCCAAATCGGACCATTAGTGCGGGAGATAACAGGGGGGTAAAATTTACACACACCCCCAGCCCCGCGCGTTCGGCTGGAGACCCCAGCCCCGCGCGGGTTAATATAGGCTCTTCTCCGGTGTGAGGACTTGACCGTGACATGGTGGCAGCGTGTTGTTGATTGCTGCCATGGCCGGAGACTATGTCAAACGCGTAGTGACTGATGGGTCGGCCACGGCCCCGCCGTCGATCCGAGTGTCTTTGTCGAATTTTCCGATGTGTGATGGCAGTTCGGCACCGGATCGATTCGTGCAGCAGTGGCGGCTCTCAGTGGCATTCCCGAGGAGCAGCTGCAAACGGTGATCGCGGCGCGATGTCGCGGTCTCGCGCTGGAGATCGAGGCCGATGGCGGAACGACTGACGTCGCGGGTAAACTGCGAGCTGCGTTCGGCGCCAAATCGTCGGAGCTGGCTCTGTCGCGTCTGAGCGCGGCAGCAAAAGGCCATTTAACTGACCTGGAGTACGCCAGCCTCATCAAGGAACTCGTTCGAGAATCGAGATGCCTGCCCAGAAAGGGCCCCTGTGCAGAGGAAGCCTCGGGGTCTCCTGCCCATAAAGGAGCTCCTGCCAGATGGGGTCTCCAGGCTCCTGCCCAGCTAGGGCCCTCTGTGCAGAAGGGAGCTTCCCATCCAGAAGGGGCCTCCTAAGCATAAAAGGTCCTCTGCCAGAGGGGACTCCTGCCCATAAAGGGTCTCCTGAGTCCTGCCAGAGGGGCCTGCTGGCTCCTGCCCACAAAGGGCCTCCTATTTATTTATTTATTTATTAAACATCATCAGATCGATCCACTTTAAAGCAGGGCTTTTCTCCGATCATCGTCATAACAGTACGAAACACATGAAGATGACAAGTAAACTAAGATCGCAGTGGCGCAATTACAATGACAGTAGGTAAATATCCTACCCGACGGTACCACTCAGTCGCAGCACGTTCCTGATCTTGGACTTGAACACTGACTTACTAAGGCCAGCAACGCCATTGTTCAACGCTGTTCGGTTGTACAGGGACGCAGCACGGTACGTAAATCGACGCTTGCCATGGTTGTTTCTTACACGTGACAGAGCTAATAGGTGTGATTGTCTAGTATCCCGACATACGTGTTCGTGGTTGTAAGAGAGATAAGAGCGTAAAAGATGAGGCTTTCCAGATGTAAGAATGCCATGGATCAGTGACAGGTCGGCATGTGCTATAAAATCAGCAGCAGGCAACCACGCAAGTTCCTCGAGCACATCAGAAATGTGCTCGAATTTCCGTCTCCCGGAAATAACTCGGGCTGAAAAGTTGAAGACCTTCTGCAGCCTGGCTATGGCCGTGCGATTGGCGCTACCGAAGACGGGCGCACAGTAACGTAGGTGTGAGAGAACGAGAGAATCGACAAGACGAGATAAAACAGAGTGTGGAATGATATGTCTGATGTGTATGAGACCGATAAGAATGCCGAAACAGCGGTTGATGATGGTGTTGATATGTGATTCCCAAGAAAGTTCAGAGTCCATGACAACTCCTAAGTTCTTCACAGTGCTTGACAGAGGAAGTGTTTGACCCATAAACTCGATCTGAGGTGGTTCTCCGATCTGAGTCAGCTGGCGACGGTCGCCACACATGAGCAGCTCCGTCTTGCTGGCGTTCACCATCATGCCGTGCTGGGAGAACCATGTACACAGAACGTCTAACAAGCTCTCCAGAGACAGCTTCAGATCGGGTAGTCTGCTGCGAGGACCCGTGATGGCCACCTGGGTGTCGTCAGCATAACGAACTGAGAAGGTGTGGAAGTCGGTATGTAGCAGCTGATGTTGTTGCTGACGATGTTGAATAACAGGGGCCCAAGGCAGGAGCCCTGGAATGTGCCGATGTCAATGGGTAGGGGGTCCGAGAAAGTGTCTCCCAGCCGTACGCGCTGTGTGTGGCCTGACAGATAACTCCTGATCCATCCGGTTGAAATCTGGAGCTGTTCTAGGCTAGTCAGCAGTGTATCGTGGTCTACGACATCAAAACAACGGCTGAGGTCGATTAGTGCGAGAAGAGTTACCTGGGACTGGTCCATGCCGTCCAGGATTTGGTCAGTCATGGATAAAAGAGCTGTGGTTGTGGAATGATCTGACATAAAACCATGCTGTTCCGGACTAAAAAGGCAGTGATGATCAAGGTTAGTACTGATCTGATGAACTAACTTCTCGATGAGTTTGCACACAGTTGGCACATTGGTGATAGGTCGAAAGTTCGATGTCAGTGACGGGTCTCCTCTCTTATGGAGAGGGATAACAACCGCTCGCTTCCAGCTAGCGGGAACGTGCTCTGTGACTAGACTAGTATTGATGATTCGTAGTAAATGGCGGCCGATGTGGTTAAAACACAGCTTTAAAATCCTAACTGGTATGTCACCCGGCACGCATGTGTCCCTATCCGGCATACTAAGGATCACTCTGTGGAGCTGGTCAAGCGTGACTGGTATGATGTGTAGAGCCCCTGTATGGATGCGAGGGAGCCTAACATCCAGCGGCTGGCGACCAGAACGTTCAAACTCTGTCACCACTGCGTCACGAGTAGACCTGTCTATAGAGCAGAAGTAGTTGTTAAGCTCTGAGGCAGTTAAGCTGACAGGAGATACTGAGGGACCGCGCTTAGCCCTTAGGTGCAATAACTGACTTCAGTTGCCTAAATAGACCAGAGGCAGGGCTATTACGAACACGTTCTGCGATGTCATCTCTCCTATCCTTACGAATTGCTCGCTTCAACACATTCAGCCTCTGATATGCGTCAGTGTCACGATTGTGGAGGGCCTCTCTGCGCTGAGCCATAAGCTCCTGCGTATCCTGGCTGACAGGTGGAGGCACGGGGTTGTGAACCTGTGCACTGTGCAGAGTGAGCCTTGGGACCTCTTGCCCATAAATAATCGCCTACCAGAAGGGGCCTCCTGGCTCCTGCCCAGATAGGACATTTTGTGCAGAGGGGCCTCCTGACTGCTGCCAAGATACGTATATGTCCTCTTGTGCAGAGAGAGAGAGAGCCTCCCATCCAGAGAGGGCCTCCTGACCAGAAAGGGTCTCCTGCAAGAGGACAGAGGTGGCCTCCTGACTCCGGCCCAGAAAGGGGCCCTGCGTAGAGGAAACCTCGGGACCTCCTGCCCAGTAAAATATCTCCTGCCAAAGGGGCCTCCTGGCTCCCACCTAGATAGGGCCCTCTGTGCAAAAGGGAGCCTCCTAAGCAGAAAAGGCTTCCTACCAGAGGGGCCTCCTGCCCATAAAGGGCCTCCTGCCAGAGGGGGCCTCCTGCCTCCTGCCCAGAAACGGCCTCCTGTGCAGAGCGAGCCTCGTGGGCCTCCTGCTCACGAGGGATCTCCTGCCAGAGGGGGCCTCTTGATTTCTGCCCAGATAGGGCCTCCTGTGAGAGGGTGCCTCAAATCCAGAAGGGGCCTCCTAAGCAGAAAAGGTCTCCTACCAGAGGGGCCTCCTGCCAGAGGGGGCCTCCTGCCTCCTGCCCTGAAAGGGCCTCCTGTGCAGAGCGAGCCTCGTGGGCCTCCTGCTCATGAGGGATCTCCTGCCAGATGGGGCCTCCTGGGTTCTTCCCAGATAGTGCATCTTGTGCAGAATTAAAGCAACTCAGGCAGGGAAGTAAAAAAAGTCCCGGAGTGGTGCTCAGGGGGCCTCCTAAAAATGCCCGAGCGCACACTGGGCCAGATGGCCTTCAAAACCTCCAATAAATCAGAAAAAATCATTTTTTAATATTTCATCGTTTGAATATGGCTTCATATGCAAAACTGAATGGCGCATCCGATGGTGCTGTTCATTTTTGTCTTTGATAGTGTCTAAGCGGTGTAATGTAGCGCCAAACACAACAATTGCAGGTGAGTTAAGCAGTAGGTAGTTAACCGTCAGGTACGCGAGCTAAGTTTGTGTAGCTAGTTAGTCAAAATGTGGGAACCGCGTGATCAAATGATGCATGCCGCTGAACTCCTTATCCCATATGGTTATGGAAACCACCCTGAGAAGGAAACGACCCATTATTCTTTAGCATTTTTTGGCGCGTTTATTTAAGTCTGTTCAATTATGAAAAACGAAAGTGTCGCAGGTAAGTGTAGAGCTACACAAAAATGCCTGTGATATCCGAATGAGATTTTTTCAGGGAATGCACCCCAAAGTCCGTAGATTGTGTTTCTGAAGAGAAAAATTGCGCAAGTTTGCGCGTTTTCCGTTTTTTTTATGTTTCCGTATTATGATGTGCAATTTTGACGTTTATTTTTGCGAACATCTTTTTCGCATCTCCCAGATTATCTCTGGAACTAAAAGTCGTAGCGAAATGCACGAGGCGGCGTTGGAAAGCACTCGCCTAGGCGCACCTGAAGCTCTCTTAAAACTTGGTAATGTAGGTCACCTGACAGGTCAAGGTCAGGTCAAAGGTCAAAATCGAACATGTTCACATTTGGGGCTCTGGGGACCGCATTGCCGATAATAGCGGACCGAATTTGGGCCAGATCACTCACAATGCCTCGTGGAAAAAATGAGCGTGTTGCCCGTGACGAGAGGAAGGCGATGATACCCAATTTTAAGGTCCTAGGTCATTGGTCGACCTTCCAGATCAGGTCAATGAATCCAAAGTCGGGAAAATCGGGACCTGCTGGAGCTTCGTAAAGGGAAGCTGTTATGGAGTTTTTCGGGGCGCTGATCACGAATATCATGTTAGTTTTGATCACAGATGATGTCTTTATGCATTTAGGCCAGGTCGGGTCAGGTCAGGTCAGGTCAACCAGTAGGGGTCGTGACGGGTATTCGTAGTACGTGTCAACTACCACTAACGGCGTCGTAACATGTTACGAAGGCACTAAAACTATTTTGTAAATGTTGAAATGGATGCTTAATTCGAAATCAGCCCGAAAACTGCCCTCGAAACATGTAAAACTCGAAAAAGTGATCCGAGGTCATCAAAGGTCAATGACCTGACCTGACGCTCAGGTGACCTTGACACCCACCGTAATGCGTGTGACGAACATCATTTCACATGTTTGGATGTTTATAATCACACAAAAAAGACTGGAAACGCGCGGATAATGTGAGGTGACATACGCAGAATCGCGATTCCGGAATAACCTCTCAGAAGGTATGTCACGCTAATTTCATCCATTTTCCCATTTTTATCTATCTTGAACATCAAAATACGACGCAGAACTGGGTTCAGCGCACAAAAGTACGTCAGGAAACATCATTTTGACCCGTTCGGTCGTTCGGTTGATTTATTGGCGGTTTTGAGGGCCATCTGGCCCTGTGTGGAGCAGGGGGGGGGGCGGGCCCTGAGGCCCCCCCCCCTTGGGTGCGCCACTTTAGCCGCCAGGCGCCGGGCCGGGCCCTGGACGGTTGTCGGATCTGGTATCGGCCGCCTGGCGAGTAGGCAGCTCCCGCTGCACTGGAGCCGGACCGGCGGAATGCTGCCGGCCTTCGGGAGACGGCGCACACCGCACCGTGGGCACTTTGGCGATCCTGCGCGACATAAGTGGCAAATACGAGTATTTTGATTTTCACTTTCTTTAGATACTTTTCTACGCAGAATTGTCCAATGTATCCGAATCTGACCTTAAATCGCTTTAAAAATGATGAATTATACATCAAAATATGTCACAAAATGAAGGGTTGCGCTGACTAGCACCGTGTTCCTAGGATAAGGCGAAAAATTACTTGACAACGGAACGCCTGCTCGCTCGTTTAATCAAGCACCAATTTGATGCTGCGACATGATTGTTACGAGCGAGCGAGCGCAGCGAGCGAGCGAGTTCATACTGAATTAAGGGAAAATCCTGAGTATGAGCGGCCGGCCGGCCGTGGGGACGCTCTTCAAAAGCTAATATCTTAGGAACGGGACATCCGATTGACAAGCGGTCTTCTTTACTGAATGTCACTTGGACGTAAAAGTTCTGTGGTGTGATGGCCACCATGCGTTCTTGCCAACCACCGCACGTGGCGCGTGGTAAAGTTGGACATTTTTTAAGAACCCCCAAAATTGCAACCTCAATAACGGCACAACGGTTGAGCCGATTGAATTGAAACTCGGTACACAGTTAGGTCTCCATCAGATAATTCAGCTGCATGTGTTAAGGTTGGGGTGCTACAGCACGTGCGCACGTGCAGGGGGCGCTCCCAGATCTCGAGAACGGCTGGGCCGATTGCGCTCAAATTTGGTACACGGTTGGGGACCAGTTAGTAGGGTGCCGTGCAAAAGTCAGCTTGGACCCCGCTTGCACGTGCGCACGTGCAGAATGCCGCTTCCAGATCTCAGGAACAGCTGGGCCGATTGCGTTCAAATTTGGCACACCGCTAGCGACCGGTTAGAAGGGTGCTTTGCATAAGCCCGTTGAAAGTACCTTCTCGCACTTGCGCACGTGCAGGGCTCACTATCTCGCTCGCTCGTTCTTCGCCCAAAAGGCGTTATACTGGTTTTATAATTACGAGCGAGCGAGCGCAGCGAGCGAAGCGAAGTCTTTTCAATATTTAAACGGAAAAATCTCAGTATGAGCGGCCCGGCCCGGCCCGGCTTGTAACGCTTTTGAGAGGCTTATATCTCAGCAACCGCTCGACCGATTGGCCTGCGGTCTTTTTTGCTGGGTAGCGTAGCCCCATCCCTTCTACCCCGTAATTGACTACTTTTGACACATCTCAGTGACCGTCGTGGCACGTGCCACGTGAAAAGTCAAGGGTGTTCAAGCTGTTTTGCAAAAGTAGTGATTTTGAGAGGCTCATATCTCAGCAGCCGCTTGGGCGATTGTCTTGCGGTAATTTTTGTAGGATAGCTGCATCCCTTCTACCAAAGGTCGGATACTCCTGATCTATGTGAGTGACCCCCACTGCACGTGCAAAATACAAAAAGAAGAGGTGTCAAATTTGTTCCCATTTCAATAACTCGGTAATTGCTGGGGCGATTTCGCTGAAACTTGGCACACAGGTAGGCACCCAACAGGCAATGCATTCCCATGTGTTGCGGTTAGGGTGCTACTGCACGTGCGCACGTGCAGGGAGCGTTTCCAGATCTCGAGAACGGCTGGGCCGATTGTGCTCAGATTTGGTATACGGTTGGGAACCGGTTAGTAGGGTGCCGTGCAAAAGTCAGTTTGGACCCCGTTTGCACGTGCGCACGTGCAGAATGCCGCTTTCATATCTCAGGAACGGCTGGGCCGATTGCGTTCAAATTTGGCACACCGCTAGCGACCGGTTAGAAGGGTGCTTTGCACAAGCCGGTTTGAAGTACCATCTCGCCTTTCCGCACATGCAGGGCTCACTATCTCGCTCGCTTGTTCTTCGCCCAAAAGGCGTTTTACTGGTCTGTATTTAACCCGGCAGTTGCTGGGGTATTTCGCCACCCACCGTTTGCTGGGGGGGGGGGGGGGCGTTAAACGCCCCCAGCCGATAACTCGAGAACCAATAGGCGCAGCGAAACGCACGAGGCGGCAAACGAAAGAACGCGACGAGACGCTTCAGATGAGTACTTTAAAGTTGAATTTTGAGGTCACAGGTCGGGTCAAGGTCAGGTCAAACACCTGAAATCGGGCTTTCAGTAGCATGGACTTCAGGACTTTGCAATGGGCGCCTCTCGTCATAAACTCTGTCAAAACGGTGTACAATCCATCATATAAGGCCTACAAGAGTGTCAGCTCCATGTAGGGGTCAGTCAAGCATAGGTCAGGGTCAAGGTCAGGTCAACCGGGCAGGCACATATCCCCGAAAATCAAAACTGATATTCGCAGCCTGTGACACATGTTTTATGGGTAATTTGGGGCGTAGAACACGATGGTGGCATTCATTTTATCATATGTGTACGTGTTTGGCTAAAAAAGTTCAATTTAAGAAATACATGTATCATGGTCGTGAAGTAGTCACGAGAAATTGCCAAGATTCAGTTCAAGATTTTGGAAAATGCGGAACGATAATCAATAATCGAAGATAGCCATTTGATTGTTCATGGTATTGGCAGTCTAATGGCGTTTACGGCATGTCTGTATGTCTATTCTGTGATTTTATATGATTTTTTGAACATATGCCGTTTTTGGTCGAAAACTCAGAAATCATGACGTCACTAAAACCTCGATATCTCAAAAATTTTCCGACAGATTTTTTTGAAACTTTGTCACAATAAACTTTAATCAATTCCCTACAGGTACCCAAAATTTGGCGCGCCTGCGGCTCCGTTTTTATGCTATGGCCCGGCGAAAAAAGTGGGGGCGTTTAACGCCCCCCCCCCCCCAGCAACTCGCGGGTTAATGAGCAATATGAGCATATACATGACAAGCTCGAAACATAATCCAAAGGCATGATTTTTGAATGAAAAACAAATATGCCACTTGTCTCGGAGATTTGACTCGGCAAATCATAGCTTTACAAAGTGAATTACGCGGTGTTACGTGTGGAAACACATATCAAAATATTCTCCCATAAATTCTGCATTGAAATCAACTCTAATCTTTTGCCAAATTTTGCCCAAACAACTACTACGAGACATCAAATCAGAAGATGTCGCGTGGCTCCCAGCGCTCCGCCGCGCTGCCCGGCGCCGCGGCGGTCAGCTGACTGCGGCGTACCGCCGCAGGAGTAAAGTCGTGCTAGGAGGGGTAAAGTCCCCACAGTGCACCGCCTTGGCCCCGATTTGTCAAGCTCAAACCATAAACACAACGGCGGCCAGCAGACCCTAGCGGGACGTCGACCAGCACGCCCCCTCCAGTCAGCCGATCGGTGTTCAGCGGAATGCTCCGGGTGTGCTCCTAAGTGTTCCGGGTGTACCCTGGAGTGTTCGGTGTGTGTCCTGAGGTGGTACGTATGTATGTAGGTACTCTGGAATGTTCCTGGTGGGGTCTGGGGTGTTCTGTACAGTGTACGCCCTAGGGCCTAGGGTGTGCTGTACATTCTGTACGCCCTAGGGCCTAGGGTGTGCTGTATGTACTCTGAGGTGTTCCGGGTAAGGTCTGGGGTATTTTGTGTTCTCTAGGGTGTTTTCCGTGTGAGAGCGTATCGTACGAGCTCATCTCAGGATGAGCTCATCTCAGCACCTCCCACAGAGGCGGTGCTCTGTGGGTTACCGCTTAGTTTCCGATCGGTTTGGCGTCAACTGAATGAAAGCCAGCGTATTCGAGTTGCGCGGGCCACGTCTGACCGCGTGGGCTACTATCCCGCCAGTACATGTATGTGTGTATATGTATGTACAGGATGTCTTAAAAGTTCGTTGACACATTTCCAAGGCCAATTAAACACATAAGAACCAGCCGAAAACCTAAAGGTTTTGATATGTGTAAACTTGACAAAGCTGCATGCCTTGGCAAATGATTAGGAATGCTTGATACCAACTCCTGCGCTGTATCTCCAAAAATATTTGCCCACACCGATTTGCGTCGCTCCAACAGCTGCCGGAGGCTGACAAAAGGTTTCCTGCTTTTAACCCTCGCCCGTATAGGGGGGGGGGGGTCGAACGGACCCCCCCATGGTTTTTCGCGAATAACTCGCGTAAAAAGCGGCCGATCGCAACGAAACTTTCAGTACCCTCGCGTTAATCAATTTTACACCTACCCTGAAATTTCATGACCCTGACCCCAATGACCTTTGACCTGTGACCTACTTTTCGAGACCATGTTTGGCCGGAATCGCGATTCGGCGTATGTCGGCTCGCATTAGCCGCGCGTTTGCAGTCTTTTCGTGGTTTCAAGCGCTCAAACATGTGATATGATGTTGCCCCCATGCATTAGGGTGGGTGTCAAGGTCACCTGAAGGTCAGGTCAGGTCACTGACCTTTGGTGACCTCGGTTCACTTTTTCGAGTTTTACATGTTTCTAGGCCAGTTTTTGGAGCTGAATTCGAATTTAGCAACCATATGAACATTTACGAAGTAGTTTTGGCGCCTTCGTAACATGTTACGAAGCTGTCAGAGGTGGTTGACACCTACTAGGAATACCCGGCGGGACCCCTACTGGTTGACCTGACCTGACCTGACCCGACCTAGACTAAATGCATAAAGACATCATCTGTGATCAAAACTAACATGATATTCGTGATCAGCGCCCCGAAAACCCCCATAGCAGCCACAATTTACGACGTTCTAACAGGTCCCGATTTTCCCGACTTTTGGGTCATTGACCTGACCTGCAAGGTCAACCAATGACCTAGGACCTTAAAATTAGGCATCATCGGCTTCCTCTCGTCACGGGCAACACGCTCGTTTTTTCCGCGAAGCTCTAGCTCAATCAGGGGCGAAACGGCAAGGGGGGGGGGGTCCAACGGACCCCCCCCCCCCCTTATACGTTCGCGGCTGGAAAAACACCAATACGGGCGAGGGGTGCGGGTGCGCGAAGGGTGCGTTTCACGCGTAACGCTATGAGAAACGTTTTTCGTAAATATCTAGAGCATCGTTGCTTCGATTGCCTTTGTTTTTGGATATGTTATGAAGGACGTTAACCTCGTCATCACAGAGTGGTTACCGTTGTTCTGCAATCCACATATACTGAGCAATTTAGACAAACATATTGCAAAATCAAAATTTCAAACGAATAGAACTCAATAACGGATTGTCGTACGACTGTGATGTTTGCAGTTTTGGACTGACGAAGTCAAGGAAAACATTTCCTAGCAAGCCTTTTTTCAAATTTTGTACTATGTTTTGCATGATACAATTTTCATCTTGCAGTGCATTGCATGAAAGCCATGACAACAATTTCAAAAATGTGGCTGCTAGGAATCATAAAGACATCGATTCTCTACACAATCCTGTAGAGTGAATCATCATTGCATGCATCACTATGCAGTTCTATTCATTTGAAAGTCATTGCACAGCTAGTTCATAAAATCGCCGTGAGATGTCTCTGGCTGTATGGCCCGCGCGTTTCGACGGTCCCCTCGGCCCGTCACTCAGCGGCGCTTGTTGACACAGTGTCACAACCATTAGTTACGGCGCTCCGCTAGCGTTCGGCCGCCGTCGAGGTGCTCTGAACCCCCACTGCTAAGTTTCGCCGTGACCAGACGGGTCGGAGACTCATCCCACGATCTATCCATGAGCGGCGCCCAGCCAGGCGTCTCCTATCGCGCGCCTCTCACTCTTGATCGGGAGTACGCCGGGAAGAGCTTGTGAGAAACTAACAACTTTGAAAGATGTCACAAGTTTGTGTGAGTGGTATTGCGAACAGCGAACAGGTATATTTTTACAATAGGTATTTGACCTGACCTGGGCAGTCCGTAGCCCGTATTTGACCTGACCTGGGGCTGGGCAGTCCGTAGGTACTGAACATAAATAATGAAAATAACCAGCAATGCCTACAGATTCCATGGAGACATAGACCCTGAGTGACGTGAGACCAAATATCAGTTCGACTGTTATGTCAAAACCCTCGCCCTGGCAGGGTATTTTTCATACCCTGCCATTTGTGACCTGACCTCTGTGACCTGACCTGGTATCAGTGACCTCAAATAGCAAAATATGTGTTTGAAGAACATTTCCCCATCGATGATTTTCAATGAAATGCATTTTACTCGATTTTACAGCGCATTTCTTGAAATGCCTGTAAACGGTGAAAATTCGACCTTTGACCTGAACTGTGACGTCATCGGTTTGACCTAGGTCCACAAAATTGGGTCACAAGGTATTTCCCTGATAGGGCTATCCAACACCGTTTGCCGCTTGTCGCTAGGTTGCGTGGTTCTCGAGATCTTAGGGGGGCCAAAATGCCCCCCCCCCCAACGGGGCGCGTTGCTCGGCAGAGCCCAACGGGGCGCGGGTTAATTATCTACCGCAGACTCGAATGTAACTGATCCGTTCAGGCAATTCACGTGCCCATTTTTGTCACTTATAGTGCGGAGAGGATCTAACTCAACCGCAGGGGGCGTCTTTTCCAGCCTCTGGGGTAAGATGCCCCCTTGCACTTCTTCAGGAAAATGATTTATAGCAAAAAAGTTATCATATTTCAAGCACAAAAGTGTGTTATTTTGTGGAAAAAAATGATGTCGGGTTCCGTTGAAACTCCACGTTTTTGCTTTCCGATTGTCATTTTCAAATAATTTATGACATTGTAAACCCCTGGGCATCTTTCACCACTCTCCCCTACTTTTGCATAAAAAGGGTAGGTATATACCTTTTTCGATGTAGCTCATCACGGGGAATCCAATCGGTCAGGGGCGTCGACGCGTAAGGAAAACTGGTCCGACTTTTTCTCGGGGGGCCCCCACCGGTGGGGGCCCCCAGGTGTCATTTACGGCAACCTATCAACTCTAGACCATTTTGAAACTCTTAGACGTTTAGACGTAATAAAGATTCAGGAGAGGTTATTGAAAATATTGTGACCTTGGCTTAACCCTAGCCATTTAAAAGATATCCATGCAAAACGAGTGGGGCGGGCACAGGCGTAGTAACGGAGGGACAGGGGGCCACCCCCCCCCTTTCGGCCAAGTTTCATGCTAAATTCTCTGATTTTGCTCCAAAGACAAAACTAAAGCAGCACACGATTCAGCAAGAGGAGCTCAAAACTGCCCTCAACTTTTTTTCCGTAGGGGTACCTATTGAATTTCCCACAAAGTGAGATCAAAATCAAAGTTTCCCTGACCGGGGTCTGCCCCCCCCCCCACTTTTCGTAACGCTCCTACACCCATGGGGCGGCTGTACTCACCAGTGGGACATGGGCCATGGGATACACTATGAAGAATTTGAGTAATACATAACATGCGCACATGACGTCGGCCTTGCTTATGAGCACAACGGGACACGAGTACAACCACTACCATAATACATATTACATAAATATTCAGATTTCAGAGTAGTACAGTTACTCAATGGTGAGCACAATGCAATTTGCATCAGCATACCCGAAGGTTGTTTCTTCATTAGACAAACACTATTCTTTAGAATTGTGTTTTTCTATTGAAAAACAAACTGAGGGTGTTTCCATTTCGGGATAGGATTCGTGTTTGGTGCAGCGAATTGGGGCACCTTGCACCGTTTGCACACGAACCGATAGATTTTGATTAAATTTTCAGGGCAGCTGCCCCCACAGATTATCTACCACGAAACCCCCTCAGCTAAGAATATAATTATTTTTCTTGCACGTGGCACGTGCACGTGTTTTAGGCCCATAAGGCTTCAACATTAGGTGGATTTTCGGCATTGCATTTCTCGCAGACGGGTGCTTGTAATGCGATGGGCTTCTATGTGCTGGGTGGCCGCCCCGGCATCTACCATGAGGCGGCGGCGCTGTTTCGGGCAGCTTCGGGAAGGGGGTGCAAATTGCACGTGCAGCCGCCATTGGTTTAACGTTACGAAATGGGCCAAAACGGGTTTTCTCGATTTGCTCAAAATCGGCTCGATAGATTTTCTTTGTTTTTTGAGTACCGGTAGTCGGTCAGTAGGTTCGTTCGTCAATGTCAATCGCTTGTAATATAATTAACTTTTTTGCACGTGGCACGCGCACAAATTTTCACGTCTTAAGTCAATGGGATTTCTTGAAAAAATTACTTAAATCGATTTTGCTCAAAATTTCCACGTTAGATGTTAAAAATGTTTCAGTATGATATGCACCCACATGTCGCCTACCAGGTGGCATAGGCCATATATGGGGCGATTGAAATGCACGTGCACGCCCCAAACTTGTTTGAGGGGACCACCTCTGTGAAAATTTGACCACTGCTGGTATGATGGCCTGTGCCGCGCAAACAATGAGTGCCAGCAGAACCAATCGAGGTCAGTCGTCAAGGGGATGCTCTAGGATAGTTGTACACCTCATCACGTGGTGCACGTGTTTTCGCACGTGCGCCACGTGGGTGTAGCATTTTGGGATAGGTAGCCATTGGTGCATAATTATGCTCAGGTGATAACCTCACTGCATGGGTTTGAGCCAGAGTTCCAAGTCGGTTGCGATAATGACCATTGGTGTTGGGTCTACTACGTGTCAAACACGTGGTCGCCCGGGGTTCACCATTCCGGAGATATTGTGACCGATAGTGAGGTAAGCCCTAATTTAAAGATTGGCCAAGTTTGATCGGCCGCTGGAAGACAATGGTGGCGCACCCGAAAGTCTACCCATGGGCACTGACGACCCCTTTCATATGGTACAAAAGGATGGTCGCTTTATGTCTTTAGGCCACACGTGGCACGTGGCACCCCACCTCGAGTGACCATGTGCACTCTCAATGTAAGGCGTTTTGGCCATAAATTTTCCATTTATGGGCCGATTTCGACGAAAATTGCAACATTGATGCATTAACCCTCGCCCGCACATGGGGGGGGGGGGGTGTGGTTCCCACCCCCCCCCCCACCCCCAGGCAGTCTCTCTGCTCTGCACTCAACATTTTTAGAGCTAGAAGGCTGATTTTTCGTATAGCTGCTCGGCTATCCTTTCTTGATGTCCACTGAAAATTTCAAGTTTCTGTGATTTTTGGTTTCGGAGATATTACCTTGTTTTTCAGGTCATGTCATGACCCAAATGGCCAATTCTCAACATCTTGCGTTTGCCATGGGCCTTGTGAGCTTTTGACACCCTGATTTCGGCCTTTTTTGCCAGTCTTACCTCCCACCTATCATGGAACATGTTGTTCGACGATGTACAGGGGTCAAGGTCAGGGTCAAGGTCAACCTAGGTCATCTAAGATAATTGCGTTTTAGGCAAGCTGAATTTACTTTTTGTGAAGTTTTTTGACTGCATTTTTGGTAAAAGCTTCTCAGATCATGATTTCATGTGATATGGACCCAAAAACAATCGGTGCACACATCAGTATACACACAGACACACACAGACATACAAACACATATAATTGACCTTGACCTAACTTGACCTGAAATGACCTCAGCAGCAAAACTCTGGTCGGATAGTGTGACAAAGAGGTTCTAGCTGGCTTGGCACCAGAAAACAGCATCGTCATCGGTATTTGATAAGCAGCGCACTTGATATCCAACGGTGACCCAAAACAGCAACATTTTTTAGTTTGACCTGACCTGGAAGGTCAATGACTGACCTGAGAAGGTAAAACTGGGTATCATTGGATTCGTCTCTTCCCAAAGAATCTTTTTGGTCTTTACTGCTAAGCTCTATCTCCAACAGGAACGAAATGGCGCGGGGGGGGGGGGGGGGGGTGGCAACCACCCCCCCCCCCACATGTGCGTTCTAGGATGGGAAAATGGCATGTGCGGGCGAGGGTTAAAAAATGACCTGTGCCACAAACGGCGCTACGAATACAACAAACTCATGTGCGTCGTTTTTGTCTCTAGTGCGCCACTTAAGCTACAGTGGCTAAGGTCGAGGAATATTACGCGTATTTATTTCAACGGGCCGATTTCGTCGAAACTTGCATCGATAGTGCACGAAACTAGGCAGCAACACATATGAAGCGAGACAAAAATAGGCTGTTGTGCGCCATTTTTGTCTTAAGTGCGCCATTAACTGCCTAAAGTGGCTAAAACTTAAGAATCTCATCATTTTCATGCATTAATAAATTACTGTGAGGTATGCATGTAACGTCTTGCGCCACTTTGGTCTTAATTGCGTTAGCGTTTCGGGCGTGTGATTTGCGCGTTTTGCGGTGTTTGCGTTTTGCGGCGGGCGGGTGTTTTGTGTTTTTTGCGGTGTTTGTTTGACGGCGGGCGGACGGGCGATGCGGGCGTTTTTTTTGCGTCTTTTTCGGTGTTAAGTTTTTTTTTTGTTTCCGGTGGCCTGGCGCTTTTTGCGGTGTTTGCGTTTGGCAGCGGGCGGGCGATTTTTTAGGCGTTTTCGGTTTGTGTTTAGCGTGCGTGCGATGCGGGCGGTTTATTTTTTGCGGCGTTTTTGCGTTTTTTGCGGTTTGTGGTGGTCGTGCGATTTTTCGACGTTTGCTTTGGCGTTTCGGACGTGCGTTTTGCGCGTTTTGTGGTCTTTGCGTTTTGCGGCGGGCGGGCGGGCGTTTTGTGTTTGGCGGCGGGCGTGCGGGCGATGCGGGCGGTTTTCTTTTTTTTTGCGTCGTTTGCAGTGTTCAATTTGTTGGCGGTTGGCGGCGGTTGGGCGCTTTTTAGGCGTTTTCGGTTGGCGGTTAGCGTGCGTGCGATGCGGGCGGTTTTATTTTTTGCGGTGTTTTTGCGTTTTTTTTGCGGTTTGCGGCGGGCGGGCATTTATTTGTGTTTTTTTCTTCTTGCGACATTTGCGTTGGCGTTTCCGGCGTGCGTTTTGCGGTGTTTGCGTTTTGCGGCGGGCGGGCGTTTTTTCACAATTCAAAGTCCCAACCTTCGGGCCGCAGCGCTGCTCGAAAAGCGCTGCCCTCGAGTATGCATGTAGTGCAGTACCTATTTACCTGACACTGGGCCGAAAATATGAGGAGAGTTTCTTCGAATGTCTTTGGTCATTTTCCAATTCTCGTAGCATCTTTCGCTTTCGTTTCTGACACCCAGATGTGTAAGCTCTTTTGCTCGAACGACCACTCATGGTTTCGAAATTATACAATTCAAGGAAATCAACAGAAATTATAGGTTAAAAGGCACTCGCAGCACTCTGAACCCGCGGCAAGTCGGCCGAGTTGACTCACGTGGGCAACAGGGATCAACTCAGTTCTGCTTCCCTCTTTCCATATCAAGAATAATATTTATGTGTAAACATATAATTTGGTTTTCTCAGTCAAATATACTTACGTTATATTTGGCTTAAAGGTAGTGTGCCACCTTTGAAAGATTTCCCATTTTATTTTTCCTAGGATAAGAAGCTTCTGTTTTTACCTAATATCGCAAAAAAATCAAAAATGGGCCTGGAATAGTGCCTTTTTCGCCTAAAAGTTTTTCGGTTTTTAGATATGTACAACAACTGTAGTGGGCTCACCTGCAAACAGGCGTCGGGCAACAATCGCGAATGCGGCGCACTTGTGACAATAAGCAAAGGTCATTATAGTGTTACGACCATACGACGTACGGGAATGAGTTATCAGCTGTCTAATCGTAGACAACACAATGTCGAGCCTTAAACTGTAAGCCCGTATTGGTATTGTTTCTTTTATTTGGCTGTCGAACATTATTTATGGTTTGAAATATGATTTTATGTAAAATAATTGATATGAAAAAGCCGTCTTATAAGTTATGACCCCATTTCACCAGACGCAAGTGGCAGAAATGACAATGATCAGCTGACGCATTTTTCTTGGCCGAAGTCAGAGCGCGCGTCCCGAAGCACCACGCGTATTTGGAAATTCCGACCTCGACGAGCATCAGAAGCCACCTAACAGGCGTGTTCGAAACCGCAGGAGATGATGATGAACGGGTTTATCGAAACTTGATTGGATGAGCATATCGGTAATAGCGATTTCAGTGTGTGCATTTATTGTTCATAGTGGTGTGAAATGTGGTTGGGGTACGACCGACAACCCGTCGGGGCGAATTTCGCACTGGGGTACTCAAAATTTGAAGAATTTAAGACGTTTCCATGAGTTTTGAAGGTATGGATAAGTTCTAAAAATCCGGTTCTCCTTATCTGGGCCATTAACTCCATACGGTCCAAGAAAGCTGGCACACTACCTTTAATAAATATTTACCAGTATAGCGCCTTTTGGGGCGACTAACGGAGCGAGCGAGAGGGTGAGCCTTGCACGTGCGAAATTTCGAGGGGGTACCTCCAGCTGACTTGTGCACGGCACCCTACTAACCGGTCTCTAGCGATGTGCCAAATTTGAGCACAATCGGCCCAGCCGTTCTCGAGATCTGGAAGCGGCACCCTGCACGTGCGCACGTGCAAAATGGGTCCCAACTGACTTTTGCACGGCAGCCTACTAACCGGTCCCTAACCATGTGCCAAATTTGAGCGCCATCGGTCCAGCCGTTCTCGAGATCTGGAAACGACCCCTGCACGTGCGCACGTGCAGCAGCACCCCAACTCTGGCACATGGATATGCAGTGCCTAGTGGGTGCCTACCTACATGCCAACTTTCAGCGCAATCGGCCAAGTAGTTACCGAGATATTGCAACAATTACAAAAGTGACACCTCTTCGTTTTGCACGTGGCACGTGCATAAGGGGTCACCCACATGCATCGGGAATAGTCCAATACTTGGTAGAAGGAATGAAGCTACCCCACAAAAATTACCGCATGTAAATCGGTCAAGTGGTTGCTGAGATATAAGCCTCGCAAAAGCGTGACCACGGCCGGCCGGCCGGCCGGCCGCTCATACTCATAAATTTCCGTTATTCTACGTAAGACTCCGCTCGCTTCGCTCGCTCCGTAATTAAATGATATAACTAGGTTATATTATTCGAAGATGATTTTAATCATTGTCATTCAATACATGATCCTTTTGTTAATTTTTAAACCAATGCACAGTGGGGATTTTTCCGATCTAGCGCCTTTTAATTCAAAAAATCTTTTTTGGATTTTTGTTTATTTTTTGTGTCAGTGGGACTAAGAAATGTCTGAATTTTTCATATATGGCATTGTTTTATCTGTATGTCTACAGCAAAACTAGGAAAAATGCGCCCAAAGTTCACACTCATGCGTGATTACTCAATGGGCTCAGCAAGGCCCGAAAGTATAGCTCAATTTCATTGTCCTGTCCTGTTGGTTTTAATCTTGCGAGGTCTTAAAGTTGCATATCGTGTGAAAGGCACCTTTATTAGGAATGGAATGGCAAACAGAAAGTTTGCCACAACCTTACTAAGGTCACAAAAATGCCCTTTACAAAAAACCCTTACAGACACCATATTGAAGGAATGGTATTCTAAATAAATGTAGGAAATCAACAATGTTCTCCACACTTTTCCACTCCGAAATATATCCTATCGAATTCGCCACTTTCTCCTGCACAAGACAACGCCTAGTTTGGCTGCCGAAACTTGCCTGAACACGGAATATTCACATTAGAGTATCTTAACACCCCACTCGAGGAGCGCTAGGGCAAACAGCACGATATAGGTATGTTCCGGACAAAGGCGAATAATTTTACTTCGTGATTTATATGGTGCATATTTTCTGAGACACATTCATTAGGAATAGGATGACAAGCGTAAATTATACATACCGTAACCTTATTAACCATCGCACTTGTGGGGAGAGGGAGGGGAAGGGGTCGGATAAAACCCCATGGTTTTCCGCAAATTACTCGCGCAAAAAGCGGCTGATCGCGCCGAAACTTTCGGTGCCCTCGAGATCATCAATATTACATCTAACCTAAAAATTTCATGACTCTGACCCAACTGACCTTTGACCTGTGGCATATTTCTCGAGACCATGTTTGGCCGGAATCGCGATTCGGCGTATGCCAGCTCACATTATCCGCGGTTTCCAGTCTTTTTGTGGTTTTAAACGTTCAAATATGTGAAATGATGTTGGTGCCATGCATAATGGTGGGTGGCAAGGTCACGTGAAGGTCAGGTCAAGGTCATTGACCTTTTGATGACCTTGGTTCACTTTTTCGAGCTTTACTTGTTTCTAGGGTAGTTTTTGGTGCTGATTTCGATTTTAGCAGCCATTTGAATATTTACGAAGTAGTTCTGGTACCTTCGTTCCATGCTACGAAGCTATCAGTAGTAGGTGACACTTCTATGGATGGTCGGCAGGACGCCTACTAGTTGATCTAACCTGACCTGACCCGACCTGGCCTAAATGCATAAAGACATCGTCTGTGATCAAAACTAACATGAAATTCGTGATCAGCACCCCAGAATACCCCGTAACACCCTAACTTTGCGAAGTTTCAAGAGGTCTCGATTTCTCAACTTTAGTTGGGTCATTAAACTGACTTGGAAAGTCAGCTTATGACCTTGGACTTTGAAATTGGATATATTTGGCCTCATTTCATCATAGGCAGCACGCTTGACTTTTCCGCGAAGCTCTAGCTTGATCTGGGGCCAAACGGCTGAGCGGGGGGTCCAATTGAACCCCCTTTACTATGTTGATTATGCACATTTACAGGTAAAATTCTCACCAGGACACACCAGCCAACATATGTGCACAATCTGGCTACAATTCTACCTATGGTTTGCCCTCTACGAATAAATACGTGCTAGATCGGAAAAATCCCCACTGTGCAATGTTAAAAATTACTCTTGTTTTTAAAGTCGACATTTTTTAAATACATTGTTTTAGAGTAGTGACACTATATGTTATCCTTTTCGGCACAGGGAATTATCTTGATACCGTCGACCAGGGGCGTAGGAACGTCACGAAAAGTGGGGAGGGGGCAGCCCCCGGCCAGGGAAGCTTTGATGTCACTTTGTGAGAAACCCAATACGTGGGCCGCAGCAGGGTCCTCGTGTGCCGCAGAAGGGCCCATAGGCCGCAGCAACCCCCCCACAGCAGGGCCCCCGTGAGCCGTAGCAGGGGGCCCCTTGAGTTGCAGTTTTGTCTTGCGGGCCACAACAGGGTCCTTGCGGGTCGCAGTAGGGCCTCACGCGGTCTGCAGCAGGTTCCCCGCCAGCCACAGTAGGGCCCCGCGGTCTGCAAGACTAGGGGCCCACGGGCCGCGGAAGGGCCCTGGCGAACCATGCATGGGCCCAAACGTGGCGAGGCAGGGCCTCACGTGCCGAAGCAGGGCACCCTCAAGCTACAGAAGGGCCCCAAGGTCTGTAGAAGGGCCCCGCGATCCGCAGCAGGGGCCCCCGTGGCCACAGCTGGGCCCCCGAGAGCCCCAACAGGGGGCCCCCGTGGCCGCAGCAGGGGCTCCCGCGGCCGCAGCAGGGCCCCCGCGGGCTGCAGGGGCCCCGCGAGCCCCAGCAGGGCCCCCCGAGCCGCAGTAGGGCCCGCATTCTACAGCATGGGCCCCCGAGCCGTAGCAGGGCCCCCCGAGAGCCGCAGCAGGGCTCTCTCAAGCTACAGAAGGGCCCCGCGAGCCGCAGCAAAGCCCCGCGAGCCGCAGCGGGGGCCCCCGTGGCCGCAGCAGGGCCCCGAGAGCCCCAACAGGGGCCCCCGCAGCCGCAGCAGGGGCTCCCGCGGCCGCAGCAGGGCCCCGCGGTGTCTAGCAGGGCCCAGAGGCGCAGCAGGGGCCCCGCTTTCAGTAGCAGGGGCCCCCCGAGCCGCAGCAGGGCCCCCGCGAGCCGCAGCGGGCCCCCCGTGGCCGCAGCAGGGGCCCCGAGAGCCCCAACAGGGGCCCCCGCAGCCGCAGCAGGGGCTCCCGCGGCCGCAGCAGGGCCCCGCGGTGTCTAGCAGGGCCCAGAGGCGCAGCAGGGGCCCCGCATTCTGTAGCAGGGGCCCCCCGAGCCGCAGCAGGGCCCCCGCGAGCCGCAGCGGGCCCCCCGTGGCCGCAGCAGGGGCCCCGAGAGCCCCAACAGGGGCCCCCGCAGCCGCAGCAGGGGCTCCCGCGGCCGCAGCAGGGCCCCGCGGTGTCTAGCAGGGCCCCAGAGGCGCAGCAGGGGCCCCGCATTCTGTAGCAGGGGCCCCCCGAGCCGCAGCAGGGCCCCCGCGAGCCGCAGCGGCCCCCCCGTGGCCGCAGCAGGGGCCTTCGTGGCCGCAGCAGGGCCCCCGAGAGCCCCAACAGGGGCCCCCGCGGCCGCAGCAGGGCCCCGCGGGCTGCAGCAGGGCCCCCGCGGGCCGCAGCAGGCCCCCGCGGTGTTTAGCAGGGCCCCAGAGGCGCAGCAGGGCCCCGCCGCCCCCGAATTCTATAGCAGGGGCCCCCGTGGCCGCAGCAGGGACCCCCGTGGCCGCACCAGGGGCCCCGTAGTCGCAGCAGGGCACCCGCGGGTCGCAGCAGGGCCCCCGCAAGCCGCAGAAGGGGCCCCCGCGGTGTCCAGCAGGGCCCCAGAGGCGCAGCAGGGCCCCCGCATTCTGTAGCGGGGGGGGGGGGCGAGCCGCAGCAGGGCCCCACGAGGCGCAGCGGGGCCCCCGTGGCCGCAGCAGGGGCCCCCGTGGCCGCAGCAGGGCCCCCGAGAGCCCCAACGGGGGCCCCCGAGAGCCGCAGCAGGGGCCCCCGTGGCCGCAGCTGGGCCCCCGAGAGCCCCAACAGGGGCCCCCGCGGCCACAGCAGGGGCTCCCGCGGTCGCAGCAGGGCCCCCGCGAGCCACAGCAGGCCACCGCCTAGTCGAAAAAGTGGTCCGACTAGTCGGAAAAGTCGGACCGGTGTCGACGTCCCTGCAATCGGTCGCAAAACGTCCTCAATTTTGCGACCGATACCCCCGAACCCGATTACGACACGCTGACGAAGTTTTGTGATACAATTCGAAAGCTCCGACCCGAACGATTTCTTGGGGAATTTAAGTCCGGATGAACTTATAAGATTCCGAGACATACAAGTTGTAGCTACCAATGGCCTTATTACATCGTGCACTGCAACTTTCAAAGGACTTGGACTTCTACTGTAGCTCTGAAGCGGTGACAAAATTGCCAAAAAAAAAGTTTTATAAAGCATATTCTTCTGTGCCTTCTGATGCGATAGTCCGGCACTATACAGTGTAGCTGTAGCTCATGCTGATAGCTCATGCAATAACCCGAGTTTCGAGCACCTACTATATACCTAGGATATACCTACTGTAGGATATACCTGATCTGGGTGACCTAAACTTCCGAGACCGGGGTTCCACAATTTCACACGATTGGAAATTGATGTATGAAAAGCTATGCCAAGTTTCGCGGCACTTTTACGGGCAAAAATTGCAAGTTTGACCAAAAAACGTCCCACTTCCCCAAGCGAGGACTAATGAAGCTAACACTAATGTGACTGAAGCTGCTTTCCTGTACCTCATTCTGTTAGCCTTTACATTTCTCCGGTCTTTCCCTATCCGTGTGTGTCGGCGCGGGTTCGGCCCAATGTGGTTCGACTGAAAGCATGACATCTGGTCCTTTCCGCCCGGCCTGACCGGCGCGGCGGACCCGTGCCAATCCTCCCGAACTCGCGGGGCGCGGATGGGGAGGGGCGGCCCAGCAGTCCAACCCCTCTGCGCTAACAGATGGATGGACAGGGGAAATGTGATACTTGTCCTATGACAACAAACCAGCGGCCAGCGCTAGGGCCGTCTACTGGTCTAGAAACGTATCTCTATGTCGGCAAGATCCTCGCCAGGTGGTGTAAAGGTCGCGTGAAACGCACCCTTAAGCTCTTGCAAAGGAATCTCCTGCAGTTTCTGCGTCTGAGTTAGCTTAACGAGCTTCCAGGCAGCATCAGTTTCTCCCTGACAGCTGACAGCTTGCATCGAATTCGACACAATCCATGAGCATTTTGTAGGTTTTCTCTGGCGCCATTTCAATAACTGAGACTGGCACCGACATTCCAATCACTATTTTTCTTTTCAAAACGGCCCCATTCCTGAACAGATGGAAAGTGCCAGGGGTAACTTTTTCGCAGCATATCGTAGCCGCTCTCCCACCTGTTTCTAAGACACATTGTGCAAACTATGTGAATTCCAAACGATTGTCATTGCCCATGCACTAGTGAACTCAGCACGTAAAGGTGCGTCGAATGTTATACTTTTTTGCTTGTTTAAGTGTACTTAAAAACTTAAGCACACCTGTACAACTTAAGTCTTAAGAATGGTCGAAATGCTTAATATTGCATATCATTCGACTCGGCTCTTCAAGAGGAACAGAATGATACCATTTTGATAGCTGTATCTTTATTACGTGACAAGTTATTGGCACAAAAGTCATTTGACCTCAGTTGACCTCATTTGACCTGACCCATGGATATGTACAGTCTGTCTTAAAAGTACCGCGCAAAGTGACGGTGGATCCATCAAGCCTGACTGAGAAACGACTGCTAAATTTGAGTCACCGAAGCAATGGACATCCTCGTCCATTCCCCAGGTCAATTGTTTCGGTGACTTTCAAATTATAGCAGGCCCTTCCTCGGTCAGGCTTGATGGATCCACCGTCACTTTGCACGGTACTTTTAAGACAGGCTGTACACCAAACAATGAAGTACCAAGTGACATAACATGAAGTACTGAGGTTTCAAAGCACAAAAGTGATAGAGGGATGCGGAGCCGGAGCCGGAGTCGGAGCCGGAGCCGCCGGAGCCGGCATATTTTGCCCGGAGCCGGAGCCGGAGCCGGAGCCGTGAAACAATATAGACCGGAGCCGGAGCCGGAGCCGGAGCCGCCAAAAAGGGGGCGACTCCGGCTCCTTTTTATTTTTTGAAGAGGAAAAAAAAAATAATTGACCTAGTTCGGTTTGACAGTACAAGGCAGTGAAACATATGGTATGTACTTACGTCATGGGCAATCAAGTGAATGAAAAAAGCCGAATATCCCCAGTATCCCACAGTACGCAATCAACTTCCTGTCTGCTCCTCCCCCCCCCCACGTCTACTGCATCCCCAGAACATGAGGACCGGTCATCAGGTGACGGCCATTGTTTTCAAGCCAGTGCAGTGGACTGCGACTCCCAGCACCGTCTCTGCCGAGACGGGTGTCAGCTTACGATGGTTCAGTGAACTCCGATTCGCGGCGACTGCGTTTCCAATGCCATCGCTTCCTAGTCCTTTGTTCTGCCAGTTCTCTCCGAGGTGCGTTTGCGCGGGGACGCGGTCATGAGCCGGTCATGGCAAAGAGTAACGCGTATAACCAATCCAATTTTTCTTCCACCCGTATTTAATTGATTGCATAGGGGATGTACTGAGTCGGAGTCGGAGCCGGAGCCGGAGCCGCCGGAGCCGGACCATTTTACTCGGAGCCGGAGCCGGAGCCGGAGCCGCCATAACATTTCACCCGGAGCCGGAGCCGGAGCCGGAGCCGATTTTTTCTCCGGAGCCGGAGCCGGAGCCGGAGCCGTCTGAAATTTCCACGGCTCCGCATCCCTGGATAGAACGAAGCGAATATCTCCAGTATTTTCCGAATTGAATATTTCCCATAGGTTTAACCCTCGCCGGACCTATTGATTTTCTACATACGCGCCGGCCGAGGGGGGGGGGGGGTACGACCCCCCCCCCTCGCCGTTTCGCCCCTGGTGGAGCTAGCGCGTCGCGGAAAAAACGAGCGTGTGCGCCGTTACGAAACGCAGAGATTGGTACCCGATTTTAAGGTCCTAGGTCAACCGGTGAACTCTGAGGTCAGGTCAAGTGCTCCAAGGTACGGTTCAGTTTTTGGTGCATAACTTCGCAAAAAACGGCCGCAGAGCCGCGATTTTGGCAGCATCGTGTTTGACTCGCTCAGGCGCGTCGAATGATATACTTTTTGTCCGGGTCAGGTCAACTTTGGGTGTTGACCTCAGGTCAAGGTCAGGTCAGCACCCCCAGGTCACGAAGTTGGTCGAAAGAGGTCATGTCGCATATCATTTGATTCGGCAGGTCTTCCTGAGTCCATTGGTGGCTTTCCCGACTCGCTAGCTCAATTTGACCGGGAGTTATTGACGAAAAACTAATATGACCTTGATGACGTCATAAATGACGTCACGGAAGGTCATCATTGCAAAAGTGACGCATCTAACCTTGCAAGGAATGCATCAAATCACGATTCTGTGTGTTTGAGATAGTTGGAGATCATTCCCGGCGCCAGAATAGCAGTTTTCATTTTTCCTTATTGACTTATAATGGTGAGGTCACGAAAATGACCTGACCTCATATGACCTTTAGGAAAAATCCGAGATATACAAGTTGTGAGACTCATAATGGATACTAGATCCTGCAAGTTTCATTTCCCTGTGACATCTCCTCTGGCAGTGAGGGCGTTGCGAAGTTGCGACATCTGAAGACCGTGCAGAGGTTCACTAATGACGTCATAGGTCAGTGACCTGACCTGACCCAAAAATGCGGTTGGTTTCAAAAGATCCGGCTTGAATCAGAGGTCAGGTATGCCAAGTTTCAGCTCTCTATCGCCAGCGTGCTCGGAGCTATCGCGAAAAAACCCTATGGGGGGCGGCACCCACCCCCCCCCCCCTCGGCCGGCGAGGGCATTACGACGTAATGACCTCTGACCTCAGGTCAGTGACATAAAAAACGAACTATATGTTATACAACTCGGTGAACTTAGCACATCCTTAAAGTTTGAAGGAAATCAGTCCAAAGCTGTGAGTTTGACAGGTGCATAAAGAAAATTGAAATTTGACCAGTTTTTACCAGTTTTTCTGACCTGGTGACCTGCCCCAAGGTCACCCGGACTTGAAATTTTCAGGTCATATGTGAAAAGGTTGCTTCATAGGCTTTGCCAAATTTGGCGGCGTTGCGCGCCGCCATTTTACGCTATCTTTGAAAATCCTTAGGGGGGAGGGGGGTTGCATCGACCCTCCCCCCTGCCAGCAGGGCGAGGATTAAGGCCTCAGGCAAACCAGCGACCTGTGAACTTAGGTCAAAGATCCGAAGATGTTTTTTATCAATAGCCTTGACGAAAACGGTCGCAAAGCAGCGATTTTGTTGCCATTGTATTCACTATTCATCACGCCTATGTAGGAGTTTCCTACAGTCGTGCACACCTGCTGCGCATGTGTCGGTGTGCCACCGCTTGTGGCACACCGACAAACACACTGCGCATGGCACACCGACAAACATCCGCGCAAACACACTGCGCATGTAGCACGGTGTTGGCTAGTCCGTCTGGCCAGAAGCGTTAGGCGCATGCGCGCAGTTCAACGTTTTGTCTGACGTCCGTGTTTTATGGACATGAGTAAATTCTGAAATTTTGTAAATACACTCTCCATATGGCCTTGCACTCTCCTACTCATCGGCGCAACAAGACTTTGGCGGAAGACGAGGAAGCGAGGGCGACATGAAGAGCCCTGTTAGCTAGACGAGTATCGGAACGGAACACGCTTCCCTATCACCACGATCGGATGACGTAAACTGGGACGACCGTCCCTCAGTTTACACCTAGACGCGCTGAATGATATACTTTTCATGAACAGCGTTAAGCTAAGTGTTGACCTCAGGTCAAGATAAGGTCAAATTTGGCATAAGTCACGACATGACGTTAAAGAGGTCGAGACTCGAGTCACATATCATTCGGTTCAGCAGCTCATTCAGAGTTCAATGGGGCCTTCCGCGACTCTTTAACGCAATTTGTACGCGAGTTATTGGTGAAAACCCCAGATGACATATGACATCACAGGCATCGTATATGATGTCACTCAAGGCTGACGTCATACAATTAGACATGCAATCATGTAAACAATGTATGAATTTAGCCCCTGCCTGCTCATGCCATTTCGCCATCCTTGAATGCACAAACCCTCTGATGGCCAGCATCCCCTCTGAGGAGGGGAGGGGCTGTATCTGCCCTTAACCCGCGCCCCACTTGGGGGGGGGGGCTATTCATAGCCCCCTGCAATAACTTCCAAACCGCTTGACGTATCGACGCTAAACTTTCAGTACCTTTGGCTGCATCAATTTTACATCTTGTGTCAGAATATGAGCTTCGTAGAGCTATCAAAGGTCGGCCGGAAATGACGTCAGAGTGACGTCATGTTCGGGCGATTTCGACGCAAAACATTGAACCACGGCAATCGCTCCCAAGAGCTCAATTTTTAAGCTAAATCCAATTTCTTTACATGAAAGGACTCAGAATGGACTATGCTATCAAACTGCTATCTCTGATTTTCAAAATCATGAAAATTTGGAAAGTTATATATAATAAAATTCAAAATGTATATTTTTATCTTTTTTCAAAAGCTTTTTGACTTTTCGAAAAAAAACGGAATATATGTGATAGAACACATGCTTATGACGTACTCTAGCAAGTTTTAGCTATATATCTTCGAAAATGGCCAAGGTATCCGCATTAGTGCAAAAAATTCACAATTATAAATTGTTCAAATCAATTTGTCAGTACGTATTTGACATCGAACACCAATATAAATAGCACCATCGTGTTCCTGAGCTCAAACTGCATCCAATAGACACCTTTTTTTCTGAAAAATTTTAACTTCAAAATTTGCCCTTCTTTGACCTGAAAGTGACCTGACCTGAGCTAAATTCAACTTAAAATGACCTCGAATAACACAAATGACATCAAATTCGAAATCTATGACCAAAATGGACCATAAAACATGCGTCACGTGACCGACGCATGATATAATACTTCCGTGACCTGTGATGACCTGACCCTGACCTGAAAATCAAAATACAAGTTTGGTACCCTCAGGGTATCTAAAGCATCTGTTCACGAGTGTGTAAACCACAAATGAGCCTGATCTGACTTGTAAGACGGCGGCCAGAACCCTAAATGTGAACTAGCCACATGCTAATAATTTTTACTTTTACCTGACATGTGACGTCATCGGTGACCTCGAGGTCAATGAAATAAGTTTTTTTTTCGCTCGACAGTTTCACCGGGGCTATCAGACGCCCTTTGAATTTTGACGATCGACCCAGTAGTTTCAGAGTTAGGAGGGGGGGGGGGGGGCTATGAAGAACTTCCCCCAGTAGGGCGCGTTATACGCAGACCCCAGTGGGGCGCGGGTTAACCCGCACCCGGCTGGGAGTCCTGGATTTCCACGCCCTGCTGGGGGGGGTTGAACACCCCCCCCTTGTAACTCGGCTCCTGAGCCACGTAGCGATACGCGGAAGGCGGCGTTCGAAAGAGCGTCAAAAATAATGACGAAATCACCTCGGTCAATTTTTTGGTCAGGTCAAAGGTCAGGTCACCAGAGGTCATTGAAGGCAAAATTTCGCCGATTTCCAGGTCGAATGTCGAAAATTTCCAAGAAGCCAACGCATAACTCGAGAACCAATAGAGCTACAGCGCCGCGGAAAAGCGCATTCGTTAGCCCTATTAACGCCCTTTCTGAGTAATTATCTCAGATTTGACCTAACGTCAACAGTTTTGCCTGCAGGGGGCAAAAATTGCAAAAATAGCCGATTTTTTCGGAAACAGTTTTTCTGCAATAACTTTTGACCCAAGCCTTGTACGAGCTTACGTTTACCGGCATTGTGTTCCTCTCGTCAAGACGCATCGAATGAACTATAAGTTGACCTTGAAAGGTCAACTTGAAAATTTGACCTCAGGTCAAGGTCATGACCTGACCGGAAAGGGTCATGTTGCATATCAGTCGATCCGTATCGTCGAGCTGAACACATCTAAGGCGTTTTCATCGCTCTAGCATGCCTCTATCAAAAGTTATTTGCGAAAAACTGTTAGATACCATTCGTGACCTAAGATGACCTCAGGGCATAAACAAGGGTCACGGACACCATTTTCATGTTCAGTGTGTCTAAACCACTTGTATTTCGGTGTTTGGGAGTGTTTATAATGTCTTTTGTCCAAAAGAGGCGCATTTCAATTTTCTCCCATTGACTTATAATGGGGAGGTCGCAAAATTGACCTGACCTTAGGTCATCGATATCAAAATTCTGAGATAAACATTTTGTACATGCTATTGCTTTTAGCAATCGCTGAAAGTTTCAAAGCGATCGGTCACTCGGTGTAGCTATGACAGACATTGAAACTTCTTATGAGGTGAGGTTACTTCAAGTGACCTGGTGACCTGACCTTGAATGACCTTGGTCTGAAATTTTCACAACATGTGTAGAATTGATGTGCGATAAGGTGTACTAAAAACGGCGGCGCGGAGCGCCGCCGTTTTTGAGATATTCGCGAAAAACCACAAGGGGGGGTGTTCAAACACCCCCCCCCAGCAGGGCGCGGGTTAATGGGGCACCGTGCCGGCCCCACTGACCTCTGGGCTCTGAGAGTCCGTTGCTGGCATCTGGGGGAGCTGCTGGCATCGCTGACCCCTGCTCGACTGCAAAATACGCGGCTCTTGGTTAGGATGGAAAATAAGGATAGGTAACTGGAGTAGGACGAAAACTGATCGCTAGTCTGGAGAAGATAGTGGATCGTCAGGACCATTGTGTCAGGAAGGTATCCAGGTCACAATGGTCAAGCTCAGCTACTGCGAACTCGAGGAGATGCCCTGAAAGCGCCGTCATAACAGCCGACTAATTACTTACCCGACCTCATCGGTCACCGGTAGACCTAAGACCTTAAAATCGGATACCGATCGCTGATTCTTGTACCAAACAACGCACACGTTTGCTTTCTTCGCGAGGTTCTAGCTCAATTAGGGACAAAATGGCTAGGGGGGGGGGGAGCGGGGATCATATCCACTCCCTCTTTACCGTGTTCGCGAACAGTTCATGAACGTTCGTGAACTGTTCGTTGTTTCTTCACTAAGTTCGGCCGATGACGTCACTTGTTCGCGAACTTCGTGTACAGCTTGTTTATGTTTGTTCACATGGAAAATTAGTGAAACACCAAACTAGAGGTGGCAAAAGGTGAAAATTTTGGGAACCAGACTCGAACCAGACCCGGCTGGATATTTCTGGAACAGTCAGACCCGGTCTAAGTTGGAATCGGAACCAGTTGGACCCGTTCCCCAAAAGCCTGTCAATACAAGCTATTTGTAGGTATCATTAGTTGCATCATGTAAAACGGTCTTTCCCACCGGGAATACTTAACCCTCGCACCGACGGGGGGGGCGGATATCCGCCCCCCCCCTGAGGTTTTTCGCGAATAGCGGGAAAACCGCGGCGCGTAGCGCCGCGAAATTTGGTATGACTATAACCTCATCAATTTTACACATGGTGTGCAAGTTTGAACCTCCTACCTCTTAAGGTCAGGTCACCAGGTCACTTTGAATGACCCAACCTCAAGTCACTTTTTTGCAACTTTGTCACCGTGCCAGAGCTACAGTAGATGTCGGAGGCCTTTGAAAGTCGCAGGAGATTATTAGGTCATTAGTAGCTACAATTTGTATCTCTCGGAATTTTGATATCGGTGACCTAAGGTCAGGTCAATTTCGCGACCTCTCCATTATAAGTCAATGGGGGAAAAATCAACTCCCTGTTTTTACCACTAAAACGGGTCGGAATGGCCAGTAGCGGCGGAACACCTTCAGTTAAGAGGGGGCACTGCCGACTTTTGGTCCCATTGTTTCCATGCAACGCCCATAGGGCTAATGTTGAAATGTAAAAATCAAAGGGGGGCACGGTGCCCCGGTGCCCTCCCCGTTCCGCCGCCTATGGGAATGGCCCCATATACCATACATGACTTCATATACGATCAACCTTCACTACCTTGAGGTCTGTTTTGCTGTTGGGCAGCTGTGAGGTCATGTGACGTCATCAAAGGTCACCAAAGGTTTTTGGCCAATAACTCCGTACAGGAACAAGATACAGACGCGTGGATGGTCTCATTGTGTTCAGCTCGTCAAGACGCATCGAATGATATACATGATGACCTCGAGGTCACGTGACCTGAGGTCAACCTTTGACCTTGACCTTTCGAGGTCAACATATATATCATTCGGTGCGGATTGACGAGAGGATCACGATGATGCCCTTAGTTTGTTCCTATCTTGACTAATTCGAAAGCTATTCGAGAAAAACTCTCTCCATATCTAGCGCCGCCATCTTGACTTTTTCGACCCCTGTGACGTCATCTTTGACCTGACCTGAAAATGACCTTAGTAAAAGTTGTAGATCTTGGCCGTGCGTATCCGATGCCGTTTATCGCTTGTCGCTATCCTGCTTCGTTCTCGAGATCTCAGGGGGGCGGTCATCCGCCCCCCCCCCCCCGTCGGTGCGAAGTTGGCGCAGACCCCCGTCGGTGCGCGGGTTAAAGCTACAGTGTCCGAAGAAACTTACATGAGCAAATGTTTCCTTTCCGTCCACTTCATATTTTGCAATCGGGTGTCGTGTGCAAGATATATGGTTTATGGTAGGACCCGGCTGGACCCGTCAGAAAATTTCTAGGAACCAGTCTGGACCCATATGGGTCCAGACCGGTTCTTTGGACCGGGTCCTCGGGTCCACATTTTGCCACCTCTACACCAAACCCTGCAAAAAGTGTAGTTAAACCGCATGTGACTATGATTGTTACTCCACTGGTTACTTTGCCTCTTCCCCTCAGGCTACCGTACTGACCCGACGCGACGCTGACTGACGTAGATGGAGGACGTATCAGGAAATGCGAAACACCAAAACGGTAAGTTCGTCCAGATTGATTTAGGGTGTAGCTTTTAGTGGAAGATGATGATTTGGTGAGCTTTTGACAGGGCGCGCCTACAACTTATTCGAAGCGATGGCGAAACGTGGCCCAAAAACAAGGGTTACTTTCCGAAAATTTTGCCTAAGTAGCGGTTTAAGAAATTAGAGCCGAACTTTTTTCGACTTAAACTGTGATTTTAACCCGCGCCCTGCAGAAGGGGAGGGGGGGGGGGATTAAACACCATCCCGCTTGTGGTTTTTCTCGAATATCTCAAAAACGGCGGCGCATATCTTCATCTTCTCTGCACATGTTGTGGAAATTTCAGACCCAGGTCACTTAACATCTTAACCTGCGCCCCGTATAACACGCCCTACTGTGTGAGGGGGGAGGCGCTATTCATAGCCCCCTCCTAACTCCGAAACTACTGGTCCGATCGTCAAAATTCGGACTGATAGCCCAGGAAAACTGTCGAGGGAAACCGGGTTTCATTGACCTCGAGGTCACCGATGGCGTCACAGGTCAGGCCAAAGTAAAAATTATCGACGCTTGGCTTGTTCACATTTTGGGCTCTGGCTGCCGTCTTACAAGTCAGATCAGCCTCACTTTTGGTTTACACACACGTGAACAGATGCTTTAGATACCCCGAGGGCATCAAACTTGTACTTGGATTTTCAGATCAAGGTCAGGCCATCACATGTCACGGAAATCTGATATCATGCATCGGTCACGTGACACATATTTTATGGTCCATTTAGGCTATAGATTTTTAATTCGATGTCGTTTATGTCATTGGAGGTCATTTGGAGTTGAATTTAGCTTAGGGCAGGCCACTTTCATGCCAAAAAAGGTCAAATTTTAAAATTGAGATTTGTCACCAAATAGGTGTCTATCGGATGCAGTGTGAGCTCAGAAACACGATGGTGCTATTTTTATTGGTGTACAATGTCAAATACGTACTGAAAAATTGATTTGAAAATTTATTATTGTGAAATTTTTGCTATAATGCTCACAACTTGACTATTTTTGAAAATATCTGACAAAACATTGCTAGAGTAAATCATAAGCATGTGTTCTTTCACATGTATTCCGTTATCTTTTTCTCGAAAAGTCAGAAACTTTTGGAACAAAAGATAAAAATATAAATTCTGAAGTTTATTATATGTAATTTTCAATGTTTTCAAAAACTATGAAAATCGGAGATATCAGTTTGATAGCGCACTCTATTCTGAGTCCTCCCATGCATAGAAATTGGATATAGTTTAAAAACTGAGCTATTGAGAGCGATTGCCGTGGTTCAATGTCTTGCGTCGAAATCGGCCGAACATGACGTCACTCTGACGCCATTTCCGGCTGACCTATTGTAGTTACGAAGTTCATATTTTGACGCAGGGTGTCAAATTGGTGCAGCCGAAGGTAGTAAAAGTTAAGCGTCGATACGTCAAGCGGTTGGGAAGTTATTGCAGAAAAACGAGAGGGGGCTATAAATAGCCCCTCCCCCCACCCAGTGGGGCGCGGGTTAAGGCAATGGAAGAAAATTGAAAGGCGCCTGTTTTGGACCAAAGTCATTACAAACACTCTCAAAAACTGAATTACAAGTAAGTTTGACACACTGAACATGAAAATGATACCCGTGACCCCTTTTATGCCCGTGAGGTTATCTCAGGTCAGTAATGGTAGCTGACAGTTTTTCGCGAATAACTTTTGAAAGAGGTAGGTATGCTAGAGCGATGAAAATACCTTAATTAGTTGTGTCCGGTTCGACCATACGGGTTGACTGTTATGCAACATAACCCTTACCGGTCAGGTCATGACCTTGACCTTAGGTCAAATTTTCAGATTGATCTTTCAAGGTCAAGTGATAGTTCATTCGATGCGTCTTTGACGAGAGGAACACGATGCCGGTAATAGAAAGTTTGTGCAAGATTTGAGTCAAAAGCTATTGCAGAAAAACCGATTCCGAACAAATCGTCTATTTTGTCAGTTTTGCCCCCTGCAGGCAAAACTGTTGACGGTAGGTAAAATCTGAGAACAATACTCAGAAAGAACGTTAATAGGCCTATCGAGTATCGAATGTGCTTTTCCGCGGCGCTGTAGCTCGATTGGTTCCCGAGTTATGCGTTGGCTTCTGAGAAATTGTCCACATTGGACCTAAAAAGCGGCGAAATTTTGCCTTCAATGACCTGTGGTGACCTGACCTTTGACCTGACCAAAAAAGTGACTGAAGTGTTTTCGTCATTATTTCTGGCGCTCTTTCGAACGCCGCCTTCCGCGTATCACTACGTGGCCCAGGAGCCGAGTAAGAAGGGGGAGGTTGTTCAAACCCCCCCCCCCAGTAGGGTGTGGAATTCAGGACCCCCAGTGGGGCGCGGGTTAAAAGGGGTGCTATGAATGCCCCCCCCCCCCAGTGGGCCGCGTTACAGAACATACCCCAGTGGGGCGCGGGTTAAAACATGTTTCAGTTGTTGATGTCTATGAGAAAATGCATATGTCGCACGCATCAGCTGAAATCCAGTATTTCATGAAATGTTGCATTGCGTGGAATGCCGGCCAAGACTGAAATGTTCGTAGAAATACGCGCGTCACAGCAAATGCTGGATTTTGTTTTTTATACATTTCATGGAATGGAAGGCGGAGACCAGGCAGTCGCTAAAATATGGCCGTCGGCCGAAATAAACTGAGTAGGGGAGAGCGGGGAGAGTTGTATCATGTCCAAGTTGTATCAGGGCTAATTGTGTCAAACTTATCCAATGGATGGCGCTCGTGACACGACCAGCCGACGAGGTTTTCCGGGCGCCACCTTTCCCTGTTCTGTCGTGTGGCTGGGTGGACGCGTCTCGAGGTGAGAGCCGATTTTACGAGTATGTTTTTTTAATGTCATTCTAAAAAACTAAGTTGCAAGAAGATGTGTGTTTTGGGCATTTAGATGTGCACGAATTTGAAAGATCTCCGTAGCGGTGGTGAGGGTAGGTTCTAAGGCTGCGTGAGTGAAAATGGATTTCTCCAGCTGTCCGCTGTTTTTGAGCACGAGGATGTTTTTTCCAAGATGGCGGCGAGGTACATGTTGTATCAGAGCCGGGTGGGGTATGTTGTAACATGTATGTATGTATGTATGTATGTATGTATGCATGGGTATGTTGCTTTTGATCGCGAAAGCTAAGCCCTGGCTCGCGTTTGTAGGTAGCTAGTCAATACTCGTTCCATTTCGGCACAATGTGTTGGCTTCTTTGCTCTTAACGGGCCACTTTTGCGTCTAGTCTGTTGATGTTTCGTTCGTTTCGATGTTTCGTTCGGATTGACCTAAGTTTGGTCTAATAAAAGTGAAGCCTTTGAGCATATACATTGTATTAACCCCATTTAATGTTGTTGTTATGTTTAAAACCAGTAGCAAGCACACTCCCTGAAACGTGAAATAGTGATACAAATTACCCCACCATGTGATATACAACTCACCCAAGCCATGGGGCAAGTTGTATCAAAAACATTGTTCTATTCGGCAGACCGTAGAAGAAAAACTGGTAGAGGTAGCGGAAAAGTTACTTCGCACAAAAAAAGCAGAAGAATCAAGGAAGGAGATAGTATGGAAATAATGAGTTTATCACGGAACGTTACGAGATTATGGGTCTCGGAGTAAAAACTGATACAAGCCACCCCACTCTCCCCTATGTATGTAACCGAAGGTTTGTTGTCAATAGTTAAAACACTATTCTTTAGAATTGTGTTTTTCTATTGAAAAACAAATCTGAGTTCCCTGACAAATGGCAAAAGCTGCCTGAGATCAGTACAACTTGATGCTCTTGAAAACGGCTGCTCCAAAAATTCTGATTTTTTCAGGATTTACAGATACAGATACAGATGTGTATTCATCTAGGATCCACAATAAAAGTGGCTTTTCACCAGACACGTAAAACCAGATAAAACGGGGAACATATAGACAGTACGAGTAGGCATAGATATCACTGGCAAACACAAACAAGCGTGCGACTGGAACAGGTTCAGACAGCTACTCGGCGTCTCGACATGATCACACGCTTCACATTGGCGCGAAACGCTGGTATATACGGGCTCAACTCGGTACCGTTTAACATCGCGACTCCTCTAATACATAGTCGACGTCTCCCCGTCTCTGTTCGGGCCCGTGGCTGTGTTATCAGCCCTGCGTTTCGGGTGTTGTGGTCGTGTATGTCGCGGGCTACAGGACCGATGGTATCACTGATATGTTCAGGAGTACCCGATGTGATGGCTCGGTGGACTGCGCAGATAGTGTGGTACTCGGCTAATTCGTCTGCCCGCAGCCAGCCGAGCTGCTGTATGACGTCAGAGATGTGGTCGCTGCGTCTACGGCCACTGACGACTCTGGCACAGAAATTGAGAATTTTCTGGACACGAGCCATCTGGGTCACACCACACGACCCATACACGCTTATACAATACCGCACGATCGATATGACTAGGGCTTGAACAACTACCTTACGTGTGTTTGCTGGCATCACGTGGCGGGCATGACTGAGAGCGATTAAAATTAAAATTTCTAGTGGGCCAGGTGATCTACGTTCTGGTATGGGTCTCCCCTCCGCGGACCATCTGGTGCACGTGCCACGTGACTTTGAAAATTCCCGTGTTAAGCTAATGGGCAAAATGAAAAAATGCGTTCCACGGCAGATTGCTCGAAAACGATCCAAACGACCCCCCATTTTCTTCCATGCAGATCAACCATCATTCGGTGCACTACCCATGGGTATGTCACAAAGTGGCCGGAAAAGTCCAGAACCACGTGCCACGTGCCGTTGAAAATGACCCTGCACACCGGAAATTGGGACTTTTGGTCATTTCGGCGCACCCATGATGCATACTATGGCGTGGGTGACCAAACAATGGGTGTCATCCGGTCGGCAACTGTTTAAGGTGTCGTCCAGTGGGCCAAAGTGGTAGCTTCAAACTTTTGGGATCTACCATTCTGGGGATTCTTTTTGACAATATACTTGCGTTTCTTGGCGCAATGTTCATTCCACCCAGCCGGTCGTCAATGCGTTAGGTGACCCAAATGACGATTGACCTGAAGGAAGTTGGGGGCGAGGAACACGCACGTGCCATCCGTTTTTTAATCGGGCGCTTTCATCTAGGAGATTTTTGCAGATATCTTTTTGATTTGTGAAAATGACCAGCCTGGCGGTATGCCAGTCGTTGATAAATTATTATCTTGCTGCGGCCGGGCGCTTATTTGCGGTGTTTGCGTTTGGCGGCTGGCGGGCGACTTTTAGTCGTTTTCGGTTAGCAGTTAGCGTCGGTGCGGTGCGGGCGGTTTTATTTTTTCGGCGTTTCGGCGTTTTTTATGTGTGGTGTGCGGCGTTCGGGCGATTTTTTTGCCGTTTGCGTTGGCTTTTCGGGCGTGCGTTTTACACGTTTTGCGGTGTTTACGTTTTGCGGCAGGCGGGCGTTTTTTTGCGGTGTTTGTCTTTGGTGGCGGGCGGGCGGGCGGGCGATGCGGGCGTTTTTCTTTTTTTTGCGTCGTTTGCGGTGTTAAATTTGTTTGCGGTTGGCGGCCGCTTTTTCGTTTTTTGCGGTGTTTTTTTTTGGCGGCGGGCGGGCGATTTTTAGGCGTTTTCGGTTGGCGGTTAGCGGGCGTGCGATGCGGGCGGTTTTATTGTTTTGCGGCGTTTTTGCGTTTTTTTTATTTCCGGTTTGCGGCGGGCGGGCGTTTGTTTATTTTTTGCGACCTTTGCGTTGGCGTTTCGGGCGTGCGTTTTGCACGTTTTGCGGTGTTTGCGTTTTGCGGCGGGCGGGCGTTTTTCACAATTCAAAGTTCAAACCTTCGGGCCATAGTACACTCGCTGCCTAGACATTACAGGGTATGCTCAAGTGACTTTCTCTAACGATCACCGCAGATGTCCGAGTTCACGTACCTTTTTCGTATCCAAATCTCACCGGTGCACAGTGGGCGATTTCAGTATTCTAGCGGCACTTTACACTTCACAGTTTATATCTCTAGTGAGCCTCTAAACTACTGATCTCTTATTTTGTACGTTGTTTCAATGTGTTTCTCCTGACATACGCAATCTTATCATAAACAGTCGCGTTTTCTTTGCAACATGCCTCCATAGGCTTATAGCATGACAGAACGTTAAACAAAACGTCTTTGAGTATTTTCATCTGTCGTAGAAAAATGTCGACGGATAATCATAGCAAATGGCACGCATAAGAACGTGTGTTATGAACGGTCATGCCAAAAAATTATGCCAAAAGTTATAGTGCTGAAGTTACACCCAAGCCTTGCAGTTTGCCCGCGCCGGGCGGGGGGTTTGAATACCCCCTGCGGTTTTTCACAGATATCTCAAAAACGGTGGCGCAGAGCGCCGCCGTTTTTGGCACACCTGTTTGTGGATCTTTTCCGCACATGTGAAAATTTCAGACCCAGATCGGTCAAGGTCAGGTCACCAGGTTACGCCAAGTGACCTCATCTCAGATAAGATTAGAATGCTCGTCATAGCTATACCGACTTAACGATTGCCTTTAACCCTCACCCGCACATGGGGGGGGGGGGTTGCCACCCCCAGGTAGTTTTTCTGCTCTGCACTCTGCAAAACATTTTTAAAGCTAGAAGCCTGATGTTTCGTATAGCTGCTCCTCCATCCTTTTTTGATTTTCACTGAAAATTTCAAGTACCTGTGGTTTTTGGTTTCGGAGATATGACCTTGTTTTTCAGGTCATGTCATGACCCAAATGACCAATTCTCAACATCTTGCGTTGGCTATGGGCCTTGTGAGCTTTTGACACCTTGATTTCGGCCTTTTTGCCAGTCTTACCTCCCATCTATAATGAAACATGTTGTTCGACGATGTACAGATGTCAAGGTCAGGGTCAAGGTCAACCTAGGTCATCTAAAATAATTGCGTTTAAGGCAAGCTGAATTTACTTTTCGTGAAATTTTTTGACTGCATATTTGGTAAAAGCTTCTCAGATCATGATTTCATGTAATATGGACACATAAACAATCGGTGCAAACATCAGTATACACACAGACACACACAAACATACAAACACATATCATTGACCTTGACCTAAGTTGACCTGAAATGACCTCAGTAGCAAAAACCTGGTGGGGTAGTGTGACAAAGAGGTTCTAGCTGGCTTGGCACCAGAAAACGGCATCGTCATCGGTATATGATAAGCAGCGCACTTGATATCCAACGGTGACCCAAAACAGCAACATTTTTTAGTTTGACCTGACCTGGAAGGTCAATGACTGACCTGAGAAGGTAAAGCTGGGTATCATTGGATTCGTCTCTTCCCAAAAAATCTTTTTGGTCCTTACCGTGAAGCTCTATCTCCAACAGGAACGAAATGGCGCGGGGGGTGGCAACCCCCCATATGCGTTCTAGGATGGGAAAATGGCATGTGCGGGCGAGGGTTAACCCTATTACTGGGGGGGGGGGGGGGCGAATCGGCCCCCACCTGTAGTTTTTTTTTGCTCTCGACGAAAAACGACTTAAGCTAGGGGCTCAAAATTTGGTGACTTTTCCTTGCTATTTATTGGGCACATTGTGTCAATTTTTTTAGTTTCTAGCTTGCGCAGAGGCGTCTCCAGGACGATATTCTCGGGGGTAGTTTTGGCCCAGATTTGACTGTTTCGACATTTGCCTTCGATTTCGCTCAACGTGATCTACCTTTCTAAAAAATAAAAATAAAAAATGTCAATAGGGGGGTAGAGGGGGGTGAAAACGGGCAAATTGCATATACATTTTAGACTGTTTAATGTTTATCACGGCCAGGTTTCTGAACCAATCTTAACGCAACTTTTGCCGATCGATAGAGAATGAACCAGGAATTCACATGGATCCTAAAAATATGCATTTTCAAAAATCATAGGCGGATACAGATTATTGAGATTGGGGGTACACAAAAAGTATAGTAAATAAGGTTTTTGTTGGTACTGTTTCTAAAAATGGTGGTAATGGTCTTGTTATGTTACAATTTTCTTATGAGAGAACGACTACAATTGTATTGGTCATGCATAGGCGGTGTCAGGGCACCTATGTTGGGAGGTAAAACATAACCCCCCTTTTTGGACGCCTGGATCCGCCTATTATAGCAAAAACGTGTCAAAAGAGGATGCACAATATCTTTGCATATATTATCACACGATACCATTCATTCACTGTTCGTAAAACTGGTGCAGCATCGTGATCTTCGCCCAAATGACTCGCTTCACGAATAGGACCCCCCAATTCCCAGTGCTCTAGAGCCGCCCCTGGTAAAGTTATGAACTTGAAATTTTCAGAGAATGTGCCCAATTTAGTTTTAGGAAAAGTCAGAAAATTTCAGCATCGTAGCTTCAGCGGTTTCGGAGATATTCCCGAAAAACCTGAGGGGTGGATGAAAACAGCCCCCCTGACACTAATAGGGTTAAATGTTGTGCCCCGGACCCTGAAGCGCTAGAACGCCTGAATCGCCGACTGTGTGCTGGGAGACGGGATGATGATGTATGACACCAGATATTGAACTACGGATGGCCGGTTCAAATCCCCTTGGGTCTAGTATTATTGTTAAGTGCTCTAGCGAGGAATACATTTAATATGATTAAAGTAATAAACAAGATTGACCTTTTCCTCGACATCAAAAAGTGTAAAAAACCGAAAAATACCTATATTTAGAAACGGAGAGCTTTCGGCCACTTGCCTTTATCAAACTATCACGCCTGACCATATCAAACTGGCCTTTATCAGCTATCACGTTGGTTTGATAAATGCCAGTTGCCGAAAGCTCACTGTCTTTAAATATAGGCTCCTCGAGACAAGTTCCTTTCTAACTCAAACATAATCTAGTCTAACCTTACCGAACCTATAACCCAAAGCCTAAATCCCACTTTCACCTACATATCAAACGTAACCGAACGTGTTATGTGAAAAGTAGATAGGTTAGGTTGGTATGGGTTAGGTGGTGTTGGGTCTGGTTTAGTGCCGAGCCAGAAACCTTTATATACGAAAAAGGCACGGGAACTCGCACATTTGCGGTAATCGTTACAAAACGTACCGGTCGTCACTAAGGCATTTCATGCAATGCCTTGGGAACGGGTGTATTCAGTTAATTTCTATAATATTTCAGTGACTCCGCCTGGCACTTGGTGAAATGTCAAAAAAAAAAATCGGGCATTCGTAATAACGCACTAATTTTTCCGACGATTTCAGGCTTTGCCGGCATTCCACGCAACGCCTATTCCCATTGAATTTTTAACATAAGTCCATCAATACTTTCGAGCTAAAATTGTATTATATAGTGATAAATATAGTGATATAGTGATTATAGTGATAAATTCCTTGATAAATTTAAGTACATTATTATTGGGCATTACGAGTGAATTTTATGAACAATACCATTGCGGGGTGCGCCGTCGGGCACACACTCCCGGACAGACACTGCTCAGAGGATGTTGTCTCTGCACTGATTTGTGGTTGGGGCGGGGGCGCGGCTCGGTCCGGCAGCGAGGATGTTGTTTGTCTCTGCACTGATTTGTGGCTGGGGCGGGGGCGCGGCTCGGTCCGGCAGCGAGGATGTTGTTTGTCTCTGCACTGATTTGTGGCTGGGGCGGGGGCGCGGCCCGGTCCGGCAGCGAGGATGTTGTTTGTCTCTGCACTGATTTGTGGCTGGGGCGGGGGCGCGGCTCGGTCCGGCAGCGAGGATGTTGTTTGTCTCTGCACTGATTTGTGGCTGGGGCGGGGGCGCGGCTCGGTCCGGCAGCGAGGATGTTGTTTGTCTCTGCACTGATCTGTGGTTGGGGCGGGGGCGTGGCTCGGTCCGGCAGCGGCCCATCCCCGGCCGGTGGTGATCGACACGGACCCGGGCGTGGACGACGCCCAGGCCATCGGCATGGTGCTGGCGGCCGACCGGCGCCGCGAGCTGCGCCTCATCGCCATCTGCGTCACGTTCGGCAACTCGACCATCGAGCACTGCACCCGCAACGCGCGCCGCATCCTCGGCACCTTCAACCGGCTGGACGTGAGTGGCGGGCACGGAGGCTGCAACCAGTCCTTCACCCGCCTCCTGCTGGTGCAGTCTGATTTCTCCATGGAGTGCGGGGGTGGGAGGGGGGGGGGTGCGTTTTCCGCTGTCTTACTCGGATTTTGGACCACGTAGCAGCACGTCATTAGCGGGATTGGAGTGTCAAAAATAATTATCGAAAGATGGGACTCTTTTAGACGGGATCTACAGTTGTTTTTGCCTCTCCCTTTAAAATGGTTAATATACTTAATATATCATACTCACAGCATTTATTGTGTGCAAGTTTTAACTTGATCTGAGGTGTCTCGAATCTGGGCTGAGTCCGGGCTGAATATGGGCCGTCTTGATCGACATATTCTACGTACAGGTCTCGCGGGTTTTAGCGGTAGGTTTTGCACCTAGAAAATTTAGTGTACTTCAGGCTATATCTTCGTCGTCTTAAGCTTTTAAGTGTTGAAGATGCGATCGACTTGTTGGTTCACAAGCCGGCCACGATCGTGTACAATGGCTTCATCGCAGATCGATTACTTTCTGAGATATAACCGGAAATGTAAAAGTGCAAAACCTACCGCTTAATCTCGCGAGAGCCGTACCTTTTCAGAGAAGCATGAACTACCAAACGATATAATATACATATTCACCGTATGTTCGATATGTGGTAAGAGCCGTGTTTCGCCGGTAGATTCCTATATACAGCGGAGCACACTGCGGCCTGGTGAATGGCAAGCTGGGTACCACGGACCTCTTCCACGGCTCGGACGGCCTGGGCGACACCGAGTTCGAGCAGCCGCCGCCCCCGCTGCCCAGACAGAGCGAGCACGCGGCCGCCGCACTAACGCGGCTTGCCAGAGAGCACAAAGGTGAGCTGCCCACATAGTCACCGTGCTGCCCACCACAGCCACCTGCATGGCTGCTCGCCGGACCACACTGCTATATTGAGAGAGCACAAAGGTGAGTTGCCCACCACAGCCACCTGCATGGCTGCTCGCCGGACCACACTGCTATATTGTGAGAGAGCACAAAGGTGAGCTGCCCACCACAGCCACCTGCCTGGCTGCTCGCCGGACCACACTGCTATATTGAGAGAGAGCACAAAGGTGCGCTGCCCACCACAGCCACCTGCATGGCTGCTCGCCGGACCACACTGCTATATTGAGAGAGAGCACAAAGGTGCGCTGCCCACCACAGCCACCTGCATGGCTGCTCGCCGGACCACACTGCTATATTGTGAGAGAGCACAAAGGTGCGCTGCCCACCACAGCCACCTGCCTGGCTGCTCGCCGGACCACACTGCTATATTGAGAGAGAGCACAAAGGTGAGTTGCCCACCACAGCCACCTGCATGGCTGCTCGCCGGACCACACTGCTATATTGAGAGAGCACAAAGGTGCGCTGCCCACCACAGCCACCTGCATGGCTGCTCGCCGGACCACACTGCTATATTGCGTCCTAGCACAGATGTGGTGTAACCGAGACATGCCCTCTCAATGAGAACAGCGCACGCTGCCTAAGTTACGAGTCGGATGGCTCGCTCCACTGCCTGAGTATTGAGTATGGGTATGCACTGGATAGAAATTAATTTGTTAAGCAGCTCCAGCGCGTTGAGGGTCAGCCTCTTCCAGCGAGATTGCTATTGGTGACTCTGGCACGCGTTCTTCAGACCGATCTATGAGCTGCATATAGTGCAGTTGACTACAGAATGGTGTTTCACTTTTCACAGGCAACCAGTTGCCTGGAATGGTAGACTGTGCCGCATCACACGGGCCGATTTCACAGTTTAACCCTCGCCCTGGCAGCGGGGCCTCGGCTAAGGGATTTTGACGACTGGCGCAAATGATCAAAATGTGTCGAATTTACAACGAATAAATGTGTAGTGCGTAAAGGGCAGCAAAAGTGAAAACGATGTGAATGTTTGCAAAATGCATATTTAACCCGCGCCCTGCTGGGGGGGGGGTGTTTGAACACCCCCCCTTGTGGTTTTTCGCGAATATCTCAAAAACGGCGGCGCGGAGCGCCGCCGTTTTTGGTACACCTTATCATACATCAATTCTACACATGTTGTGAAAATTTCAGACCAAGGTCATTCAAGGTCAGGTCACCAGGTCACTTGAAGTGACCTCACCTCATAAAAAGTTTCAATGTCTGTCATAGCTACACCGAGTGACCGATCGCTTTGAAACTTTCAGCGATCGCTAAGAGCAATAGCATGTACAAAATGTATATCTCAGAATTTTGATATCGATGACCTAAGGTCAGGTCAATTTTGCGACCTCCCCATTATAAGTCAATGGGAGAAAATTGAAATGCGCCTCTTTTGGACGAAAGACATTATAAACACTCCCAAACACCGAATTACAAGTGGTTTAGACACACTGAACATGAAAATGGTGTCCGTGACCCTTGTTTATGCCCTGAGGTCATCTTAGGTCACGAATGGTATCTATCAGTTTTTCGCAAATAACTTTTGATAGAGGCATGCTAGAGCGATGAAAACGCCTTAGATGTGTTCAGCTCGACGATACGGATCGACTGATATGCAACATGACCCTTTCCGGTCAGGTCATGACCTTGACCTGAGGTCAAATTTTCAAGTTGACCTTTCAAGGTCAAGTTATAGTTCATTCGATGCGTCTTGACGAGAGGAACACGATGCCGGTAAAAATAAGCTCGTACAGGGCTTGGGTCAAAAGTTATTGCAGAAAAACTGTTTCCGAAAAAATCGGCTATTTTTGCAGTTTTTGCCCCCTGCAGGCAAAACCGTTGACGTTAGGTCAAATCTGAGAGAATTACTCAGAAAGGGCGTTAATAGGGCTATCGAATGCGCTTTTCCGCGGCGCTGTAGCTCTATTGGTTCCCGAGTTATGCGTTGGCTTCTTAGAAATTTTTGACATTCGACCTGGAAATCGGCGAAATTTTGCCTTCAATGACCTCTGGTGACCTGACCTTTGACCTGACCAAAAAATTGACCGAAGTGATTTCGTCATTATTTTTGACGCTCTTTCGAACGCCGCCTTCCGCGTATCGCTACGTGGCCCAGGAGCCGAGTTACAAGGGGGGGTGTTCAAACACCCCCCCCCCCAGCAGGGCGTGGAAATCCAGGACCCCCAGCCGGGCGCGGGTTAACCTAGTCAAATGTAACGTTCTCGCAGAAGTATATCTTAGACTGATGGGGTGAAAAAAGATAACATGGTGTGTCAGAAGTGGATAGCCAAACGGCCTTAGTTCTCCAGTCTTGTCAATAGATGGCAGCACCGCAATATGGGCGGTGGATCGTGTAATTGACGTCAAATTTTCGGTACCTGCTAAGAATTGAATAGCGGATCTTGCCATGCAGGAATCGAGTAAATCGGTCCACAACTTTTCTAAAAACAGGGGTATAAAGTCAAACACCCTGCCAGAGCGGCGGCGCGGCGGCCGGCGGCGGCCGTTACGCGCCGCCTGGGAGACTGCCCGCGCGGGACGGTTCCGACTTTGCATTGCACTAAAACCTGTCAACTGCTTGGAATAGTTATTATAGCAAAAGTTTCATTCAAGTGAGGAATAATCCAAGGGCATGTATGTTTGTGTGCATACTGTGCTAGCCACGAAACTGCATTAGCAGATACTCGCTAATATTAGATCCAGCCAAGTCCAAACGCATTCCACGGGATGTGTTTCTGATGCATCAACAATATTTATCCTTCGAGGGCGGATACAGTTGTAACAATACAAGAAATATTTTTGCACAGCTCTATTCCTTGAAAAATTCTCTTCAACGCCTTATTCCTAGTTAACCCTCGCCGGCACAGGGGGGGGGGGGGAGTTGATGCAACCCCCCTAAGGTTTTTCGCGAATAACTCGCGTAAAAAGCGGCCGATCGCGACGAAACATTCAGTACTCTCGCATTGATCAATTTTACACCTACCCTGAAAATTTCGTGACCCTGACCCAAATGACCTTTGACCTGTGACCTCTTTTCCGAGACCATGTTTGGCCGGAATCGCGATTCGGCGATGTCGGCCAGGGCTGGTAAAAAGCGCCGATTCGCTGATAATATCGGAGCCAGAACAATAGCTGTACAAGCGACTTAGGGAGCCAGAAATAAACGTTTCAACGCAAGTATGCATGTGCAGGATAACTGCTAAGTTTTGTTTCATATTTTCGTTTTATTTCTACGACAAACCTCAAAATACAAGATGCCTGAGCACTAATATTAAATTAGTAACAGCATTCAATTTCCCAATGAGGTCTTTTGCGCAATGTTTGTCTACAAAGTACAAAGCTGGTAGCCTATTCAGAATAGTTGTAAATGCTTACCGCGAACAGCGTCAGCATTCATCACCGAAGAGCCATCAGTCGATTTCCAGCTTTAACACTACGGAGAATAGGGCTCCGTAACTTTTATCAGTTGATGAGGACTACACCTTTTTAGGCGCAATTTCAAAAAGTGAAAGACCATATTCAAAAAGTTGAAGTTCGATTTCAAAAAGCTGAACACCAATTTCAAAGAGCTTAAGTCCAATTTCAAAAAACTTAAATCCATTTTCAAATAAGTGAAGTCCAATTTCAAAAAGATAAAATACAATTTCAAACGAGTTGTTGAGTGATGCAATAAGAGATAATATAATCTTTTTATGCCATAGCAAACATAATGAGATGTTAGATTCACTCGATGAAAGATGTAGGATAACGATTGGTATCATAATTATTTTGTCGTTAACCCTCGCCGGCACAGGGAGGGGGGGAGGTTGATGCACCCCTCTAAGGTTTTTCGCGAATAACTCACGTGGAAAGCGGCCGATTGCGACGAAACTTTCAATACCCTCGCATTGATCAATTTTACACCTACCCTGTAAATTTCATGACCCTGACCCAAATGACCTTTGACCTGTGACCTACTTTCCGAGACCATGTTTGGCCGGAATCGCGATTCGGCGTATGTCGGCTCGCATTAGCCGCGCGTTTGCAAGCTTTCCGTGGTTTCAAGCGTTCAAACATGTGATTTGATGCTGCTCCCAAGCATTAGGGTAGATGTCAAGGTCACTTGAAGGTCAGGCCAGGTCATCACCTTTGGTGACCTCGGCTCACTTTTTTGAGTTTTACATGCTTCTAGGCTAGTTTTTTTTTTAGCTGAATTCGAAGTTAGCAACCATTTGAATATTTGAGCCAACCAGAGTAAAAACGAGTAAAACTACGATCAACAATAGCATTCGTTCTAATATTGCTCGTTCTTTTGTATGAAGCCGTTTACCTCAACATACTCCTGGCTATTGTGAATCATTTAAAAAGTTCACTTGCAAGCTGCATTTCCGTCGTTTACATGGAAATGACGGTCTAAAAACTAAATGTTACTAAATGTAATAGTTCATAGCATAGGTACTCGTATCATTTGAAATAGTATTTTATCTTTTTGAAATTGGACTTCATTTATTTGAAAATGGACTTAACTTATTTGAAATTGGACTTAAAGTTTTTGAAATTGGTGTTAGGCTTTTTGAAATTGAACTTCAACTTTTTGAATTTGGCCTTCAACTTTTTGAAATTGCGCCTAAAAAGGTGTAGTAAGGTGTAGGTGTAGGTGTAGTGGTGTAAAGGTGTAGTAGTGTTGAGCGAACGGGGAGCCACAGAGCCTTCTACCATTGGCGGTTTACTGTATTACCGACTAGTTTAGAACACAAATAATGATATTCAAGTGGCCTTTTCATTTTTATCAATGTCAAGAAGTCTCGTGCAGGGTTGCGGCACGGGCAAACTGTACGTTTCATGGTATGTTGGTTGTTTTTCGGTTGGATTTCAAGTTGCTCCTCTTCTGTATAGTACATCTCAATCTCATAGCAATATCATAGACCACCTACCTCAATATTTTAAGCTGATCAAGCTGTGGAGCTAGACATAAATATGGCGCTTGTTTTTATTTTGAAGATGCATACGGATACCTAACTCAAGTGGCTAACGATACTGATTTATTTGCAAACCAACCCAGTATGGTTAGCATATTTGTTACTAAATTAAATTAAATTTTGAATATCAAGATATGTTCCTCTTCTGCATGTTTTTCTTTTTGGTAGTTATACTCAAAATATGCCTATATAAGCAATCCTGATTTATATTTCAGGCATTTTGTAACTGAAATTGATATTAGACTTTCACTTATAATGCCTTTGTGTTTCAGTTCTCAGCTTAGGACATCATCAATTCAATCATGTGTATCTCAGATGACTCAGACAATGACCAGCCTGCGGGAGATCTATGCTAGTGGGCGAGATGATGAAATTTCCTCTGTTGGTGAGTCAGTATTATATTTTTTTGTCAACAACATTCATTGCCTTACATGCATTTGTGTTTTACATTTCTGTCACCAACCAGCTTAAACAAAAGTAGAAGAAATTATATACCTACATTCTTTTGCTGTGTTTGACACCAGCCGATGTCCCAAAATCAGGATACATTAGTGTATAAGTAAAACTAAAATAGTTACTGATGGATTTTAAGGTGTTCCTGAAAAAGGACGTTGTTCACCGCACTTTCAAGCCTTTTCTGTTACGAGTGTTAGGAGCCACTTTTCATGGCCAAAAATTTGGTCAGAGCCACCAAAACCATTTTTACCAGCCCTGATGTCGGCTCGCATTAGCCGCGCGTTTGCAAGCTTTTCGTGGTATCAAACGTTCAAACATGTGATTTGATGTTGCTCCCATACATTAGGGTGGGTGTCAAGGTCACCTGAAGGTCAGGTCAGGTCATTGACCTTTGGTGACCTCGGGTGACCTCGGTTCACTTTTTCGAGTTTTACATGTTTCTAGGCTAGTTTTTGGAGCTGAATTCGAGTTTAGCAACCATTTGAACATTTACGAAGTAGTTTTGGTGCATTCGTAACATGTTACGAAGCTGTCAGAGGCGGTTGACACGTATAACGAATACCCGTCACAACCCCTACCGGTTGACCTGACCTGACCTGACCCGACCTGGTCTAAATGCTTGGTCTAAAAGACATCATCTATGATCAAAACTAACGATATTCGTGATCAGCACCCCGGAAAACCACATAGCAGCCACACTTTACGACTTTCTAACAGGTCCCGATTTCCCCGATTTTCGGGTCATTGACCTGACCTGGAAGGTCACCCGATGACCTAGGACTTTCAATTGTGTATCATCGGCTTCCTCTCGTGACGGGCAACACGCTCGTTTTTCCGCGAAGCTCTAACTTGATCAGGGGCCAAACGCGAGGGGGGGCGTACCCCCCCCCCCCCCTGTGCCTTCGAAGGACGCAAAATGGCCTGTGCCGGCGAGGGTTAAGCGGATTAGTCCACCCTGGTTGAATAAATAAGGCGATTTAACCAAAAGGTCGCGGAAAACCGACCAAAAACGGCCGCGCTCAACGTTAATATGGGCATGTAGACTCTTAAAAACTCGCAATGGGCGGATAGTTTCCCAGGTATTGGCTCCAAAACAACGTATTCTGCTCCTGAATACGTCCAAGTGATCCGCCTCGTTCCTAGTTAAGCTCTAATTAGATCAAGTGACTCATAAGGAGCGAGAAAGCGACAAAAAGCATGAATTTCCCTATGGCGGCGGGCTGCCGGGTTGCCAGACGGCGCACCGGCTATTTCCACTTTTGACACACCATGATCAGTAAGCCTTAGTATTCGAATTTTGAACTGTTCGTTAAGTTGGCTACTCTTCCATGGTTTTTACGTGTTGTGAATAATTCGTTTACCTGCAATTTGTAGATCAATCTCGCATATCATTTCAACTTTTATTAGCAGCAACACATCAGGCTAGGTCACCGAATCGCGTAGCTGACCATTACACTCAAACCATGCCACTGGTCTTCGGGGGTGACTGTTTGAGAACGCCGACTAGGCGTCGTATGACTGGGTAATATCTCTTCTACAGCGACCCAGCAGGCCTAAAACCTTTTTGACAAACTCACACTGCTTACAGATCGGGGTGCTTGTTCCGTCGCTGTCTTACCGTTAGGAGCGTCATAACTGGCTGGGCCTGCGCCCGCCGCTGACACTAATCATGAGTCGATTGTTTACCGTGGCCAGACCAGATGCATGCCTTGCATAGGCGATGGCTGCTGCGGATTGTGTTGTAAGTGGGACACTGCCAGTTCGGTACCCATACTGTGAGGAGCGACACAGAGCATAGATGACAGCAGCTTCTTGCAGACACCGGATGAGCATTTCGTCATCGCCACCAAGGCCGTATAAGAGAGGTAGAATCATCCCGCAATTTCCAATGGGCCGGTCGCTGAGCATTAGCGTGACGTCACTGATGGAGACCGCGCGGCGCCCGGTCTCCAAGCCGTACGTCGGGTACAGTTGGCGCTGTATCGTTGTTATTACTGAACGTAACGACAACTTATGACCCTAAGTAACTTTTTTATCCACCTATAGGTGATTCCTTTGCTGGTGCATTGCCTACCCGAGTCCTAGGGTTGACAGTCATGGAATATGGGTCGGATGGGCGACTTCGCGACGGGATAAGGAATGATTGCGATTGTTGTGTACCGCACCGCCGATTGCATTTTCTATCTGCACCCGCAGGGATGGGGAGGGGGGCACGTTAGAGGTCTGCACCGGCCGGCTGCAGCCGCGGCTGGCTGCAGCCCCACGGCTGTGGGCCGGGGCGGCTGCAAATATCTCCAAGAACACGGCTACGGCTGTGGCCACGGCTGTGAGATTTCAAGCTCAATCTTAAGTACTCCAATATAAAATTTTAAATCCTTAATCTCACATTCTGATAAGCAGTCTAGCCTGTAAAAATCATGCAAAGGATGCCCAGCAACATTGAAAGTGGTGAAGCCTTTGAAAACCTGTAATGGTTTTACCATTTGTTGTAGGGGAGTTTGCACTCTGGTACAGAATACTAATTATAGGTACCAATTGTTCCTTCATCATCAAGAGCTTGACAGTTTCAGAAAATGCAGCATGTTGCATTGTCACATCCCTCTCAAATCAATCTCACCTGGTCATTAGGAGAGCACCTTACAGCTATTGAAGACAGCATTCAAAAATTCTTTCAGGTAATAGAAAAAGAAATCACGCCTAGGTAAAGGCAGGTAAATGCTTCATAAAATATTATCTAAAATAACTCTTAGATGTATTTCTGGATTTTCGGCAAGTCCAACTTCCGTTACATCACGTTACATAATTACATAATATAAAACTGGCGCTTTATGTTCTAACTGGTGTGTGAGTGACCGCTAACAGAAAATGCTGATCAACGAAGCCAATGGAATTAGATTATAAGTGAACATGAACCTTACTTACGGTTAATTCACATGATGGTGAAAACCCTGAACACGTAATTCACATGACGGTGAAAACCCTGAACACAATATTTCTTACGCGAGCTGTTGACTTTACTAATAAAATGACGTCTTCTTCTAAAAATGTAAAAATTTGATACTTAATCTTTATTTGAGAGCAAGTTTTAAACTGTATAGCATTATTATTTATTAATTATATTTTTTATGGCTGTTTATAGTGACACAAAAACAATTTGTTGCCATTTCTTTGCTATTGACGCCATTAAAAACTCAAGTAAAATTTTTGATTAAAAGAGGTAATTGTGGCTCGCACGTCCTTGGGGATTTGAGCGAAGATCATTATTTGGAAAAATCAAAATAGAAGAATGTTTTTCTTTCTTGGATGCTCACTAGTGTTTTGATGCCTTGCATATCAAATTAGTTTGAGACTTGCCCAGAAGGCTGCTTCAAGTCTGGCATATCACACCCCAGAAAATATGCAAGGTAAGAAAGAAGCAAGAGTTTTGACTAGACAATCACTGTTTGACAGTCCATCAACTTCAGTTTCATTTTCCATACCTAACATTGATAATGAAAAGCATCAGGGTCTGTTGTTCTGTCCCACAACCATGCTTCAGGATTTGGCATTAGATGTCTACACTGCTAGTGCTTCTATTCTGGTTCGTTGTTTATGTTTTCTGTTGATGTAGGTACCTACCTACCCATCTTTCTTAACTCCTTGCAAGGGCTTGTGTAGGCATGCGTTGCGCATCAGGCTTCAGGCCTTCGGCCTAAAGCCAGATACACAACCACTTAACCTATGATGCTTCATGAGCTTGAGAATCTATAGCCCATTGCAATGTGCTTTTGGCTATATGTTTCAACTAAAAACAACTTATTATATACTATTTGGTAGCATTTCATTGAAAGTATCCACGGCCGGCTGACGGCTGGCTGCCCACAGTTTGCCACGGCTGTGGGCGGCTGTGGCTGTGGAGCCACGGCTGCGGGGCGGCTAGGCTGTGGAAAATTGCAGCCGTGCAGAACTCTAGGGCACGTGCCCCCATCGGATCAGGGGCCTCTCGGTGAGCGACGCAAACGACCACTTTACCGCTTAATTCTAGTTTAATTAGCGGCGCATTAGCGAGGTGGGTTCAATCAACCCCCTCGGCCGGGGCAAATGTAGGTCCGGCGAGTGAATTTGAGGAATTCTGAAGATACGATCGTGTTCCCCACTCAATTCTGCTTAAGATGCCGGGTTCCGTATCTACGTAACTTGAACGTAACGGACGCGGCGGCCGCAAACGTAAATCGAGGTCCCGAATTCCCTATTCCTCAACACAGGCGGCAGCCGGTTCCTGGTCTGCGCAATATGGCCGCCACCGTTAGACACTACGGCCAATAGGGTTGAAGCGGCAGTGCTCCCCTGTGAGATACACATACTATATTCGCGAAGCATACAACTCAGTGATGGTTATGCGCACGATTTGCCTCGAGCTGACGGGCAAGGTCTTCCTTGAAACGAGACATGGTCATGGTATCCTGCATTGCTGCGGGCAGATCGTTAAACTTTTGGCGCCTAAATAGGCGGTCCTGCACTTCCCTGTTCCACTCTTCACTCTCGGCAGGCGTAGCTGCCCTATACCCGTCTCGTTCCTCGGTCATGATTGCCATGTTCAAACATCTGACGCAGAATCTCCGGCTCGCCAAAACGCAGTACCGACTTAGTGAGCGACAGCTGGTGGTACTCGAAAAGACTACGAGCAAGCAAAACACCCAGTCGTTCCGCTTCAGACGATATCCCGTCGAACTTCTTCTTGCCGGTGATCACACGTCACACGTGTATGAAAATTGACAAGGTTTTTGACACGGTGCATCTGCTTCTTGTTACACGTGCCGTAAATCGATATACAATATCGGATCGTGGACAACACCAGGGATTCAACTATCTGTCGCAAAGTACAGTGTGGCACAACAGGTCTAGCGTGTATAAGTGCGATCAACATGCCTGTACACTTTGCGGTGAGCTAATTATACGGCTTACTTATAAACTGAGAATGCCTTCTGAGAATGCCTGCTGCGGAGTTAATCTTCCGTTGAGCTGACCCCGACTCCGTACAGAACTGTCGACCCCGACCGACTCCCGCAGACCTGGCAGGGCAGGTGCGTGGACGGTGGAGTCGACGGATTTTCGCCGACACGGACTCCGACTCCGGTTTCGAAAATTGATTCAGACTCCGATTCCGCCTCTACTCCGCACTTCGCACCCCTGCGTTCTACTACCCACGGCCCGGCCGGCCGGCCGGCGCCAATTGGCGGTCCACCAGTGACGTCGCTGGTAGTGTTATGCTGATTGGCGAATAATACACGGGCGGTCTCGGGATGACAGATCGCCACTAGCTTGTTTTGCGAGTCAGTGTGCTGTCTTCTGGCCTCAGTCATTTTGTGCCAGTCATCGCAAACGTCGTTGACAAGTTGTGCCGCACTCTCCGGCCCGAACGGTCAGATCTCGACCGGCAGCCCAAAACTCGGCCACTGAAATTGCTTTCAGCATCTGTGACATTGCACTCACCACGTTCTCCTACTCCACATGCAGTCTCTCCGTAAGGAAGTTGATGGCAGAACTGACAGTTTTCTGTCGAACGGCACCAAAGTTGCGCTTGGTGGTCACATTGGTGTTGTGGCACCGAGTACCAGCCTCCTCCACATCTCCCAACTTCTCTTCTTGGCCAACGGGAAGAGACTCGGTTTCCATCAACTTAAGCGTAGGAACCATGGGTGCAGTGGGTGCAGACAATGTATTCTACACCCACAATAATCTGAACCAAAACCCCTTTTCTCATCAACACTACTTCTCATGCAGCACGGCAAATTCAGGATACGAGTATTAGGGTGGCACTTAAAAATCAATTTTTGATTTTTAATGCGTGCGGGTGGTTTTCCGGTTCCATTCCCGTAAAAAATAAGGAAGGCAAATTTTTATGGGAAAATATTGATGTTTAGAGGTCGCGAATCAAGGTAAAAATTGAGATTTTGGTAGCATATTTCAATATCATTAAAATCGCTTCTGAATTTCCTATTACGCTATAATCGGATGATAATAAGGCATTTCTTAGTCATTTTCATATTGTTTATTGATATTCCATGCAGCTTCGGCCACGCCAGAACGCTGGTATATGTACTCCACTACTCCAGTTCCTCCTCTTTAGTAGGGGAGAGCGGGGTTAAATGTAACACGGGGCAATTGTAACAGTGTTGATAATTCATAAACTTACCAATAGAATGAGCTGATGTTAAGACCAAACATGCGTAATTCTATACTGCCTTTCCCAACAGAGTTTGAGGCGAAAGTGCCGGGTATGTCGATGGCTGTGCACAGTAATGTGTTTTTGAGAGCATTTTGTAAATTTTTATACCGTTATATATGATTAGCTCACTCCCGCCATTGAAAAGATATCGACTTCAGACTTTGTGTAAGCGTTAGCAGGCTTGTTGCCCATAAATTGAAAGCATTAAATGCTGTACATGCAACATCTTTTTTGCGCCAGTTTCGGCTAAAATTGTCAAGGCGCGACGGGGACAATTGTAACATTTTTGCAGGGGTCAAATGTAACAGGCTATAGGTCAGTGCCCATTATGTCAAAGTCGTCAAATTTTCAAGGAAGACGAAACATTGCTAGAATTAAGAGAACTGTAAGTTTAATCGCAATATCGGCAGCTTTTTACGCGATTTATTTGCGAAAAAACCGAGGGAGAGGAGGTCTATCCAACCCCTGCATAAGTGCGAGGTTTTAAGCCTTTATTCCTGAGAAGAAACGTACCTACCAAGCCTGGGAAGATGAACAAGTGTCCAATACTTTCGTTAAGTCAAATTTTTGGAAAAAAATGTGTTGCTGTAGCCTGTAAGTTAACATGTTACAATTGTCCCCGGGTGGTGTTACTTTTGACCCCGTATCTGGGGTGAATTGTAACAGCTGAATTGACTTTTTCAGACAACAATTTTGACCCGAAAAAGAAGTTATTTCGGAAATGTTTTAGCTGCATTTTAAAGACAAAACATCGTAGTTTTTGATAATAAAAGAAAGAACTTTATAACTGCAAATGTGTTTGCACCAAGTGATAAAATGCAAAAAATGTTACAATTGACCCCGTTCTCTAAAAGCTCCAGAGTCACCAGCCGATCACTCAATTACTACAGGTGACGGCCGAAGACCGAGACTGTCGCCTTCGACAGCTCCTTGTCGGGGTAGGTGCAGAACGAGTTCACGAAGGTCAGGTCCAGAGCCGGCGCAGTGGCAGTAGAGTCCCAGACCAGGCGGCGGCGGCGGCGGCGAACTTGCAGGCAACGAACAGCGCACAGCGTCTGATGACCTGGGCCTCGGCCGCCGTCAGCCGGAGCCGCTCCCTGAAGAGGAAGGCATCCACGGTACGGATGGTCTTTGCCATCCACGTAACTCAGTGGAGTACTCTGAGGCGGAGAAACGGATGCCGTGTTTGGAACTCCACCGAGAGCAGTTACGCAGAGCTCCAGAAGTTTTCGGTAGTCTTCCCGGAGCTAGGCATAGTCCAGCGATGGAAGCGATGGAAGCTTACCAGCAGCTTGTCCCACTCCGGAACGTCGTCGACGGCGAACGCCACCGGTGTGATCCTGTCAATGAAGCATGAACTCCCATCCGCCTTTGAACCTCTTAAACAGCCGGATGGAGGCCGCTCGAGATTCTACGGCAGGTGGAGAAGGCCTTCTCTAGGACCAGCTCTTACACGTGGTGCCGGCAGGCGAGCTGGAGGACGGGCCGATCCAGCTTCTGCTCGATAAGGGCAAGGCCCTAAATGATAAGGGCTAAAGTACCGTTCACCAGCATGCTGTTCGCCGTCGTGGCGTCGAAGCAAAAGGCCGCAGTTCCGCTTCTCCAGTTCCTAGCCTCCCAGCGCTGTGAGCATGGCCTCCTGTGCTTGGATGGAGGGGAGTTTGGGAACGGCGAGGAGCTTGGCCACCCTAATCCCCCCCCCCCATCACCAGGACCTAGAATCGGTCGACGCTCCTTCTCTCGCGGTTCAGGATTCGCGGTTCAGCCGGAGTCGTATCAGAAGTTCCGTGCCGCAGTTGATAACAGGCTCACGTGTTCTTCACACATTACGGTCGGGCAGTTTGGCCCGGTCGAGGCCAGTTCACTGTTGGGGACGTCCGCTCGCCCGCATGCGCTTGGGAGTCGACGTTTCTCTCTCATGGTCGCCATCGTCAAAGACGTTCCCTCCGTGTGCGCGCCGCAACGGCCGGGTAAGTCTGTTGCTGGCACTGGCACTATGTAGAGTCGGAAGAAGCGCCCACGGAAGAACATCCCGAAAGCACAATAAACCAGCCAGCTCAATGCCCACTCTCGCCTCTGCTTTCCCCCGCCGGCGATAGGCTGGCTCCAACTTCTTCACATTCTCTTTGACAGAAAAGGAGCATGTCTCAAGAACCGATAGAACTGTGGGGCTCGTCCTCCCTTTGGAACAGGAGAGACCGTTCACTCCTCACACTCATAAGAGGATATGACCTCCACTGTGAGAGAGAAGGCACCGGTCGCAGGCCAAAAACAGGCCTGACATGGGTAAAACAGCCCAGATCAGACCTGTCTTGGCGTGACCTGGACTGGCTACGATCGACCGGAAGTGATGGGATAAGCAATTGTTATACAAATAAAGGTCAAAATACGTCGGATATGACGCTTAATGACCACATATGTCATTCCAAATAGGTTTAAAGTAGTTTCCAAAAAGTTGATTTTTTTCCCCCAAAACTGCCAACTTTGACCTCAATTCGCGACCCCTAAATATCAATATTTTTCAAAATTATTTTGCACACATTATTTTTTACGGGAATGGAACCAGAAAACTACCCGCACGCCTAAAAATCGGATAACATAAAATTCACCCTATTGCTAAGTGCCACCCTAACGAGTATGTTGCCCACTATCCATCTTCCGAAGCATTTGCTACTGTGATGGTCTTCAAAACTTTACCAAGGCTCTAAGCTTTGGAACAGCTTGCCCCCTCAAGTGAGGAACGCCTCAAAGAATGAAGTAATAAAGTACATTCTAACTAAGGCAGACATTGACAAGCCATGATTATCGGTCATATGCTCGTACTTATACAATGTATCGTTTCAACATGTGCAATTGCCAGTGTTCCATTTGATGTCACTCGCCAGTCACTGCACTATACGTTTGAGGACTATACTTCTTTGTATCAGGAGAATATTGATATGGTGGCAGTTTGAGTCTGTTCATGTAACGTGCATGTAGCCTGTAGGTAACATGCATAGGTATGTTCATACGTGGATCATGTTAAGTGTTATGTACTTGGTGAACTGTATGTATGTACCTACCTCGTGCCTATTTTCACCGTAATGCCCACGTTTCTGTGGTTGGTGAAAATAAATGAAATAATAATAATAATAATAAACACTTTTATTTGTGCTGAAGAAAAAAAAGGAAATGGACCATGTGATTGAACACATGCCGATGACCCACTGTCAAATTTTTTTAGTCCGATGTCTTTGAAAATGGCTAAGCTGGCCGCTTTTACTTTTTGCGGTAGTCAATATTGACAATATTAACCCTCGCATGTGTGCGGCGTTTTCCAGCTTCTAATATAAGTAAGGGGAGGGGGGTCGGTTGGACCCCCCTGCCGTTCGGCCCCTGATCGAGCTAGAGCTTCGCGGAAAAAAAAAACGAGGGTGTTGCCCGTGACGAGAGAAAGCCGATGATCTCCAATTTTAAGGCCCTAGGTCATTAGGTGACCTTCCAGGGCCCGTATTCAGGTCGACGGCGTAACTTAAGTTTTACTTAAGTTCCGCAAATACGTAAGTAGTTTTTGGATTCAGGTTGACAGCCTAAGTACCATTTTGGCGTAAGTACATACTTAAGTAAAAATTGTTCAATTCCAGACAACTTACGTAAATCTTGCATTTTGGTATTCAGGTCGAACGGCGCACGTAAGTGAGGCGTAAATTTGGCATTCATGTCAAATCTACTTAAGATTGGCGTAAGTATGCCCATATGTTTATCATTGTGAAGTTACGTGTGCTCCGGAGGACACGTAAGTCATTTTTTGAATAGAATGGGAGCTTGAATCACGCATTTATGAAACGCTTCAGATGAGTACTTTAACCCACGAGCCGCTGGGGGGGGGGGGGGGGCATAAAGTTGCCCCCCCCCCCTTTACGTTTTGTGGAATATCTCCGAAACCTGATGAGCTACGAACGTGAAACTTGGCATAGCTTCAAATGAATACCTAGGCAATGTCTGAAGAAAGTTTGGTGGTTGTGGCATCTAAGATGACGTCACAGTGACGTCATAAAGTTCTGTCGTTTTCCGATATGGACCGTTTCTGATGACGCTGAGCATGAAACTCAACTGTAAATGAACTAGACAGCACCTGCTGTCATCCTAAAACATCTAAGTACACTTCCATCTAGTTCCTAACCGATAATCGGCCCTTTATATTCGGTCCCATATACCTGATGTATCGTGAGGAAACTGAGAGTCGCAAATCTATAATTTGACTTATGACGTCACTGTGACGTCATTTCAAATGGGATCGACACCAAATTTGGACACAACCTCGGCTAGGTATTCAGGAAGATGCGTGCAAAGTTTCGTTTCTCTATCTCTTCGCGTTGCGACGATATCGCCGCGGAAGTAAAGGGGGGGCAACTATATGCCCCCCCCCAGCGGCCGGCGGGTGGCGCGGAGGCCCAGCGGCCGCCGGGTTAACCCTCGCATGTGTAGGGGGGGGTCGGATGGACCCCCCCATGGTTTTTCGCGAATAACTCGCGTAAAAAGCGGCCGATCGCGACGAAATTTTCAGTACCCTCACATTGATCAATTTTACACCTACCCTAAAAATTTCATGACCCTGACCCAAATGACCTTTGACCTGTGACCTCTTTTCCGAGACCATGTTTGGCCGGAATCGCGATTCTGCGTATATCGGCTCGCATTAGCCGCGCGTTTGCAAGCTTTTCGTGGTTTCAAACGTTCAAACATGTGATTTGATGTTGCTTCCATGCATTAGGGTGGGTGTCAAGGTCACCTGAAGGTCAGGTCAGGTCATTGACCTTTGGTGACCTCGGGTGACCTCGGTTCACTTTTTCGAGCTGTACATGTTTCTAGGCTAGTTTTTGGAGCTGAATTCGAATTTAGCAACCATTTGAACATTTACGAAGTAGTTTTGGTGCCTTCGTAACATGTAACGAAGCTGTCAGAGGTGGTTGACACGTACTACGAATACCCGTCACGACGCCTACTGGTTGACCTGACCTGACCTGACTGTGATCAAAACTAACACGATATTCGTGATCAGCACCCCGAAAAACCCCTTAGCAGCCACATTTTACGACTTTCTAACAGGTCCCGATTTTCCCGACTTTGGGTCATTGACCTGACCTGGAAGGTCAACCAATGACCTAGGACCTTAAAATTGGGTATCATCGGCTTTCTCTCGTCACGGGCAACACGCTCGTTTTTTCCGCGAAGCTCTAGCTCGATCAGGGGCCAAACGGCAAGGGGGGGGTCCAACCGACCCCCCCCCCTACACATTAGAAGCTGGCAAACGCCGCACACATGCGAGGGTTAAAGTTGAATTTTGAGGTCACAGGTCGGGTCAAGGTCAGGTCAAACACCTGAAATCGGGCTTTCAGTAGCATGGACTTCAGGACTTCGCAATGGGCGGCTCTCGTCATAAACTCTGTCAAAACGGTGCACAATCCATCATATAAGGCCTACAAGAGTGTCAGCTCCCTTAGTGTCGCTGAGCTTTATCTGACCATGTTGTTTGGTCACAGGGGGCGTGACGAAAGCCGTCAGCTCAAGTGGGGAGACGTCGTTTTGAAAACTGATGAGACAGGGTCCGAGTACCTAGAGTTTAACCCGGCAGGCGGTGGGCCTCCCGGCCACCTACCGCGCGGTGGGGGGGGGGGGGCATTTTGTGCCCCCCCCCGTATCTCCGAAACTACTGGACGGATCCGGAAAATTCCAACAATGTTCGATAGCCCTGTCAAATTTGGCAGTAAAAACTAAATTTCATTGGCCTCGGGGTCACCGATGACGTCACAGGTCAGGTCAAAGATAAAATGTTTCACCGTTCACCGTGGCTTCTAGGGAAAGCGCTATAACACCGAGTAAAACGCATTTTGTCGAAAATCAGCGACAGGGCGTCAGTTGTCCAGTACATATGTTGCTATTAGAGGTCACTGGTCATACCAGGTCAGGTCACAGGTCAGGTCACCAAAGGTCACCAAGGGTCACCACATGAACCCAACTTTACTAAGGTTGTGCGATGCATGTTTTATGGCCAGTTTTTCATTTCCAACTCAATGGTGTTGGTTATAAGACCATCTGGTACGATTTAGGTCACTTTCTGGTGGAGGTCAGGTCAAGGTCAGGTAAAAAAGGTCAAATTTCAAAGTTGATATTTTTGCATAAAATGGGTATTGATACGATGCAGCTCGTCACGGGGAGTCTAATGATGGTCTTTGTTTTGCACTACGAGGTCTAGCCCTCGCCCGTATAGGGGGGTTGAACGGACCCCCCCATGGTTTTTCGCGAATAACTCGCGTAAAAAGCGGCCGATCGCGACGAAACTTTCAGTACCCTCGCGTTCATCAATTTCACACCTACCCTGAAAATTTCATGACCCTGCCCCAAATGACCTTTGACCTGTGACCTACTTTTCGAGACCATGTTTGGCCGGAATCGCGATTCGGCGTATGTCGGCTCGCATTAGCCGCGCGTTTGCAGTCTTTTCGTGGTTTCAAGCGTTCAAACATGTGATATGATGTTGCCCCAATGCATTAGGGTGGGTGTCAAGGTCACCTGAAGGTCAGGTCAGGTCATTGACCTTTGATGACCTCGGTCCACTTTTTCGAGTTTTACATGTTTCTAGGCCAGTTTTTGGAGCTGAATTCGAATTTAGCAACCATATGAACATTTACGAAGTAGTTTTGGCGCCTTCCTAACATGTTACGAGGCTGTCAGAGGCGGTTGCCACCTACTACGAATACCCTTACTGGTTGACCTGACCTGACCTGACCCGACCTGGCCTAAATACATGAAGACATCATCTGTGATCAAAACTAACATGATATTCGTGATCAGCACCCCGAAAAACCCCATAGCAGCCACACTTTACGACGTTCAAACAGGTCCCGATTTTCCCGCCTTTGGGGTCATTGACCTGACCTGCAAGGTCAACCAATGACCTAGGACCCCAAAATTGGGTATCATCGGCTTCCTCTCGTCACGGGCAGCACGCTCATTTTTTTCGCGAAGCTCTAGCTTGATCAGGGGCGAAACGGCAAGGGGGGGTCCAACGGACCCCCCCCCCCTATACGTTCGCGGCTGGAAAAAAACACCAATACGGGCGAGGGCTAGAATTGCTAAAAATTGAGTTTGAAAATTTGACGTCATCAATTTTGACCAGTTTTTTGCTATAACTTGGCCAAAAAAAGAGGTACCGTAAACCGGGGTGAGTTGATATGGGGTGGTGAGTTGATATAAATTGCTCGAAAAATGTTAAAATGTGTGCTGCTCATCCATTTGTAAACCAATTTTCATTTTTATTTTTCTGTGAAGTGAAGCAACCAATAAGTGATGCATATAGCTGAGAAAGGCATGCATGTGGTGCAGTGCCTTCTTAACACATTACTTTTTTCAAAGTCCTTTTTTTCTTCTGATTTTGAAACTAAGGAAAAGTCCCCACCCTACAGCAAAGACGGTGGATATTCATGAAACAACATGCACTGGGAAAGAAACTACCATCAATTTACTGTTGATCCCAGGTAGTTTTGGGTTTCATCTATAACAACGCTCTTTTATAATTTTAAGAAAAGTGACAGGTGGTGAGTTGATATGCCATCAGGTGGTGAGTTGATATGCATGATAAAAGCTGATACCAGGCTGGTAGGCAGGCAAATTAGCATGAAATATGGGTCTGCAGGTAAGACAAAGTCAATTAGACCAACTCTTCTCCTTTTCTTTCCCCACATCATTCCATCAACCCCCCAAAAGCTTTAGTTTTTTTTTTCTGAATGCTTGAGACGAGGCTTGTTAGTATCACTGATGTTAGTTGTCGGACTTTCGTCCCTGTCTTGAGTTGAGATGTTACTTTCACAACGTTTCACCCAGTAACTTCTCCGGCCGTAGTCAAACCCGCCTCGATAGTGGAGTGGTTACAACCGTGGACCATCACCGGGGAAACCCGAGTTCGATTCCCGCTGACTACAGGAGCTTTCGAACTGTTTGATGCGTACGGCGCAACGCCACCAACATCCAGGTCCTTCTGAGGGTTCAAAGAACACCTGACGAGTGACGACGGCCGGAGAGTAACTGGCCGAAACGTTGTGAAACTAACATCTCAACTCAAGACGGGGACGAAGGTCCGACAGCTTACATCAGTAACCCCAAGGTTTTCTTCTGTGGACATACCTAACATGCAAAAGGCACAGCACAACTCCCTGTCAAGTCTCAAGATGGCTCCCTACAAGCTACAAAGGAACACTATAGAACACCTATATTACATACAGATTAAAAAACTGTTATAATTATTCGTAGTTTCGAAAATGACAGAACTGTCATTTCTGTATGGCTAACAGCGCGGGAATTCTGATCTCGTGAAACTGATAAGTTTTCCTGCTTGGCAGTTGCCAACCGAGAATGAGTGACAAAATGAAATGGAACAAACAATGTAAAGAAATTGACTGGTGTTTAGCCCTCGCCCGTATTCGTGTTTTGCCAGCGTTTAACGTATAGGGGGGGGGGGGGGGGTCCGTTGGAATCCCATCGTCGTTTGGCCCCTGGTGGAGCTAGAGCTTCGCGGAAAAAATGAGCGTGTTGCCCGAGACGCGAGGAAGCCGATGATAACCAACTTTAAGGTCCTAGGTCATTGGTTAACCTTCCAGGCCAGGTCAATTACCCAGAAGTCGGGAAAATAGGGGGTTATTTGAAGTTCGTAAAGCGAGTTTATTATTTTTTGGCTGTTGCTGATCACGAATATCATGTTAGTTTTGATCACAGATGTCTTCGTACATTTAGGCCAGGTCAGATCAGGTCAGGTCAACCAGTAGGTGTCCTGCCGGCTATCCATAGGGAGTGTCAAGTGTCAGCTACCACTGACGGTGTCGTAACATGTTACGAAGGCACTAAAACTACTTCATAAATGATCAAATGCATGTTAAATTCGAAATCGGCCCGAAAAAAAATACCCTAGAAACATGTAAAACTCCAAAAAGTGAACCGAGGTCACCACAGGTCAATGACCTGACCTGACCTTCAGGTGACCTTCACAGTTGACACCCACAATACTGCGTGGGACCAACATCATTTACATGTTTGGACGTTACAATCACAAAAAGACTGGAAATGCGCGGATAATGTGAGCCGACTACGCCAAATCGCGATTCCGGCCAAGCATGGTCTCGAGAATCAGGTCACAAGTCAAAAACCATTTGAGTCAGGGTCATGAAGTCTTTAGAACATGTGTAAAATTGATAAACTCGAGAGGTACTGAAAGTTTCGTCGTGATCGGCCGCTTTTTGCGCGAGTTATGTGCGAAAAGCCGAGGTGGTCCGTTCGCCCGCCTATAAGTGCGAGGGTTAATTTTGGCTTTTGATGCCGAATTCTGTTTTATGTCGCTTATTTCACCTTATAGAATACAGTCCGAATTAGATTCGCTTCACTTCACTTCATTAATATTTTGTTGACTACCAGTCAACAAAAGCTCAGAAGTATATGTATTCTTTCATTTCAATCCATTATCTCTGTCAGAGGCATATCAACCTTGACCCGCAACTGACAATATGTTTTAATTACAAGAAAATACACTTGTAATTCCAAAATATTTTGCCAGTTTTGATACCGTTGGCTTGAGGACACGTGACTAGCCAAGTTCAGAATGTTCTAAGTAAAACTAAGTATCATAAAACGAAAAAATGATGCTGCTAAAATCAAGCCATTTTGATAGCGCTGTGTTGGACATGATTGCGTTTTCATGAATGTGAGGTCTGCTGCCAAACTACTACCATTTTTCTGATGGTTTCTTTTAGGATGTGTTCTCACATTCTTTTTTTAAACACTGGCATTTTATCAACTCACCTCTGAGCTTCTTTAGCCGAGAAATTTTGAAAAATCCAAAACCATATCAACTCACCACCCCCCAGGGGGTGAGTTGATATGAACTTTGGCGTTTTAAAAAAGGGGCTTAATATATACATTTTTTATTCATTTTTGCTGATTGCCTGCCCAAGGCATGTGCCATGAAACTGGCACAAAAAGAATTCCGAAAATGAATGTGACTTTTAAAGAAATCTAGAAAAACCTCAAAATCCATATCAACTCACCCCGGTTTACGGTATCGATCTCAAATTTGGTATGTAGATAGAAGGCGGTAAGGACTATCACATATCTTCTGGTTTTTCGAAAATCAATTTTTTTTATTTTTCGGCTATTATATTCAAAAAAAATATTTTTTTTTAATTTTTGGGGGTCAAAATCCAAAACATTCAAAAATCCGACATGGTAGTTTTGTAGCCTCCTAAATTCTACACCTTTATGTCTGAAACATTTTTCTGTATCTCTAAAGCTGTAGGCCTGACAGCTCTTCTCGCGAAACCCTTTTTTGGGTCGAAAATGGCAGAAATAACGTCACTCTGACGTCATGAGCGTCCAACCTATCATAGCCTTTGGATTTTTTTTTGGCACAATGTGCAATAGGTATTCACGGGAGGGTTCTGAAAGTTTGCTGACGATCGGCGCAGCGGTTCTCGAGATATATCGAAAAAAACTAAGGGGGGGGGGGCAAAAAATGCCCTTCCCACCGCCTGAAAGGTTAACGAGCGACTTACCAAGACCCGAGACGGAGGAAGTACTTCCGGTGCTCGGGCGTTCAACCCAAAAGTCTTCAAAAACGAAGAAGATTCCAGCAGATGTCCCATCGAGGCTTACAAGAAGTTTGCCGCACACCGCCCAAAGGAAATGCTGGATGACGATAGTCCATTTTTCTTGGCGGTAAAAAACTGCTAGTCCCCAGAGAAAGACACAACTTTCAAGGGTACAAGAAGGCTCCCATGGGGAAAAATAAGCTAGCTTCATTCCTCAAAGAAGCGTGTGAAAAAGCAGGCATCAGAGGAAAAAGAAGCAATCACTCGGCACGCAAAACGTACGTAAAAAGAGCTCTAGACACCGGATGGCCACAGGAATGTGTACGGCCCAGCTAACTGGGCACAAGTCTGTGGCGAGTCTAAAACGCTACGCTGTAGCAGACGTGCATGTTCAGAGGGCTCTGTGCACTAGCATCATGAATGGGTCAGAGTTTCCGGCCACAAAGAAAGACGAAGTCATCCTCGGAGGTCACCGTGGCACCCGGCGCTACCTTCGTTTTTAACATCAGCAACTGCCAAAACGTGAACGTTTCAGGAAAGTAGGCGGTTCTTGTACATATGTACATAACTGTCGTTCGTCGAGCAAAGTGAACGAACCGCGCATTACTTGGTAAACCACCAATTTAAAGACTCATAGATTAGTGCCCGACTGCATGCACTTGCGTCAGTGTCTTACCGAAATACAGTTTTGGATGTTTGATCAATGTCTTTGTTTCATCATTATTAAACGAAGTTTTTCTTTGCTTTGGCAGGTTTCTCTTTCTCAGGAAATGCTTCAAAAGTTCGCTAGTAAAATGTTTTGCCCATGGGCCGAAACCTTTGTCCAATTGCCTTTAACATTATGCGGTTTAATCCAAAAAGCTTTTACCGCGCTAATGCTAAAGGCATACTTCGGCATATGCTAAAGCAAAAGACCGCGTATGTCCCAGTGCGCATATGCAATTTATCAAAGTAGCCTTTTGTTACTTGTTTGCATAAAGCGCGTAAGCAGTGTCGACATCATTGTCCCTACCAGCTTCTAGGCGCACCCCCAGCTGACCGGCTGCGCTGTCCCCAGGCGAGCTGGCCATTTTGGCTCTGGCTCCGCTCACCACAGTTGCTCTGGCGACGCGCCTCGACCCGGAGTTCAGCAGCAACGTCGGCGACATCGTCATCATGGGCGGCAACTTCACAGGTGAGCAAATCGGCCGACAGGCGCGCACCATCGCACACTGCCGCTATCAGGGTTTGAATGTGGCCAAAATGAAGTAACTCGCTAGCCGATGAACACAATGGGGTTGGGAACTCGATTTTTTAAGAATGTATAGAAACCAGTATAACGCCTTTTGGGGCGACTAACGGAGCGAGCGAGAGGGTGGGCCTTGCACGTGCGAAATTGCGAGGGGTACCTCCAACTGACTTGTGCACGGCACCCTACTAACCGGTCTCTAGCGATGTGCCAAATTTGGGCACAATCGGCCCAGCCGTTCTCGAGATCTGGAAGCGGCACCCTGCACGTGCGCACGTGCAAAATGGGTCCCAACTCCCAACTGACTTGTGCACGGCACCCTACTAACCGGTCCCTAACTGTGTACCAAATTTGAGCGCAATCGGTCGAGCCGTTCTCGAGATCTGGAAACGACCCCTGCACGTGCGCACGTGCAGCAGCACCCCAACTCTGGCACATGGATATGCAGTGCCTAGTGGGTACCTACCTACATGCCAACTTTCAGCGCAATCGGTCAAGTAGTTACCAAGATATTGCAACAATTACAAAAGTGACACCTCTTCGTTTTGCACGTGGCACGTGCATAAGGGGTCACCCACACGCTTCGGGAATAGTCCAATACTTCGGTCCTTGGGGTCGGCCTTGATCGAGATCGTTGGTTGCGGACCCACGGACTGGGCCACTGCCCAGTAAGTGGTTCGTTGTTTGGAATTCTTTCATGTTTGCTTCATGTGGTTTGCATGAGACTTACGCCAACCTAATAACAGATATGTGGCCGAAAATATTGTGTTCATTTTTAATTAAATACTGAGTTAGAGTACTTCGTTTGTCATGTGACATCCGTGGCGGGTCGAAGACGAGATTTGGCGCTCACTTTCAACCTGGTTGTCTGATCTTGCAAGCCCCTTTTATCGACTATCTTGATCACTGCGCTGCTGTGCAAGGTATTTTCTTTCATGGGCCGGGAGAAAAGCATCGCTGGACGACAATTTCGTATTAAATGACTATGTTAATGATGTTCTCTTTTATATCATTTTTGAAGCACGCAAGCAAATCTCATGCTGTTTTGAATTTCAAGAACGTGACGTTTTGAGCTAGACACCTTAGATTATTCGGAACATGTCTCGATCACCCAACAGTACTTCAATACTGAGGAGTTCGATGCATGAAAACATTCGATAAAATGAATCTGACTTTCTGCCTGCACTGCTATTAGCGTTATGAGCGACGAAACACTTATCTCGCCAGAGGATGGACGCGCAACAATGGGTGGAAGCACACCTCGCTGTTGCAAGTGTGTATCTAACCCGTGTAGAACCTGCCGCTGCGTGAAACTGGGAAGACGGTGTGCCACCTGTCGATTCGGAGACAACTGTCCGAATTCAGTACCGAAGCTCACACAATTATGCGACATTGCTACAGAAATCGCTACTTTGAAGCAAAACAGTCGGGTTCTACCTCACATCCCAAAAGGAGCGCGTATCGCGGTAGCAGACGAGCTTGCTCACCTTATCAACGACGCTGTCGAACAGGGCACTGAGGAAGCGTGGCGCAGGCTCACGTGCTTTGGATACTCTACGCTCAGTATCAACAGAGAAGCGCGAACAGCAGAAAAGACCTCTTTGGCCACACAAGTGCGCCTAAACCTATCACAGAACAGTGACACCAACAAGGTCCGTCCTTCCAAACCATCCAAACGCTCACATGCACATCGCCCGGTGGGCGAGATGACAGCGATGTCACGACGCGTGGCCTCAAAACTGACGGACGGCGATACCCGGGGAGCGCTACGAGCTCTGACCTCAGATGACTCCTTCGCATCTCCAACAGAAGAAGTCATCAAAAGGATGCAAGAAAAGCACCCAGAACCGCCCACTGACCTGCGAAACGTTCCGCCACCTGACGACATCCACGTGCCGTTAGTGGCTTCCGAGGCCGACGTTTTGAAGGCGATCAACTCCTTTCCGCCGAGCTCCAGTGCAGGTTTGGATGGGATTCGCCCCGCCCACCTGCGCTCCCTCCTCACTAAACACACCGCCGAGGCTGGAGCTCGCCTACTCACAGCTCTGACAGCGCTCACGAACTTGGCGCTCAGCGGCCGTCTTCCGGAATGCGCAACACCAGCTTTCTTTGGCGCGTCGCTGATTGCTCTTCGAAAGAAGGACGGCGGCCTGCGTCCCATCGCTGTCGGCAGTGTGTATCGCCGAATCGCAGGCAAGGTCGCCGCCACGGCCGTCTCGGCGGCCATCGGAGCTCAGCTGCGACCAGTACAGCTTGGTGTGGCCACGAGGAACGGCTGCGAGGCGGCAGTACACGCCACCAGAGCATACATCGACGAATGCGAAGCGTCCGAAAACAGCAGAGTTATCGTGAAGCTGGACATTTCCAATGCCTTCAACACCGTGCGCAGAGATGCGATGCTGGAAGCTGTGAAAACTCGTGCGCCAGAGATATACCCGTTTGTATGGCAGGGCTACAACAACGCCGCGCCACTTTTCATCGGCGACAGTAAAATCCTTTCTCAGACAGGAGTCCAGCAAGGCGATCCGTTGAGCTCCCTGCTGTTCTCTCTGACAGTGGATTCTGCCACCAGGGCTCCAGACACAGAAATAAACACCTGGTACCTGGATGATGGAACGCTGGCTGGCCCACCATCTGACGTCATCTCCAGTATCAAACAAGTGAAGGCAGAAATGAGCGAAGTGGGGCTCGCCATAAACGCAGGCAAGTGTGAAGTCACCTTCCTGGGAGGCTTCACCGACGATACCAAGCTCAGCGCCCTGCACATGCTACAAAGTGTTCTTCCCGACATCCGGGAAGTCCCCGTGGATGAGTTAGAGCTGCTTGGTGCGCCTGTACATGACGCTCAAACAAGACGTGCGCTTCTACAAGGCCAGCTCCTGGTAGAGAAGCTTATCAAGCGCCTTCAGGCTCTGGACGAGGCACATCAGGCGTTCTTCCTACTGAAGAACTACGTATCCCTTCCTCGCCTGTTGTACCTTCTTCGAAGCTCTCCAGCCTACCGCCACCCCGCCCTGCTCAACAGGATTGACGAAGCAGTTCGCCGTGGCATGGAAGTGATCACAAACGTCCAATTGCGTGACATTTCATGGCGACAAGCGACATTGCCAATCAGCCTCGGTGGGCTAGGCGTAAGGAGAGTAACAGACGTTGCCCTTCCTGCTCACCTCGCATCTCAAGTAGCATCCGCTGACACGATCGCATCCATTAACGGCTCCGCCGCTAATCGCGTCAGTGAGCTAACGAGGTGCTTGATCTCAGAGTGGGAGCGTCGCACAGGCTTGCCTCCACCGGAAGCGCACAGGCGGCGCTACCAAAGAGAATGGGATCGAGCTGAGACAGCAAGAATCAGTGAACGGCTGCTGGAAGACAGCAAAACCGATGTTGACCGAGCCCGACTCCGAGCTGCCGCACAACCACACTCTGGTGCCTGGCTGAACGCCTTCCCAGCCGCCAGCGTGGGCACGCTGCTCGACCCTGACACCCTGCGGACGGCCGTCGCCCTGCGGGTGGGAGCAGATATATGTGCTCCTCACCGCTGCCGCTGTGGAGCCGACATTGACGAGCGAGGCCTGCACTGCCTGTGCTGCCAGATGAGTGCTGGCCGGTTCCCACGCCATGCGGAACTCAACAGCGTCATCAAGCGTGGACTATCAACCGCTGGAATGACGTCTGTTCTCGAGCCGGCCGGCTTAGACCGCGGAGACGGACGTCGCCCTGACGGCATGACGACCTTCCCCTATGCAGAAGGGAAGTGCCTCGTCTGGGACGCTACCTGCGTCGACACGTTCAGCGCTTCGTCAGTCAAGGCATCCGCGGCCCGTGCGAGCTCAGCTGCAACCGTCGCCGAGAGGCGTAAGCGCCATCGCTATGCCGACATAAGTCGACGCTATCTGTTCCGCCCTGTCGCCGTAGAGACATCCGGAGCGCTCGGCCCGGACAGTTACTCCTTCTTGAAGGAGCTCGGCCGCCGTATTGTGAAGACCACAGGAGACCGACGGGACTTTGAACGCCTCATGCAGCGCGTGTCTGTGGCGGTGGTGCGCGGCAACGCCACAGCCGTTCGACTTGCGAGCGTCAATGTAAGGCCGAGTCACAGAACCAACATTGAGCCAAAATCACTTCCATGGCCACCCACAAACTCAACTGGCACCGAAGCAAAGCTCCCACCGCAGCTACCAACCACCACGTCTCCTACGACCAGACCAGCAGAACAGGAGATACTGGATCCATTGAACATGGGACTTCCCAACAATGGTATAAGCATGTGCCAGCACGTGGGCAAGAGCGTCAATCTGGCTGACATTAAGCGGCAGCTGAAGTCGAACCGGCGGATCGGCGCCTGCGACAAGAAGGTGCCGACCCCGTGCACGGCACCCGCGGATGGGGAGGAGCGGTCGGTGCCGTCGGGCGCGCAGCTGCCGCACGGCGTCTGGCTGTGCATGCAGTGCGGCCACCAGGGTTGCGCGAGGCACGCCACGCAGCACTTTAACACGCCGCGCTCCGACTCGCACACGCTGGCCGTCAATGCCGCCGCCGACTGGGGCGTCTGGTGTTTCACATGTAACGAGAAAGTGTCACTGAAGAGTAATAAGAAACTTCACGAAGCTGTGCAGTTTGTCAAGAAAAAGCAGGGAACTCTACGTCCCGGGGCCACGCCATCCAAGGAGGACACTCCGCCTCCCAAGTCTTCCAAGGGCGCCTCCGCTAAGGAGAAACAGGCTCAAGCGGATTGTGATAACGAATCACTTCCGAAGGTCAAGGGTCTGATCAACCTGGGCAACTCGTGTTACCTGAACTCGGTGCTGCAGTGTCTGAGCCAGTGCCACTACCTGACGCACTACCTAGACATCAGCAGCCGCCCAGGACGAAAGGTCACAGTCAGCGCTGACGGCGAGACCATGGAGCTGGTGCTGCCGGAGGGCGGGCCCATCACCGCCTCGCTGTGCGACTTTCTCAAGAAGATGCACATCACGGGCACCGACTCCACCGTCTCCCCCAGTCATCTGCTCAGAAAGATCGCCCTGAAGGTGCCCCAGTTTGTGGGCTGCGACCAGCAGGACGCACACGAGCTGCTGCGAGCGCTCATGGAGCAGGCGCGGCTTGAGGATCTCCGGCGGCACCAGAAGCAGATCCTGCTCGGTCTGGGGCTGCCGGCCAAGGCCGACCCCAAGGAAGTACCCGACGACATGAAGGCGCGTGCCAAGGCGCTGGGCCACCAGGTATCGCATACGACCATCGACTCCATCTTCAGCGGCCAGCTGGTCAGCCTGGTGGTGTGTCAGGCCTGCATGGCCTGCACACACCGCATGGAGCCCTTCCTCGACCTCTCGCTGCCCGCCGCCGAAGATATCATCTTCAGCCTGCTGTCGGAGCTCGACCCGCCGCCGGCCTCGGTCAGTGGGGATTCGACGGAAGACGAGCTGAACGAACCGCCGGCCTCAGTCAGTCCGGACCCGCCGGCTGACGAGCCGCCCGCCTCGGTCAGCCCCGACCCGCCGGCTGACGAGCCGCCTGCCTCGGTCAGCCCCGACCCGCCGGCCGACCTGGCCGCGGAGGAGCTCTCGGAGCGGCTCAGCGCGCTGATTGTGGACAGCGCCGGCGCCGCGGCCGCTGCGGACTCGTGTGGGGACGAGCCGGGCCCGCTGACGGTGAACGGCCGGCCGTCGTCACCGGTGGAGGCGGACGCGGCGCCGGCCGGGCTGGTGCCACTGGTCGGGGAGAGTGCTGACAAAGCCCCCGAACGGTGCGCCGGAGACGGCGGGAGCGGACCAGGTGGGGGAGAAGCAGAGCTCTGTGCCGGCGGAGAACTGCGGAGAGGCTGTGGAGGCGCGTGAGAACAGTCTGGGCGCTCCGAACGGTCACTGCGGAAGGGCAGCCGAGGAGGCCCCGCGGGAGGGCCAGTCGCCGTCACCCGGTGAGGTGCCGGGCGGTGTGCCGACGGAGGCAGTGGCGAACGGCCAGAGCTCAACGGCAGGGGTGGCGGACGGCGGCGAACTCCAGTCTGCGCCGAACGGCGGGACCTGCGCGCCAACCGAGTCTGCCCCGGCCGAAGGGACGGGGACCCCCTCACCGGCGGCCGATCCCTCGGACGGCCCGCCGCCGCCGCTGAGCCGCTGTGAGTGGCTCAGTCGAGCGCTGACCACCCTGGCGCCGCGCTACCAGGCGGCCGCTGGCGAGTGCAGCCTGCTCACCTGCCTTAACCAGTACACGGCGCCCGAGCTGCTCACCGGCAACAACAAGCTCGGTTGCGACAACTGCACCGAGCTGCGCAACAAACGGCTCACGGCGGCTGAAAAAGCAGCTGAGAAGAAACTCGGCACAGTATACAGCAACGCCAGCAAGCAGCTGCTCATCTACAGTCCGCCGCCGGTGCTGACCATCCACCTGAAGCGGTTCGAGGTGTGCAGCTTCAGCCTGCGGAAGGTGAACCGGCACGTGCAGTTCGGCGAGCGGCTCGATCTGGCCCCCTTCTGTTCCTCCATCAGCCAGGACCTGCCTCAGATGCGGGCCGGCCAGCGGCGGGTGCTCTACTCGCTGTTTGGTGTCGTTGAGCACAGCGGTCGACTGACCAGCGGCCACTACACAGCCTACGTGCGCGTGCGCCGCCGTCACGACCAGCTCACCGTCACCCCTGCGCGACTCACCACACTCGTCACCGACGCGTTCGCCGTGGCGTGTGAGCGGGCGAGGCAGCGCGCCGAGCAGACCCGACCGGAGACCACGGACGGACCGTCCCCGGTCAGGCCCGCAGAGGAGGGCCGGGAAGACGGGGAGGGCGAGGACCCCGCCGCCGCGCCACAGGAGTCACAGACGGATCAAAAACAGCCCGCCCCGGAGCCCGAGACGGAGCCGGAGCCGCAGCCGGAGGCCGGGCGGTGGTTTTACGTGAGTGACACGCACGTCACAGAGGTGACTCTGGACAAGGTGCTCAAGGCGCAAGCTTACATGCTGTTCTACGAGCGAATTGTGTAAGCGACTGCGGTAGCTTGGGATGGTGCTCTGTGCACGGGGCTGTGACGGCGCGCGAATCGTGTCCCTCAGTCTGACCGAGGTGTGATTTCGGAAAGGTCGTTTTTGAATATACCAAAGTGAAACGCATCGTGACACGGCGACACCGAGCGACCGGCATCACCTGATTTAGTGGCATTGTTTTATTGTGTCCGTCTGTGTGTGCATGATACACTGATGATATTCATGGTGGATAGTTTGTTTGAAATAAACCCTTGTACGATAGGCGTTATCACAAGTGTATTCGCGGCCATTGGGGCGACGTAAGAAAAGAAGAAAACATCTGGCCCCAAGAACTTTGAATTATCAGTTAGCATGCAAATTTTCCTTGATGTGTAGAGAATCTACGAATAATTATTAATGGAAATTGCATTTAAAATTTTCCTATTATGTTTTTTCCATCGTTTGAACAATATATTCTTTTACTAAGCTAGAAACACTGATTATAAATAGTTCCAGCATCATCGTCAAGAACAATAAGGACGGCTTGAAGTGAATACAACTATCTAAACGGTTTTGTAAGATGTGAAGATCCCTTCTAAAATTACCTGTAGAAGTATTGAAGGCAAAAGTTCACCTTTTTCACAAGACGGATGTCTATAAACTTATTCAACGTGTGACAACTCAGCCGGTATTTAGTCGCCTACAGCCCAGCTTTCCCTAATGACCGCTAGAGGCGCTGCTATCGATGTCCGCCCGTACCGCCTAACGATGTCCAATACTTGGTAGAAGGAATGAAGCTACCCTGCAAAAATTACCGCATGTAAATCGGTCAAGTGGTTGCTGAGATATCCCGCGAGTTGCTTGGGGGGGGGCGTTCAACGCCCCCACTTTTTTCGCCGGGCCATAGCATAAAAACGGCGCGCCGCAGGCGCGCCAAATTTTGGGTACCTCTAGGGAATTGATAGAAGTTTATTGTGACAAAGTTTCAAAAAAATCGGTCGGAAACTTTTTGAGATATCGAGGTTTTAGTGACGTCATGATTTCTGAGTTTTCGACCAAAAACGGCATATGTTCAAAAAACCATATAAAATCACAGAATAGACATACAGACATGCCGTACACGCCATTACACTGCCAATACCATGAACAATCAAATAGCTATCTTCGATTATTGATTATCGCTCCGCATTTTCCAAAATCTTGAACTGAATCTTTGCAATTTCTCGTGACTACCTCACGACCATGATGCCTACATGCATTTCTTAAATTTAACTTTTTGAGCCAAACGCGTACACATATGATAAAATGAATGTCACCATCGTCTTCTACGCCCCAAATTACCTATAAAACATGTGTCACAGGCTGCGAATATCAGTTTTGATTTTCGGGGATATGTGCCTACCCGGTTGACCTGACCTTGACCCTGACCTATGCTTGACTGACCCCTACATGGAACTGACACTCTTGTAAGCCTTATATGATGGATTGTGCACCGTTTTGACAGTGTTTATGACGAGAGGCGCCCATTGCGAAGTCCTGAAGTCCATGCTACTGAAAGCCCGATTTCAGGTGTTTGACCTGACCTTGACCCGACCTGTGACCTCAAAATTTAACTTTAAAGTATTCATCTGAAGCGTCTCGTCGCGTTCTTTCGTTTGCCGCCTCGTGCGTTTCGCTGCGCCTATTGGTTCTCGAGTTATCGGCTGGGGGCATTTAACGCCCCCCCCCCCCCCAGCAAACGGTGGGTGGCCAATGGCCGAAATACCCCAGCAACTGCCGGGATATAAGCCTCGCAAAAGCGTCCGCACGGCCGGCCGGTCGGCCGGCCGCTCATGCTCAGAAATTTCCGTTAATCTAAGGAAAGACTACGCTCGCTTCGCTCGCTCCGTAATCAAACTATTTTCGCAGAATTTATGGTGCATACAATTTCCTCATAAAATCAATATGCTGAGACACAGACTTCTCTATACATGGACTGTGCACTGATCTGGCCGAAGTAGCATAAGGGGCCCAAAATTGTGGCAATACGTTTGAAGCATTTGCCAGGGAGCATGGCCATTTTTCTTTGAATTATTCATTTTAACGTTCTGGAACCTTCGCTTAAATGGAAAACAAAACATTTTCCGCTATGTTTTCCTGCCAGAATTGCCAATCTTGAGTCAAAATTCCAGGCTGTGGACTTAAATATCAAGCGAAGATCAGAGGCATGCAAGTGTTTCTGTGCATTTTGAGTTGTGTGTTCAATGGTAGGTACTGTCATAAAACAGAAAGTTATACTCCCAGCTACAAGTGGACTACTTTTCACCATCGATCAGGTTGAACAAAGACAGTTTTGGTTCCCACACGTATGTATTCGTAACGATTCCCAACGGCCAGCATGGGCACAAACACCGATTTGGTCCACTATCCCAGCCCTTGGGCCGATTCTCCTGGGACGTCTTGGGTCGGCTCGTCAGAAGAGGCAGCAACAGCATGCTCTGTGATCTCTGTGACGGCTCGCTGGTCGTTTTCCAGGCGTTGATGAGATACAGGGTGCATGCTACATGTTCTTGAACAGGCATGAACTCAGCTCGCGCCCGTTGGTTTGCGGATCTTGTCCGAGTCCACACCGCGCCCACTGGTGCGCGTCGGCGGCCCCTTTCGTTTCTTGCTATGCACTTGGCTGTTCACATCCTTCACGTGGTTAGACACGAACACGTTAAACAGCGCTCCGGCCATGGTGGCGAGGATATTGCTGGTAAACTTGTGCCCCCTTCCACAAGCCACTTCCTTCAGTTCTTCGTCATCGCCGAGCATGTTCTGAACCACAGATCTGAACACATTCTTGGGACTTGAACTGCCAAAGAGGATGGTGCGAGTCTCTGACTGTGAATTCACCAGAAGTCTGTAGAGCTGGCAGACCTCCATGACGACTCGCAGGCACAGTTCACTCGGTTGCAGGAGCTTTCCACGGTTGAGGAGGTCGGTGAAGCTAGCAGCCACCAGCTTTTCTTCAGCATTCTCTGCCACCACGGTTACCAGTTGCGCCCTTAGCCCGTCAGAGAGTAGCGCGCGACACTCATCACATTTGTGAATCTTCTTGACTGAGTGGGCTAAATAGCCTGCTATGTGGTGCAGAGCCTGCTGTGTCCCTTCTGGGACGTCTTGGGCTGGGTCATCAGAAGAGGCAGCAGCGGCATACTCGGTGATCTCAGTGACGGCTCGCTGGTCGTTTTCCAGGCGCTGCTGAGAGACAGGGTGCATGCCAGCCGTCACTGTGCTCAGACCATAGCCTGAGAGCCAAATTAGGCTTTTTACGCGGACGATAGCCTGTCCTTCAAAAAATTGACGAGAGCTCGCCCAGAAGTTGCCTCCGGCCAGTTTCCGGAGATGGCCGAAGTGACCTTCTAGCCGGTCGGATTGAATCTTGCCAAGCAGGACATACTCGAGATCACACTGTCTGAGCAGATACTTGGCCAGCCCGACCAGCCCTCGACAGGTTGCTGCCACTCCACGTATCGTGTCGAGCGACATTTGCGTCTTCTTGTTTCCCTGGGCTTCCCAGCGCAGCATCATCTTTCCGAACTTCTCGATGTATGCCAGCCCTTCTTCATCTCCAGTGGAAATAGGCTGCAGAGTCGAGTCGTTGCGACGAACATGCTTCCCAGGGGACTTCACGTTGACGATGTCGAACCACCTCCGAACTTGGTGCAGGAACTCTGCTGTACCGTTTAAGGAGCCGTACTCTGCATGTTGCCCATAGTAGCGGAGCGCAGCGATGGTTGTCTCGTGAGTGGCTGCTACGGCGAGCTGCACGTTCACGCGCTCTATGCTTGTTGGATGGAGCACCTTATCCGTGAGTCGGTATGCCATCTTGGCATCAGAGCTGTACTCGATGGAGTGTACCTTTTCCAGGTGGCTGAGGTGAACATCCAGAGGAGGCCCACCTGCATCGAGTGGCGGACAGTGCAGTTGTTTTTTGTTCAGGAGGTTGAAGTACATGTTTTTGAACAAGTGGACTGAGTCGTACATGGTGTATATCCTGTCATCACTGTGTGGACTCCAGGGATTCAGGATATACTCCTGATGCCTACCATCTTCTCCAAGCGCTCGATGGAAGGCTTGGTTTGTTCTGTGTTCGTCAGTTGTAACGGACACTACACGGTACCCAAGATGGGTGAGACATCGCAGGACTTGGAAGAAGATTCTCTTCATTTCTTGGGTTGTGACGTGGGTGACTGGCGACATGGTTACCAAGTCCTCGTAGTTCCCGGCAACCGACGAAATGTGGGTGCAGAACAAGGTACTGGCGACAGCTGTTGCTTCTCCGCTGCTCTCCCAATGCAGTCTTCCTCCCGCCAGATCGAGTGCTGTGGCACAGTAAACCTCGTCCATGGCCAGATTTACCAGCCGTTCTCTTGGAGACAACTTGGCGACCCGCATCTCCAAATACTTGATGGTCCCGATCTCCTGTCCCTCTTGCACGCTTAGTGCTGACGTAAGTCTCCGGAGAGTGACTCTGTGTGGCAGGACCAGAAGACCCGAGCTGCGCATGTCTTCATACAGTCGGGGACTCGTTCGGCTCCACACCACTGCAGTGGACATGAGTGTCGTGCTGTACCTCCTCCTTTTTGCTGGACTGAGTCGGAGTTGCAGCTGTTCAGCGGCGAACTCCCCAAAAGTACCGCATGATCCAGCTGCATCGTCCGTGCTGATTTTCTGCAGAAAATGCAGTGCAGTCATCACGTTGCCATCTTTCAAAGACTGTGCCTTGAGGAACGCCAGCACGTTCAGGACCTCAGTCGTCGTTTCGAAGCTCCCGGGAACGCTTGTCAGATCAGCTGCCCTGAGAGTAGGCCACTCGTTCCCGGCTGCGTACAAACGGAAACGAAGATCACTGTAGATCGTCAGGTTTCGTACGATGACTGGAATACCTTGATCTGTGTCAAATGCCTCCATTCTGATCGTCACAATGTCCTCCTGAAGTTCAGGAACATGCATCTGTACGAGCCGGTACCCAGTCGGCAGGTCCACCGTAGAGAGCTTTCTCACCATGTCGGTAAGAGATGCCACGTTCTCGGAACGAAGCATGGATGCGGCTTGTTCCTCCCACAGTTCTCTTTGCAGCAGCATTCGTGCTGTTGGAGTCGCGCGTATAGTGGGTCGTGGAGTCTCCTGTCCGCTCTCATTCCTGCAAAAGGAGAGAAATATTTCACTTAACAACTGCGTTTAGCAACGGTTGCAAAATATATGGGAAACAAATTAGCATACATGGGTAATTTGGACATTGCCGGATAAATGCTATAAATTGATAAATGTAGCTCGGAACTTATATACACAAAAAGAAGTTATATACAGTTATATACACAAAAAGAACAATTCAGCAGCATGTGCGACCCTTTTTAACCGCTATGTATGCATGCAGGTTAACAGTTCGGCCTACGGAGGTCATGTAAGGTCAGCTTGTAAGGTCGGGTCGGGTCAGAAAAGGAAAAGATTAAAATGTGCTGAAACCGACTCCAACTCCGGGCCGTCAGTTGTCTGGATCAAAAGTTATTCAAGAAAACCATCAGAAGTAAAAACGAACATTTTTCTTCGGTTACCTCTGGTTGGTAACCCAGTTTTTGACCTGACCGAAAAATGACCGAAGTACTTTCTTACTGTTTTTTTACCGTTCTTTCGAACGCCGCCTACCGCTTGTCTCTACGACGCCCCCCCCCCCCGGCCCGCTGATGGGGCACCGGCCCGGCGCGGGTTAACGTCTGACATGATCACATTAATGACGTAACAGATCAAAGGTCATTTGAGGTAGAGTTCCCAAATTTTCACAGGTGTCAAAATGTAAAGACCATCCTCAACACCTAAGATGTCCTTAATACCTTACTAATGCCCATATTGCTTTGATGAGGTATAAACATATCAACTTACTTGTCCCGGGGTGGGAGCACTGTTGGAACTGCGGTTGGCTTGAGGCGCCGTCGCTGACGGTCGGTTCTTCTTGTCGTGGCAGTGACACAAAAGTCATCACTGGAAAAGTGGAGCTCACAAACCCCACCACTTTTAGGGTATGATTCTTTTACACCTCGTCTGATTGCTTCCAGCCACTTCTTTCGCAATGCACATTCGCGTGGAAAGCTAAATACCGATACCTTTCCCTTTCTCTTGTCACTTCCTCTCCGATGCCGTGTGATTCTATATCCAGAATAACAATTACGTACCGTACACTTCCGTGTCATCAAAAACCCTTTCAAAGGAAAATAGAAAAGATGGAAAATAGACAACTAAAATCATAGGCTAAATATCCTAAATGTGGCGAAGCCTTGCTTAATTTTAGGGCCTTGGCTTGATTGTGGCAGGATTTCAAAATAAAGAATTTGTGTGCAACTCATTTGTGCTTATTTGCGGGAGATACCTCCGATATTCTCAGATATCATTTACCACTACTATTTTCATGAAAACTGTTATTGTTTTTAACGATTTTTTTTGTTTATATCAAAATCAAAACATTTTTTTTTTTACTTACTAGACAGATAAAACTTCAAACAATATCCATGTTAAATTTTGTCAGGTTTGCAGGGTTCTTAATAAGTTAAAACTAGGTTCACTTTTGGGCCCCTTATGCTACTTCGGCCAGATCAGTGCACAGTCCATGTATAGAGAAGTCTGTGGCTGAGAGAAATGGGGATAGACAGATGAAAAATGTTTTTTAATGTTCTTGAAAAAGACGCTCTTGATGCTGTTACGTCACATGCCACCTTCTGCGGTTGACAATAATTTTAATGGTAAATTAGGCCAAATACGTGTTGAGAAGAGCTTTTGCCCTTCAGCATCTTCCGATTCATCATGTTTTTCATTTGAAAATTCGAAGTAGGTACACAAAATGTTTACCATGCGCTCAATGTTAAATGGAAACAGTGCACGGCAGACGCATTAATTTTTGAGACTGAACCTTTCATCCGTGAATGCTTAGCATAATGTAAAGCTAAAAACAGCGAATGGCAGAATGAAACAAACAACCTCTTTCACATATAGAAATAACATGCACCTAATCGGTGGTGCGCCAGATGCGCCGTTGTTTTAGCATTAACCCTCGCCCGCACATGGGGGGGTGGTGGTTGCCACCCCCCCAGGTAGTCTTTCTGCTCTGCACTCAACATTTTTAGAGCTAGAAGGCTGATTTTTCGTATAGCTGCTCCTCTATCCTTTCTTGATGTCCACTGAAAATTTCAAGTTTCTGTGATTTTTGGTTTCGGAGATATGACCTTGTTTTTCAGGTCATGTCATGACCCAAATGGACAATTCTCAACATCTTGCGCTTGCCATGGGCCTTGTGAGCTTTTGACACCCTGATTTCGGCCTTTTTTGCCAGTCTTACCTCCCACCTATCATGGAACATGTTGTTCGACGATGTACAGGGGTCAAGGTCAGGGTCAAGGTCAACCTAGGTCATCTAAGATAATTGCGTTTTAGGCAAGCGGAATTTACTTTTTGTGAAGTTTTTTGACTGCATTTTTGGTAAAAGCTTCTCAGATCATGATTTCATGTAATATGGACCCAAAAACAATCGGTGCACACATCAGTATACACACAGACACACACAGACATACAAACATATATAATTGACCTTGACCTAACTTGACCTGAAATGACCTCAGCAGCAAAATTCTGGTCGGGTAGTGTGACAAAGAGGTTCTAGCTGGCTTGGCACCAGAAAACAGCATCGTCATCGGTATTTGATAAGCAGCGCACTTGATATCCAACGGTGACCCAAAACAGCAATATTTTTTAGTTTGACCTGACCTGGAAGGTCAATGACTGACCTGAGAAGGTAAAACTGGGTATCATTGGATTCGTCTCTTCCCAAAAAATCTTTTTGGTCTTTACTGCTAAGCTCTATCTCCAACAGGAACGAAATGGCGCGGGGGGGGGGGTGGCAACCCCCCCCCCCCCCATGTGCGTTCTAGGATGGGAAAATGGCATGTGCGGGCGAGGGTTAAGACCAGGTCGGGTCAGGTCAGGTCAGGTCAACCAGTAAGGGTATTCGTAGTAGGTGTCAACCGCCTCTGACAGCTTCGTAACATGTTATGAAGGCACCAAAACTACTTCGTAAATGTTCAAATGGTTGCTAAATTCAAATTCAGCTAAAAAAACTAGCCTAGAAACTTGTAAAACTCGAAAAAGTGAACGAGCTTACCAAAGGTCAATGACCTGAACTGACCTTCAGGTGACCTTGACATCCACCCTAATGCATGGAAGCAACATTTGAACATTGGAAGAACATTTGAAACCACGAAAAGCTTACAACCGCGCGGCTAATGCGAGCCGACATACGCAAAATGGCGATTCCGGCCCATCATGGTCTCGGAAGGTCACAGGACAAAGGTCATTTGGGTTAGGGTCATATTATTTTTAGGGTAGGTGTAAAATGGATCAATGCGAAGGTACTGAAAGGTTTGTCGCGATCGGCCGCTTTTTACGTGAGTTATTCGTGAAAAACCTTAGGGGGAGGGGTCGCATCAACGTCCCTGTGCCGGCGAGTGTCCCTCTCCCGCACATGCCATTTTCCCATCCTAGAACGCATATGGGGGGGGGTGCCACCCCCCGTGCCATTTCGTTTTCCTGCTGGAGATAGAGCTTCGCGGCAAAGACCAACAGATTCTTTGGGAAGAGGCGAATCCAATGGTACCCAATTTTACCTCATTAGGACAATCATTGACCTTCCAGGTCAGGTCAAACTAAGCAGTAAGCATGTTGCTGTTTGGGGCGAAACGGCCCCCTTACGGGTGGTAGGGTCCGCCGATAGCCTTACGGGGCGCGGGTTAAATACCGGAATTGTGCTCTACCGCGCCCTGATGGGGGGGCATTTTGCCCCCCCCTGTGGTTTTTCTTAAATAGCGAGAAAACGGCGGCGCGCAGCGCCGCCTAATTTTGGGTACCTTACCGGGCATCAATTGGACACCTTCACACAAAATTTCAAGTCACAGGTCACCTCAGGTCAGGAGTTATTGAGGTCAAACTGAGGTCATGTTCAAGTAAAAATAAGCAAAAAACATGACATCTTGAAACTCTCACCAATTCTACAGTTAACAAGCAATTGTAAAGTTCTTTATGTGGTTGTGTAGAGAAAAGACGCCGCTACAAAACTGCTATCTCGGATTTTCAAAATTTTGGGATTTTGACCCCCAAAAATAAAAAATTGATTTTTTTTGAAAAACTAAAAAATTCCAAAAAATTTTGAATTTCGAAAAAAATGGAATATATGTGATAGTCCCTGCGCTCTTCGATATACATACCAAATTTTAGATCGATGCCTCTTTTTTTGGCCAAGTTATAGCGAAAAAACTTAAAAATTGATGACGTCAAATTTTTGAACTCAATTTTTTGCAATTTTAGACCTCGTAGCGCAAAACGGAGACCACCATTGAACTCCCCGTGACGAGCTGCATCGAATCGATACCCATTTCATGCAAACATATCAACTTTGAAATTTGACCTAATTTGACCTGACCTTGACCTGACCTTGACCTGACCTTGACCAAAACGTGACCTAATCTGGCCCTAAAGTCTGTCTGACCCACATAATCGCATTTGTCATGTAAAATGGACCATAAAACATGTATCACACAACACTTTCATATTGTGACCCCCCAGTGACCTGACCTCTGTGACCTGACCTGGTATCAGTGACCTCAAATAGCAAAATATGTGTTTGAAGAACATTTCCCCATCGATGATTTTCAATGAAATGCATTTTACACGATTTTACAACGCATTTCTTGAAATGCCTATAAACGGTGAAAATTCGACCTTTGACCTGACCTGTGACGTCATCGGTTTGACCGAGGTCAATGAAATTGGGTCACAAGGTAGTTTCCCGTTGGGGCTATCCAACACCGTTTACCGCTTGTCGCTATGTTGCGTGGTTCTCGAGATCTGAGGGGGGGGGCAAAATGGCCCCCCATCAGACCGCGTTGCTCGGCAGACCCCATCTGGGCGCGGGTTAAAAGACGGCCCAAGGTCACCTGACGCCAGTATATTTGCAGCGTCTTATATTCACGAAGGTTTCAATTTCCACTTTCTTCAGCCGAGTGATGATAACCAATAGCAAGGCTCTCTAAATGCAAGCCGTAATCGCCACGCAGTATGTGGAAGGCTTTTGATGTCAATACATACATACATACATTACATACATGCATACATACATACATAAAACCATATTTTCTGCGCTTTTCGCAACATTCATTAACTCAAGCGCATCTGTTTATTAACCCGCGCCCTGGTGGGGTCTGTTTATAACGCGACCTGTTTGGGGAGGGCTATTTTTTGCCCCCCTCGTATCTCCGAAACTACTGGCCGAATCCACAAAATTCAAACGGCATTTGAATGCCCAGTCAAATTTGTCAGGGAACTCCAATTTCATTGAACTCGGGGTCACCGATGACGTCACAGGTCAGGTCAAAGATAAAATGTTTTGCCGGTCACAGGTCTTCTAAGGAATGCGCTATATGATGTAACATCGAATAAAACGCATTTTATCGAAAATCAGCGATAGGGCGTCAGTTGTCTAGTGCACATGTTGCTATTAGAGGTCACTGATAACACCAGGTCAGGTCACAGGTCAGGTCACCACCCAGTAAACATGCCGACGTCGGCCTGACGTCAGGGTGACGTCGATCGGCATGCCGACGTCGGCCCGACGTCGGTCCGACCTCGGCACGACGTCGGCTGGATGTCGGGTACGCCCGCATGTACCGACGTCCAGCCTAGGTCCAGCCGACGTCGGACCGAGATCAATTGCTGAGGTCTAGCCGACGTCGGGCCAACGTCGGGGCGACGTCGGGCCGAGGACCGACATCGGCCGCTGTTTTGACCGTTAAAATGATATAAAATGCATGTTTCATGTTTCATAAAGAGCTTCTGTATTCAAAATATCCTCAGGAAAGTCAAATCCTCTTCCACGCCGCAACCCCCTGATCCGGGCTGGACGGGAAACTTTATCCCATTTGGGATTGCCCGTAAGCCGAGCTCGCCCGTAGCCGGGTGCGGTGAGTGCTTGGGGGCTGCTCGGCCTATCCTTTGGTCAGGCTGAGCCCCGGCAACTCACCAGGGCCGGGCCCAGTTCATATAGAAAGGCCAGTCGGCAATTGTCACTTTGCCAAAGTGCCACTTATCAAAGGGACACTTTTGGAAACATTAGTGCTGGTGTTGTGTAAGGGTGGCTGTATGAATCCATTTGTGGGGTCGCCATTTCCAATAAGTGTCACGTAACAGCAATGGGACTCTATATGAACTGGACCCAGGGTGCTCGCCAAGACCAATGTCTCCATCCTATCATCCTTCCGGCTCTGAAATTGTCTTGTCAGACCGAAAGGGCATAACCCAACAAAACAAACTAAATTCGCCATCTGGCTGCGTGGTGTAGTGGTTAGCGCATTAGCCTGGCGTTCAAATGACACAGAGTTCGAATCCTGTCGCCGGCTGATGCTTTTGGCGCGTTATCCCAGTAAACATGCCGACGTCGGCGACTGGGGGGTTCGAATCCCGCCGCCGGCTGATATTTTTGGCGCGTTGTCCCAGTAAACATGCCGACGTCGGCGACTGGGGGGTTCGAATCCCGCCGCCGGTTGATATTTTTGGCGCGTTGTCCCAGTGAACATGCCGACGTCGGCCCCGTCGGTCCAACGACAAACCATCTCGTCAACCTCGGCAAACGACCTCGGCCCGACGTCGGCTCGACGTCAGCTGGACTTCGGCTGGACGTCGGTACATGCGGGCGTACCCGACGTCCAGTCGATGTCGGGCCGAGGTTGAACCGACTTTGGGCCGACGTCGGGCCGAGCCTCGGCCCGACGTCGGGCCACGTCGGCATATTCACTGGGCAAGGGTCAGCACATGAACCCAATTTTACTAGGGCTGTTTGATGCATGTTTTATGCCCAATTTTTCATTTCAAACTCAATGGTGTTGATTATCAGACTATCAGGAACGGCTTAGGTCACTTCCTGGTGGAGGTCAGGTCAATGTCGGGTCAAAAAAGTCAAATTTCAAAGTTAATATTTTTGCATAAAATGGGTATTGATTCGATGCAGCTCGTGACGGCGAGTCTAATGGTGTTCTTTGTTTTGCGTTACGTGGTCTACTAGTAGAATTGCTAAAAATGGAGTTTGAAAATTTGACGTTATCAATTTTTGAGCAGTTTTTTCGCTATAACTGGGCCAAAAAGACAGTTATCGATCTTAAATTTGGTATGTGAATAGAAGTGGGTAAGAGCTGGGGCATTCCACGATAGATCGACCAAGGCCTAACACCCGACCATTTTTGATTTTGATGAAATCTTGTCTATAGGGTTCTCTTATGCCCTGAAGTCAATGGTGACAACGCCAGGCCCCTACGGTCAGCGGTTTAGGAGATATAGCCCCGGGCATTTTGACGAGGTCACTCTGCAGAGTGATTTTTGAGGTGCTATATCTCCTAAAGTAATGAAGGAAATGCATTAAACCTTTGCATCGTTGTGATCGTGGTGAAATGGGCAATTAATTGGCCATCTCGGATTTTCAAAAAAATGATTTTGATTTTTAGCTGTGACGTCATCAATTTTTAAACTTTCTGGCTACCCCCCTAGTACATTAAAATTTGCCATTATTTTTGCTCAGAAATAAAGTTCCGTCAATTTCCTTTCGACTGGGAAAAAACAAAAATGGTAATCTTTCTACAAATATTTTATTTTATTTTTTGAAAATCGCACTACAAACTCTGATTTACAGAATCGGGTTATTAAGCAATATAAGACATATCTGCGAGGACCAGTTACTTCCAAAAAGAGGTTATCTGGGTTTCGGCATATAATATTCTTCTCTTTAACTTCACTTTTGATAACAAAAAAAAAAAGAACTTTAATATTACTTGCACAGGAGTCAATATAATGGCAAAATTATACATACTTTTGAGCTGCCACAGCTGCCTTGTTTATCAACGTAGCTCAAATAAGTAAAAAGTGTGTTTGTGTGGCCGTGATCTCGTTCCTGTCTTGGTGCTTTGCCGTCTGTTATTGCAACTGCAATAGAAATGCACTCCGACTCCGTTGTTTATGGCTTTTATTGCATCCAGCGTTGAAAATGATGATTCGCTGATGAAATACCTAGTCACATTACACCACCTTTTGCCTTCCTGAAACTACCAATTATTTTGTTCGTTTATAATTAGTCGGTTCGTAAATATGCTTTGCAAATCGACTGTCGGTTGGTCATTTGAGCTACGTTGATAAACAAGGCAGCTGTGGCAGCTCAAAAGTATGTATAATTTTGCCATTATATTGACTCCTGTGCAAGTAATATTAAAGTTTTTTTTTTGTTATCAAAAGTGAAGTTAACCCTCGCCGGCCGAGGGGGGGGGCGGGTGCCGCCCCCCCCCATAGGGTTTTTTCGCGGTAGCTCCGAACACGCTGGCGATAGAGAGCTGAAACTTGGCATACCTGACCTTTGATCCAAGCCGCATCTTTTGACACCAACCGCATTTTTGGGTCAGGTCAGGTCACTGACCTATGACGTCATAAGTGAACCTCTGCACGGTCTTCAGATGTCGCAACTTCGCAACGCCCTCACTGCCAGAGGAGATGTCACAGGGAAATGAAACTTGCAGGATCTAGTATCCATTATGAGTCCCACAACTTGTATATCTCGGAATTTTCCTAAAGGTCATATGAGGTCAGGTCATTTTCGTGACCTCACCATTATACCTAAGTCAATGGGGAAAAATGAAAACTGCTATTCTGGCGCCGGGAACGATCTCCAACTATCTCAAGCACACAGAATCGTGATTTTATGCACTCCTTGCAAGGTTAGATGCGTCACTTTTGCAATGTTGACCTTGCGTGACGTCATTTATGACGTCATCAAGGTCATATTAGTTTTTCGTCAATAACTCTTGATCAAATTGGGCTAGCGAGTCGGAAAAGCCACCAATGGACTCAGGAAAACCTGCCGAATCGAATGATATGCGACATGACCTCTTTCGACCAACTTCGTGACCTGGGGGTGCTGACCTGACCTTGACCTGAGGTCAACACCCCAAGTTGACCTGACCCGGACAAAAAGTATACCATTCGACGCGCCTGAGCAAGACGAACACGATGCTGCCAAAATCGGCGCTCTGCGGCCGTTTTTTTTGCGAAGTTATTCACCAAAAACTGAACCGTACCTTGGGGCACTTGACCTGACCTCAGAGGTCACCGGTTGACCTAGGACCTTAAAATCGGGTACCAATCTCTGCGTCTCGTAACGGCGCACACGCTCGTTTTTTCCGCGACGCGCTAGCTCCACCAGGGGCGAAACGGCGAGGGGGGGGGTCGTACCCGCCCCCCCCCCCCCCTCGGCCGGCGCGTATGTAGAAAACCAATAGGTCCGGCGAGGGTTAAAGAGAAGAATATTATATGCCGAAACCCAGATAACCTCTTTTTGGAAGTAACTGGTCCTCGCAGATGTGTCTTATATTGCTTAATAACCCGATTCTGTAAATCAGAGTTTGTAGTGCGATTTTCAAAAAATAAAATAAAGTATTTGTAGAAAGATTACCATTTTTGTTTTTTCCCAGTCGAAAGGAAATTGACGGAACTTCATTTCTGAGCAAAAATAATGGCAAATTTTAATGTACTAGGGGGGTAGCCAGAAAGTTTAAAAATTGATGACGTCACAGCTAAAAATCAAAATCATTTTTTTGAAAATCCGAGATGGCCAATTAATTGCCCATTTCACCACGATCACAACGATGCAAAGGTTTAATGCATTTCCTTCATTCCTTTAGGAGATATAGCACTTCAAAAATCACTCTGCAGAGTGACCTCGTCAAAATGCCCGGGGCTATATCTCCTAAACCGCTGACCGCAGGGGTCTGGCGTTGTCACCATTGACTTCAGGGCATAAGAGAACCCTGTAGACAAGATTTCATCAAAATCAAAAATGGTCGGGTGTAAATCTGATAAAATTTTGGTCGATCTATCGTGGAATGCCCCAGCTATCACACATATTCCGTTTTTTCGAAAGTCGAAAACTTTTTGGATTTTTTAGGAATTCTATTCAACAAAATATTATTATTTTCTATTTTTAGGGGTCAAAATAAAAAACTCAAAATTTCGAGATCGTCATTTTGTAGCCCTAATAATTCTACACCTTTTATGTCTCAAACGTTTTTCTGTATCTTCAGCGCCATAGGCCTGACAGCTCTTCCCGTGAAACCTTTTTTCTGGGTCGAAAACGGCAGAACATGACGTCAGTCTGACGTCATTTGCGGCCAACCTATCATAGCCTTTGGAAAAGGTTGGGTCAAATATGTAAAATTGATGCCCGGGAGGATACTGGAAGTTTGGTGACGATCGGGGCAACGGTTCTGGAGATATATCCCCAGCCAGCCATCCCAAATGGGGCCCACATGGGATCGAAGTGGGGAATCTGGGCGAATGTGGGCTGGGCTACATCTGGGTATGTCATGGGCGTCCAGATGCGCTAAATGGGCTAACTTTACGTGCTGGACTTGGCTTGCGCCTCCACTGTGCCGCTACCCTGCCTGATCTGTGCCGCTACCCTGCCAGACTCCTGATCTGGCAGCCGCCTGGGCACACCCTTGCCTGCGTCCCTGCGAGGTCGCTGATACTGTGCCGCCGGCGTTCGTTGTGTGGTGGGACTATAAATAGACGCAATACGGCGCTGACGGACCGCTCGGGCCTCTACACTATCGTTACAAACTCTTCTCCTTTTTCACAATAGGTACGCATCCACGTTTCCGTTCTCTACCGGCCGCCGGCCACTCACCTGCAGTGGTAGCGTAGGCCGTAGTGTAGTGGTTAGGGTCCCTGCATCATGTTCAATAGGTCTTGAGTTCGATTCTCTGGGGATATATATGTTACAGGCCGTATGAAAACTCAGTCCGTTTGCAAACGGCCTGGCCCAGTCAGGCCGTTTGCAAACGGCCTGGACAGCCCAGTCAGTATGCAAACGGACTGAAAAGTCAGGCCGTTTGAATACGGGCTGAAATTCCAGGCTGTATGCAAACCGCCTGGAATTTTAGGCCGTTTGCAAACCGTCTAGGCCGTATGACAACTTTCCAGACACCAGGCCATTTGCAAACGGTCTAGGCACTTTGAAAACAAACTGGTCTGCATGAAGATAGCTGGACAATGTTGAATTTGTTGAAGCACGACCATTTCATGACATTACATGGCACCATGAAATCATGGTCAGGAAGAGATTAGCAGAACTGAGGCCCGGCCCGTAGAGCGCCCGGTCGACCCGGGCTTCCCCCCGGACTTCAGTTTCGCCTTCCACCGCAATAGTCAAGTATTGCCGGCGTACGCCACCGGCCAGCCGCCGGCGGTCGACCGGGCGCGGTGAGGACCGGGATATGATGCAGCTCTCATACAACACTACCATAACCCCTACTTTCATTTGTCTTGGTTCTACCCTGACTAAACCACTCTATCGTTTATATTCAGGGTTCTGCCCTTTTCCCTCTCCAAACGGGCCTGAAGTTTTCCGTCCACCTCCCCTTCCTTCCCCACACACCAATAAATATTACGGTGGAAGCCGTAATCGCCACGCCATATGTGGAAGGCTTTTGGTGTCAATACATACATAAATGCATACATACATACAAATACGAAACGGCATCCTCAAACAAAAAGCAGAAGTGCATCAGCAACACAATTTGCTTACGTCGCCCTACGTACTGCCTGTGGTGGCTTCACCAGGCTCCATCAACTGGATGGCCGATAAACACAGGGTATATAGAACAACGGGTACACCAACGACGCGGAAAGCGCCCATTTTACCTGAACAAGTTACAGGGTAGGTGATATATTTTTTTTATATGGAAAAAATGGGGAGCATTCATTCTGGCCAGGGTTCATAATGTCCAGGGTACGCTATGCCCAGTGTCAAAATGGCCAGTGCCTTGAATGGGCCAGAGTTCATAATGTCCAGGGATTGCATGGTCCAAATGTGGCCAACTGGCTGCAGATAGGGTATATTCAAAGAGGCCAGGGTTCATAATGTCCAGGGCACGATGTGTCCAGTGTTCAAAATGGCCAGGGTTCATAATGTCCAGGGCACGCTGTGTCCAGTATTCGAAATGGCCAGGGTTCATAATGTCCAGGGCACGATGTGTCCAGTGTTCAAAATGGCCAGTGCCTTGAATGGGCCAGAGTTCATAATGTCCAGGGATTACATAGTCACTGAAAGTGACGTCATTATGTAAAAAACACGGAATCAGCTCAATGCAAAGCAGTGCAGTGCCGAAGGCAATGCCTTAGGAGAGATTACAGGCAATAGTAAATCAAATATTTTTAGGTTAAGTGGTTATGTATCTGGCTTCAGGCCGAAGGCCTGAAGCCTGATGCATAACCACTTAACCTAAAAATATTTGATTTACTATTGCTTGCAATCTATTCATGCGAGAAACTATTTCCTTATCCCTGGTAGGCAAACATCATTACCTTAGGTTAGGTTAGGTTAGGTTAGGTTAGGTTAGGTTAGGTTAGGTTAGGTTAGGTTAGGTTAGGTTAGGTTAGGTTAGGTTAGGTTAGGTTAGGTTAGGTTAGGTTAGGTTAGGTTAGGTTAGGTTAGGTTAGGTTAGGTTAGGTTAGGTTAGGTTAGGTTAGGTTAGGTTAGGTTAGGTTTGGTTGGGTTGGGTTGACTATGTAATCCCTGGACACTATGAACTTTGGCCCATTCAAGGCACTGGCCATTTGAACACTGGACACATCGTGCCCTGGACATTATGAACCCTGGCCATTTCGAACACTGGACACATCGTGCCCTGGACATTATGAACCCTGGCCATTTTGAACACTGGACACATCGTGCCCTGGACATTATGAACCCTGGCCTCTTTGAATTTACCCTATCTGCAGCCAGTTGGCCACTTTTGGACCATGTAATCCCTGGACAATGTGAACACTGGCCAATTCAAGGCACTGGCCAATTCGAGCACTGGACACATTGTGCCCTGGACATTATGAACCCTGGCCTAAATAATACGCACCCGAAAAAATAGAGTATTCCATTCTGAAGAGTAAAGCCAAATTCATAAAGCAGTTATTTTTTTATTATATGTACCAGAAATAACATACTAACCATAGTTTAAAACTTAGTCTAAAGTTAGCTGAAAAGCATATAGTTGATACTAAGATGGAAGGAATCAATAGAAGGCGGAAATGGCGCAGCTGTTTCATTCGTTAAATGTGTTCGCAAGCAGGATTTACGTGATGCTAGCGACATCTATTAAGGTAATTGGGGGCGCTGATTGGCTGATCGAGTCCGTGAGCAGTATCGCTAATTTACGCTAGTACAGGGTTGCGGCAATGTGCGCATGCCCAGGAACTTATGCTCTCATGGAGGGGCTTTTGGTACCTCGGGCAGCGCCCAATGCTTTTTGGACCTGTTATGACCTCCGCATCGAAAAACGCTAGATAAAAAGGTTGTAGAGGACGCTTAAGGCTACCTTTCCCCACAATAATATCAGCACTTTATCTTTTAGGTTACGTGTGGGGCTCGCTTGAAAAAGGTCGATTTAACATGGAAACCCTATGGGGTAGTAGTTTTTGAGCGCCCATTTGGCCTAATGCTACCAACTGTTACTGGCTACCCCTGGATAAACAGGCGGACCGAGAAATTGTATTATTAGTAATTTTGTCGGGAAAATGGCCGGGCCGAGCATCTGCACAGTAAGAAAATGTTGGACGTAGACGAGTCATTCGGCAGAATGCGCAAGCATTCATGGATACAACCTGATCATCGACCAACCTGGATCCATTAAGTCATCTTCAGAGGCTGTTGTACTTCGCCAGACCGTTTGAAAACTGACTAGACCGTTTTCAAATTGTCTAGGCCGTTTTAAACTGCCTAGGCCGTTTTCATACGGCCTGATATTTCAGGCGGTTTGCAAACGGCCGGCTTTTTCAGGCCGTTTTCAAACGGCCTGACTGGGCCAGGCCGTTTGCAAACGGACTGGGTTTTCATACGGCCTGTAACATATACAACATACATACATATATATATATATATATATATATATATATATATATATATATATATATATATATATATATATATATATATATATCAGAGTATTTGGGCAGGATATTTTCTTTGAGGCATATGTCGTTAAACAGCACCGCAGTTTTGGCTTTAGATAGTTTTCTGTTAAGTTTTTGTATCTTGTTGAAAGTTTTCTTGATTGAATCAGGAACTGTATTGATTATATACATATATCCCAGCTGGGTGCTGCCCATGTGGGTCCCAACTGCAGGAAAGCCCATATGCGGGCTCAATACGGCCCCAGATGGGTCCCACATGGGCCCCGTCTGGGGTGCCCAGATGGGACCCAGTTGGACGCCCGTGACATTCCAATCTGGGTCCAAGGTGGGCAGCCCAGATGGGTCCCAGTTTGGTGCCCACTGAAGGCTGGCTGGGTCGAAAAGTCTGGAGGGGGGAAAATAGCCCCCCACCAGGGCGCGGGTTAAAGGGACCCTCCCACATTCAAAAAAGTTTATGAATTGGCATGAAAGTGATGTCGCTCGGTTCAGAAAGAGCGAAAACGAATATCTACCAAATTTCACCTAAAAATATTCACCGGTTTTCAAGATATTAGACTTTTACTTTTGTTTACTTTTTGGGATCTCCGCTGTTCCTAGCGACTTTATTTGGAAGCAATAGTTTGGCAGCTGAAAGTGCGGCACTTGTTGCGCGCAAAGCAGCATATAACACCGCGTGCTACAAAACGTTTTATAGTCAAACATTTAAAAATCGTTAGATATCTGCGCTGATGTCACACATTCAGAGGGGTATTCCTATGCATTAGCCCCTCTGAATCAAAATGCTGCAATTTTGACATTCAATATTTCCGATTTAAGGCATTTCTCGGTGTTGTGAGTGCCGAAACCGGTAATTGTGAGCCAGGGACCCCATTTAGGCTATCTCAACTCAAATCTAATGTTAAGGCGGGAGGGTCCCTTTAATGACCAGTCAACTGACAACTACACATGGATGCGTGCAGGCCACACAAGACAGCGTAAGCCGGGCGCGGCGGCCGAGCCGAAACTGGGGCCGGGGCGGGCGGTAGTTGGGTAGGAATATCGGCTCCTGCAAATTTTGCACTAATATGCGCAATTAGCTTTTATGTTGCCCTGGTGTAAATTTGAATCCTGCTTCATCTAAAAAAAAATCAGAATGGAACTAGAGGAAACTACCTGTTGTTTCCTTACCTAAACTTTGCTGTTACATTCCAGATTCACTGTAGGAGAGCCTTCATAAAAAGCTACAGTAAATTTTAGTTGAGGAAAAAGTGTACAAAAAAGTTTGCACTTATCAGTCGGCAACTTCATAACGAACAATCAATCGGCAACTTCATAACGAACATGTTGATGCATAATATGTGGGATTTCCATTTGGTGTCTATCAGCAATAAGACTCAGAATATCCGGCTCAAGAAACCTCTTGCTCCGCGTCGGTTTCCGAGTTCTGGGATACCCCATCTTTGGGGGCTGATTTCAGTTATTTTTGGTCACCTGGAGTAGTTTTTTTGCCTAATTATAATAATTTGATCAATTTCAAATCGATCTATATAAAAAATAATCCGAAACTCTGGAATCGTCCGTGGCCTCTCGTGAGGGCGTTTCCGACCAGTGTGCTGCGGCCAGAGCCCAAAGTGTGAACAAGCCACACATTGATAATATTTTCTTTGACCTAACCTATGACGTCATCGGTGACCTCGAGGTCAATGAAATTAGGTTTCGCTCGACAGATTTCCAGGTTATCAGCCGCCCTTTGTATTTTAACAATCAGCCCCATAGTTATGGAGTTAGGAGAGGAGAGGGGCTATGAATAACCCATCCCGTGCTACGTGACACAAGCTAATACTAAGTGCAGACTTCCAGGGTTGACGAAAATGTTGCTGCTTCCCTCTTCAGCTTTCCCATTGGGTCTGTAAAACTGAGTCAGTGTAGCATTTACATGACTATGAGGCATGCTCGACAGAGTAAAAGATGCAGCTCTAGCGTGTCTTGGTAGAACATATTGTTCATTAAAACCCGTGCCCTACTGGGGTCTGCGTGTAACGCGCCCGTAGCACTCAGTGTTATCTGTATCCATCATGTGTATTGTGTATCCTGTGATAACTGCGCATTCATGTCATTGTAGCTATTTCTATGGGTTGACTTCACCTGTAATTGGGTTTTTACCTGTTGGTGACTAATAAATCATACAATCATGCAATCATTCAATACCCGGCCACTGCTGCCTGTCGGCCAGGTCTGGGAAACACCACAGTGGCCGGCGAGTTCAACTTTTTCACCGACCCAGAGGCGGCTCACGTCGTCATCGCGTCAGCGCGGCGTCCCATCACCATAGCCACCTGGGAGCTCTGCCTCCAACACAGCCTGGATATGGTGAGTGAAACCACAGCCGGGATATGGTGAGTGAAACCACAGCCGGGATATGGTGAGTGAAACCACAGCCGGGATATGGTGAGTGAAACCACAGCCGGGATATGGTGAGTGCACTCAAAACTTTTTTACTACCTCCTGGAGAGTTCATTTTCATCAAACCCGCAAGATAATAGTATATTGAAAGGGTAACTCGCTGCTACCATTATGTGCATAGTAACGGTACGTGGTTAATATGAACTTATTCGCCAGCGAAGAGTATTATTACCATGTAAATATCAATATTACTCTCGCGATCCAGAACATCACGAAAACTCTTTCCTCCTGGGTATCGTGACTCGGGTACAGATAGTCGTTTCATGCGTGGATCTTGTTTACCCTCGTGAAGATGATATTTGAAATGGAAACAATCAGCCAATCAGAAACGAGATCGGCCGTTTGCGGTTTGAAGGCCGCGCGCCAGGAATTGCCTGTCAGTTTTCGGCCGTTGGTCTCCGAGAGCGGATGTGAGCAGTGTCGGTGCCGCGCGGCGTGGCCGTTGGTGATTGTGCTTGTGTGTTGTTCATCACCTATAGAGCCTCTGTGGACATTTTATTGTAAGTACTGATGTGCTAGAGCATTGCGTGCCGTTGAGTGGTGCTAATTTGACCTGGTTAACAGGACCCCGTGCACGGCCACGTGGCCTAGTGTTGTGAGTACGTACATTAATTTTGTTGTGATGCTACAAGTGTATGCATTTTGTTGGTGACTTTGAAAAAGCCTTGCACTGTAGTGATCCAGTCTCATTATCTCACGCAGACGGGCGACCACCCAGGAACGCCGTCGCTCACTTCAAATATTGTGCGCTCTGCCTAATCCAATATGAGGTCGCTGAATGTCTCGTATTCATATTCAAATTGCATTCAAGTTGTATCGTGGTGTTTATTTACCGCTTGAGCATTGCTGAACGCTTTGTATAAATTTGTATGAATAAGTGAAGAGTCTCACAATGTTCATGGTTGGTGTGCCCCTCGTATTGTTTGTATGGAAGCCAAATATACCTACATTGTTGCTCTTGAAACATTTTTTTTTTTAGTTGGTGAGCTCCGGTTAACAGAAGCTTCGTGAAGCTTCTGAAGGAAGCGTCTGTGGGTCTGTTACCATCCTCTGGGGGGTTTACACTAAAGGAAAGAGTAAACATTACCATGTGACAAAGGGTAGGCCATAAGAATATACTCTCTGTAGGAGGGTAAAGCACAGAGTAGATGATGCGTTACTCCCTAAAAAAGGGTTCCGTTAAAGATTTACCCTTTCAAAGAGTGTAACCCAAAAAATGTTACACTCTAGACAAGAGTAAATCAAAAGATTTTACCATTCAGAAGATGGTAAAAAACGTCTGTGTGTCATGTTACCCATCCCTGGCGAGTTTACTCTTCATGAAAGAGTAAAATTTACCATCTGGAAGGTGGTAAAAAACGTCTGTGTGTCAAGCTACCATGCTATGGCGGGTTTACCCTTCAGAAAATGGTAAAAAAGTTTTCAGTGTGAAACCACAGCCGGGATATGGTGAGTGAAACCACAGCCGGGATATGGTGAGTGAAACCACAGCCGGGATATGGTGAGTGAAACCACAGCCGGGATATGGTGAGTGAAACCACAGCCGGGATATGGTGAGTGAAACCACAGCCGGGATATGGTGAGTGAAACCACAGCCGGGATATGGTGAGTGAAACCACAGCCGGGATATGGTGAGTGAAACCACAGCCGGGATATGGTGAGTGAAACCACAGTCTGGATATGGTGAGTGAAACCACAGCCGGGATATGGTGAGTGAAACCACAGCCTGCATAGCCTGGCGGCCGCTGAGCCTCCGTGCCGCCCGCGGGCCACTGGGGGGGGGGGGGGGGCAACTAGATGCCCTCTTTACTTCTCCGACGATATCGTTGCATTGTGAAGAGAAAGAGAAGCGAGAAGTCGCACACATGTTCCTGAATGGGTTGCCGAAGTGTTGTCTGAATTTCGTGTCGATCCCATTTGAAATGATGGCACAGCGACGTTATCACAGTGACGTCAGAAGTCCAGTTAACCCTCGCCCTGGCAGGGCATTTTTCATAACACGGCCTGGCAGGGGGGGGGGGTCGATGCGACCCCCCTCGCGATTGGCTCCTATGGCACCTAGAAACACCAAATTTGGTAGGTAGGTGGGCCCCCTGGAGTTCTCGCCCCTGTGCAAATTTGGTTGCTCTAAGTCAATATTTAGGGGGGTTTTGGGGGGTATAAATATAAGAATTTCGCTAAAAACAGGTCAACTTTTAAGCTTGCTTAAGTGTACTTAAAGTTTCTCTTAATTTTTTAGTAAACTTTAATTAATTAAGTTCAAGTTAACCAAATTGCATCATATCGCATATCATTCGATTCGGCTGATCACAAGGAACACAATGACACCATTTTTAAGCTCTAGCGTCATTATGTGCCAAGTTATTGGCAAAAACGTAATTTGACCTCAGTTGATCTCATTTGACCTGACTCATGGATAAGTACACCAAACAAAGAAGCACCTAGTGACCTGTTGTTAAGTACTGTGGTTTCAAAGCACAAAAGTGGTAGAACGAAGCGGATAAACCAGTATTTTCCGAATTGAAGCGGATAAACCAGTATTTTCCGAATTTAGTATTTTGCCATAGGTTTAACATTACGACGTAATGACCTCTAACTGACCTCAGGTCAGTGACCTCAAAAAACCCGAACTATATGTTATACAACTCGGTGAACTTAGCACATCCTGAAAGTTTGAAGGAAATCAGTCCAAAACTGTGAGTTGGACAAATGGACAGGTGCAAAAAGAAAATTGAAATTTGACCATGACCTTGTACCGGTTTTTCTGACCTGGTGACCTGACCCAAGGTCACTGGGACTTGAAATTTTCAGTTTATATGTAAAAAGGTTGCCGCATAGGCTGTGCCAAATTTGGCGGCGCTGCGCGACGTCGTTTTTACGCTATCTTCGAGAAACCTTAGGGGGGGGGGGGTCGCATCGACCCCCCTGCCAAGGCGAGGGTTAAAGGTTTGCGTTTCTTAACTTCAGGGCCTCGTCTAAGGAATTTTCACTGGGGGGGGGAAGGGCAGAGACTCAAGGAGCCAAATCTAGGTTGTATTTGGAGCGTCTTTCGCCCCAACAAGCTCTGTCCCCATAATATTCAAGCTTCTCGACGAATGTTTTCCTTCTTTAGGGAATCATGTTTTCCTCATCCAAGAAGGCAAGAAATCCTTATTCCTTATCGCCAGCCACCCCTACTCGCCGCGTCGTCCACGCCAGGGTGGTGACAGAGCTGGACTCATGGTCTTCCGGCGGGCAGTCCATGGGAGTCGTGGACTCTTTCCCATGCGCTACAAGGAGTTGTTTTTGACCTTGTTCAGGCGCTACAACACGGCCATTCCGAGCTCAGCGGCGGTGGAGAGGGTGTTCTCTTTGGGTTCAGACATCCTGAAGCCCAAGAGGAGCACCTTTACTACATCTTTGAACTTTGAAAGGTTCGTGCTGCTGACTAAGGGAAACGCGCACCTTCTTCAATTCGAGACCCCTGAGGAAGGAGACACGCTGCCTAGAAGGGCCCGAGCAAGGAGAGCCAGGAACTTCTTCGACATGCTGGCCAACCGTTTGACCAACATGCCGTCGAAGTTCCCTGGCTTTCCGTAAGGCCACCGGTCCCGGACACGCCGTCCCGACCAGTGGCCAAGAAGTTGGACTCGCAGTTGTCTGGCACCGTGCAATATATCCAGATAGGTCTTCATAGTGTGCATATGGCTTGTTTGCTTCGCATACTGTACGAGAAAAAAATTAAAATTTTCGCTCTTCAAAGATTTCCTTTTGTGTAAGCAGCTGGATAATAATGGTGTTGTATGAGCAAATGGGTTAAATATTATTTAGAAGCTTATTCCTTTCAAATAATTTATCCTTTCGATCTCTTTCTTTTTTGAAGTTATCGTTATCGTTATCGCGTTATCGAAGTGACCGATTTTGTTATCGACTCATCGTTATCGAAGTCGTCTACCTCGAAAAAGGTTATCGAATTATCGTTATCGAAGTCGGGGTCAAGTTACGAGTTCCCACCACTGTTTCCTTGTATGCGCTTCTTGACTCCTCTGGGTCGTGCAAGGTAGAGTTAGAACATTTCAAATGAAATATTTTCTGACTGAGAATAACCGAGCAAAATCGACAATTGATGCCCTCCAATGGACTGAGAATCGGCCTTATCCAAGCAAGTTAAAGGTAGTGTGCCAGATTTCCTGGACCGTATGGAGAATGGCCCAGATAAGGAGAACCGGATTTTTAGAACTTATCTATACCTTCAAAACTCATGGAAACGTCTTAAATTCTTCAAATTTTGAGTACCCCAGTGCGAAATTCGCCCCGACGGCTTGTCGGTCGTACCCCAACCACATTTCACACCACTATGAACAATAAATGCACACACTGCGATAGGCGTTATCACAAGTGTATTCGCGGCCATTGGGGCGACGTAAGAAAACAAGTGGCTCCAAGAACTTTAACACGCGCAGTGGAAGGGGGGGGGGGCGGATTTCGCCCACCCCTCCTGTTTTTCGCCAATAACTCGCGTCGCAAACATATTATTAATGTGAAATTTCGGCTACCTGTCCAGAATTGAATTGCGGATCTTCTCGTGCAAGAAATAAGGAAATCGGTTCCCAACTTTTCTAGTAATAGCTGTGTAAAGTCAAACAAAGCGCCGGCCGCGGCGCGGCGGCCGGCGCTAGCCGTTACGCGCCGCCTGAATTGTAGACTGTGCCGGGGCGGGACGGTTCCGTCTTTACATCGCGCTCCTTACCGCTGATTATATTAGATTCGCGTCAAATTCGGTGAGAAGACTGAGAAATGTACAAGCAATCATATGGTTAAAGAATTTTGAAAATCGGCCGGTAACAATTTGAGTTATGAGTGTGTAAACACAAAATTGTGATTGCCGCGTTTCCCGCGTCGGCCGATCCCGCTTCAGCCGGCGACATCTTACCCTTAGCAGGCTTCTAACTACCATATTTATTGTTGGATTATCTAGAAATTCACCATACATACTCACAAATGTTTGTTCTTTCGTATAGTGAAAGAAAAAAGAAAATCGGCCGGTAACTTTTTGAGTTATCGGCGTGTAAACGCAAAAAAGTCGCTAATATGGCAGATTTGACCACATTTGACCTCATTTGACCTTGAAGATATTGACCTAGGGTCATGAAATTCACACACAATAGAGTTCCCCATGGCCCCCACCTACCCTCCAAATTTCGTCTTTCTAGCTCCAGTGGGAGCTGAGATCTTAGGGGGGGCGACATCCGCCCCCCCTTCCACTGGGCGTAGTACTCGCAACCCTTCCACTGCGCGTGTTAAATTATCAGTTAGCATGCATCTTTTCCTTGATCTCTAGAGAATTTACCATTAATTGCTAGAGAAAATTGCATTTAAAATCTTCCATCTATGCTTTTTTCATCGTTTGCACAATATGTTCTTTTATTAAGCCAGAAATACTAATTAGAAATAGTTCCCGCATCATCAAGAACAATAGGGAAGGCTTGAAGTGAATACAATAACATAAACGGTGTTGTAATCTATGTGAAGACACTTCTAAAATTGCCTGTAGAAATATTGAAGGCAAAAGTTCAACTTTTTCACAAACAGATGTCTGTAAACCTATTCAACGTGTGACAACTCAGCCGGTATTTCGTCGCCTACAGCCCAGCTTTCCCTATTGACCGATAGAGGCGCTGCTATCGATGTCCGCCCGTGCCGCCTAACGGAAATCGCTATTACCGATATGCTCATCCAATCAAGTTTCGATAAACCCGTTCATCATCATCTCCTGCGGTTTCGAACACGCCTGTTACGTGGTGCGGTAGACCGCGCCCAAAGCCAGGGCCCCGGTAACGTGAGGTAGCCGAGTCGGGGCAGCGTGCGCTGACCCAAGCCGGGGCCGCGTGTCCTCCCGGTGTCATGTGATAGCCCGGGGCTGCCCGCGGGGATGCATTAGACCGCGCCCAAAGCTGCGGCCCCGGCTTGGGTCAGCGCACGCTGCCCCGACTCGGCTACCTCACGTTACCGGGGCCCTGGCTTTGGGCGCGGCTTCTGCTCATACTTTGTGGTGCGGTGGTGGTGCGTCGGGCCGCGCGCTCTGACTTCGGCCAAGAAAAATGCGTCAGCTGATCATTGTCATTTCTGCCACTTGCGTGTGGTGAAATGGGGTCATAACTTAAGAGACGGCTTTTTCATATCAATTATTTTACATAAAATCATATTTCAAACCATAAATAATGTTTGACAGCCAAATAAAAGAAACAATACCAATACAGGCTTACAGTTTAAGGCTCGACATTGTGTTGTCACGATCAGACAGCTGATAACTCATTCCCGTACGTCGTAACTCTATAATGACCTTTGCTTATTGTCACATGTGCGCCGCATTCGCGATTGTTGCCGACGCCTGTTTGCAGGTCAGCCCACTACAGTTGTTATACATATCGAAAAACCGATAAACTTTTAGGCGAAAAAGGCACTATTCCAGGCCCATTTTTGATTTTTTTTGCAATATTAGGTAAAAACAGAAGCTTCTTATCCTAGGAAAAATAAAATGGGAAATCTTTCAAAGGTGGCACACTACCTTTAATGCGAGTGAATGCGGGGACAATTGCGGTAATAAGGCGGTCTTTTCTATTTGAGTATTCCTATACCGTCTTTTTTGCAGATGGATGGTTGAAGACGCCCTGCACCTGAAACCCTGAAACGAGACGCCCTGAAACGAGACCCTGCGCCCTGCACCATGTCCTCGTGATAAATCGTAAAGTCAAAGAGCTCACGCTGAGCTCTGTCGGCTCCAAATCAGTCTATGTAGTCTGTTGGCCAACTGATAGCTTGAGAGCTCACTAATCAGTGCCAGCCTTTGAGAGCCCCATGTAGGTTCCTGACAGACGAGAGCCACGCTGGCTTTTTAAGCCCCATGCCGACCTTTGATAGCCTATGTTAGCTTGAAGTAATCCTGCAGGACATGCGCCATTCTCCGACGACTCTACACTGGTATCTGAGGTCCCAGGTATGTACATACCTTATAGCTTATCAAGTGTCCCATAGGCATGCTACTTCTGTGGGCCTTCGCCGGCTGGCGGAAGAGACAGTCGACAGCCCATCAAGCTGCGCTTACGATCACCAAGAACGGAGGCTTGCTTCAGTACGATCAGGGGGTTACGGTTCTATGCTGCCACATAGGGAGGGCTCAGGAGACAGATGACGTCACGGGGTGTCAAGGTTTTGTCGATTTTTAAGACTTTGCTGTGCTGTAAATTTTCTTGTTTAGGCTCTAAGGGAGCCTAAAGGTTAATGTCAAACTGCCTTAGAGGATACAATCCTCGAAGATAAATATTGGCGAAGATTGGTAGACACCCGCTGACGTCATCTGTCAAGGTCACCGATGTAAACAAACGGCTAACCGTTCTACCTCCTATATACGGCCTTGATTACGATTAGTGACTTTTCTCACCGCTCACCAGTGACCTTCAAACCAGAAGCTAGACGTGGCGTAATGGGACCAATGATAGGTAACAAACATCAGATTGACGCCCTGAGGACATAACAGCACATTGTCACGTAAAGGAGAATATCCAGGACACGGAGTTGGGCGGCCTGAGAAGACGAAATGTAACCTATTGCTGAGCGAAAAAAGATTGGCATTGCGATAACAGTCACAGATAATCGGGTATATAAATTCACTTACATTGCATCGATGTTTTCTTCACTCATTTGTCTTTATGTGCGTTGACGCCTTACAGTAAAAATTAATTTGCCTTTTCGCTCTTGCCGCCCCCGCCCCCCCCCCCCAGTAGGGACATTTTGCCCTGACTGGGGGGGGGGGGGCAGGCCGGTGACTGCGGGGGTTTGGCCCCCCAGTTAACATGTTAGACGAGGCCCTGCCCCTCCTTCACGGGCGAGGGGTAACCCTTTGTTTGTATGTTGGGGGTTAGGGGCGCGCCGACTGCGAGGTCATTTTGCGCCCAGAGGGTTAACCCTCGCCGGCCGAGGGGGGAGGGTAGATGGCTAGATGCCGTCACCATGTATTTTTTGCGGTAGCTCAAAGCACGCTGATGACAGGAGACTGAAATTTTATATGCCTATAATGACTGATTCAAGCCGGATCATTTGACATCAACCACGTTTTCAGGTCAGGTCAGGTCACAACGTCTTCTCAAGTAAACCTCTGCACGGTTCTAAAATGTTGCAAAGCCGCAATGCATTTAGTGTCAGTCATATAAGCCTGATGAGGGAAATATGGAAACTGTTAATTTAGCGCCGGAAATGATCTTAAATGAAACTATAGCTCAAGCACATCAGAAATCGTGACTTCATACATTCTTGGCAAGGTCCAATGCTTCACTTTTGCATCGTTGATCTAGCATGACGTCATTCATGACGTCATTAAGGTCATAGGAGTGCTTCGTCAATAATTCCCGATCAAAATGAGCTAACCAGTCGGGACAGCTATGAATGGACTTTGCAAGACTTACCGAATCAAATGTTATGCAATATATCCTCCTTTCAACAACTTTGTGACCTTTGTTGCCCTGATATGACAATGACCTGTGGTTAACATCCTATGTTGCTTCACCTAAATACAAAAGCATATCATTTGACGCGTCTCAGCACGGAGAATACGATTGAATCAAAATAGCGACAATGCGACCACTTTTGCGAAGTTATTTATCAAAAACCGATCCTATGCCTTGGGGCCCTTGACCTGCACTGAGACAGTCACTGATATTTTAAAATCGGGTAAAAGTCGCTGCGACACGTAACAACGCAAACGCTCGTTTTTTTCGTGAGGCTCTAGCAGCTAGCTCAATTATAGGAGCTAAACATGGGGTGGATTAATCTCTCCCTTCTCACTCACTTTTTGGCCAGGATAGTGTTTGCAATGGTTACTAATATCTAACATTTAAGAATTCAAATGACCCTTTTTTGTCCCGCCCAAGTCTTTCAATTCAAGGTCATAACACCAGGTCACGTCAAGTGACCTTACCAAGTTACCTCAATGGAAATTCATATGCTCATCATATCTATACCGACTAACCGATCACTTTGGAACTTTCAGCGATTTCAAGGGGCCACAGTATATGTATTTGGAACGTATACTCGGCGAGTTTGAAATCGTTGACAGCAAGGTTAGGTCAATTTTGAGATCTCTCAAGTCAATGGGAGAAAATTGAACTGCGCTTTTATTGGACGGAACCCCTAATAAACACTCCACATGCGGTGCTTGATGAAATGCAATACTGAATGAGAAAATTCTTTGTTTTGCTGGGAGCCACCTCTTTCGGGCTGAATAGGCCCTTGCAGAGATATGACATGACTATGTTCCGGTGTAGTAATTGGATTGTGCGAGCCAGCGATAGTGATTTGCGGAAGCGAGACTGTCCCCGTGGGACCAGATCACACAAAGGTGTTGGGACGGTCCGGCCGTCTCCCAAACGGTCACCCGAAGAGGAATATGCGTCATGGATCCGACATCAACTTGGGGGGATGACCTCAAGTCCAGAGAGGGAAGCATATAGACTAGGAGTGATGCGGATTGGTCTTTTCTGAGGATAGCGAGAACGGATGGAATATATCACCCTTGACCCTTCCTTATACCTCTGATGTTATCTAAGGCCGTTAAAGCTCCTAAGCATTTTTCTTGGTCATGGTATTATTAACAAAAATATGAAATCCAAGAGAATGAAATAAATATAGAAACTGTGGTCAACAGAACATTATCAATGGTCAACATAAACATGATCACACACCAAGTTTACATACGAGCCATGTAATAATTGTTTTTGAAAGACATGCTTAAGTTATGAAAACATCTCGTGTTTGTTTAGCTCCACGATACGGATTTAGTATCCTGTTATGCATCATGACGATTTCTTGTCAGCTCATCACCTTCAACATATAGATCAAATTTCCCAGCTGAGCAGAGGCAGCGCAGCACGGCCCCGCTCTACATCACCGAGAGTCTCAACCCCAGCAACAGACTCATCTATTCTGCCCTGCTCGACGCTAGAAGGCCGGAGAACGGAGGGAAGATCGCCTCCGTATTCACCCGACGAGGACAAGTCTTCTGCAGACTGGAGAAAGGCGGCGTCAACCATAGGCGTAGGAACGTTTTCGAAAGTGGGGGGGGGCCAGGGTCCCAGAGGTCCAAAACCTAACCTACCCCCAAAATCCGATTTCTCCTCGGATTTCGGCCACTTTGTTTTCGCAGACATGCTCAGAGGTAAAAAAAAAATCGAGACAAAAAAAAAGAAAAAAAATTGGTTGAAATTTCAGGGAGTCTCCCGTCCATAAACTCAAACTGATGGACGCGTTCCCCTGTCCTCCGCAGCCGTTGGCACCCATGCAAATTCCAGAGGCATCCAGCAACTTTTTTCATTACGAGCAAGCGTGAAACGTGCAAAGCGAGTCTTTTCAATATACCTATAAAAATCAGCATGAACGGCCCAGCTAGGCTCAGCCAGGCCTATAACGTTTTTAAGAGGTTTTATATCAGCGACCACTGCAACTGGGCTGATTGACTATCACTTATCAGAGGCCGGTGTGGGACTTTTAGACAGTCTGGGCCTTCAGAGGCCAGTTTAACCCTCCACGGCCCGGTCCTATAGGTTTTCTACATACGCGCTGGCCGAGGGGGCGGGGGGCGGGTACGACCCCCCTCGCCGTTTCGCCCCAGGTGGAGCTAGCGCGTCGCGGTAAAACGAGCGTCTGCGCCGTTACGAGACGCAGAGATCGATACCCGATTTTATGGTCCTAGGTCAACCGGTGACCTCTGACACCGTTCCGTGCTTCTATCCTCAGGATACTGAAATCCTTCTCCTCCACACCGCAACCCCCTCCGGGCTGGACAGGCAACTTTATCTCATGCGGGCTGCTCCCTTGGAGCGGCACCGCTGCTCCCGAGGGAGCGCACCCCGTAGCCGGGTGGAGTGAGTGCCTTGGGGCTGGGTGGCCTGTCCTCTGGACGGGCTCAGCCCCGGCGACTCACTAGGGTGCCTGCCCAGACCAATGTCTCCCCCTATATCCTATTATCCTTCCGGCTCTGAAATGGTCTCATTGGACCGAAAGGGCCTAACCCAACAAAACAAACAAAAACCGGTGACCTCTGAGGTCAGGTCAAGTGCCTCAAGGCACTGTTCCGTTTTTGGTGAATAACTTCGCAAAAAATGGCCGCAGAGCCGCGATTTTGCCAGCATCGTGTTCGCCTCTCTCAGGCGCGTCGAATGATATACTTTTTGTTTGGGTGAGGTAAACTTAGGGTGTTGACCTCGGGTCACGGTCAGGTCGGCGTCCCCAGGTCACGAAATTGGTCGAAGGAGGTCATGTCGCATATCATTCGATTCGGCAGGTCTTCTTGAGTCCATAGGTGGCTTTCCCGACTCGCTAGCTCAATTTGATCGGTACCTAGTTATTGACGAAAAACTAATAAGACCCTTATAACTTCATAAATGACTTCGCGCAAGGTCAACATTGCAAAAGTGACGCATCGAACCTTGCAAGGAGTGCATGAAATCACGATTCGGTGTGCTTGAGATAGTTGGAGATCGTTCTCGGCGCCAGAAAAAGTTTTCAGTTTATCCCCATTGACTTATACCTAATGGTGAGGTCACGAAAATGACCTGACCTCATATGAACTTTAGGAAAAATCCGAGATATACATTATACAAGTTGAGAGACTCCTATTGGATACTAGGTCCTCCAAGGTTCATTTCCCTGTGAAATCTCCTCTGGCAGTGAGGGCGTTGCGAAGTTGCGACATCTGAAGACCGTGCAGAGGTTCACTTATGACCACATGGGTCAGTGACCTGATCTGACCCGAAAATGCGGTTGGTGTCAAAAGATCCCGTTTGATTCAAAGGTCAGGTATGCCAAGCTTCAGCTCTCTATCGCCGGCGTGTTCGGAGCTATCGCGAAAAAAACCTATGGAGGGGCGGCACCCGCCCCCCCCCCCGGCCGGCGAGGGTTAAGGCCCTCAGGGACCAGTACAGGGCCTGCAAAGGGCAGGATGAGACCTTAAGATGCCGACTTGGGCCATCAGAGGCTAATGTGGGTCCTTACAGGCCAGTATGGGCCCTCAGAGGTCAGTGTGGGACCCTAAAATGCCGGCATGGGCTGGTGTTGGACCCCAGAGGCCAGCAGAAGACCCTCAAAAACCAAGATGGGCCTCAGAGGCCAGCATCGGGTCTTCAGAATCCAGTGCAAGGCCCTCAGAGACTAATGCGTGTCCTTACAGGCTAGCATGGGCCCTTAGAGGTCAGTGTGGGGCCGTAACAGACCGGCATGGGCGGGACTTGGAACCTAGAGACCAGCGGAGGGCCCTCATAGGCCAAGGTGGGCCCTCAGAGGCCGATGCGGACCCTTGGAGACCGGCATCGGATCTCCGGAATCCAGTGCGGGGCCCTTAGAGGTCAATGTGGGACCCTAAAATACCGGCATGGGCCGGTGTTGGAACCCAGAGACCAGCAGAAGGCCCTCAAAAACCAAGATGGGCCTCAGAGGCCGGCATCAGGTCTTCAGAATCCCGTGCAAGGCCTCATAGGCTAATGTGGGTCCTTACAGGTCAGCATGGGCCCTTAGAGGTCAGTGTGGGGCCCTAAAAGACCGGCATGGGCCGGCGTTGGACCCCTCAGGCCAAGGTGGACCCTCAGAGGCCAAGGTGGACCCTCAGAGGCCGATGCGGACCCTTAGAGGCCGGCATCGGGTCTTCAGAATTCAGTGCGGGGCCCTCAAAGGCACCTAAAGGCTAGTCTTGGGACCCCAGAGACAGAAATGAGGCCACCAGAGGCCGGTGTGAGGCCCTCAGACGCCGGCTGGGCCCTTGAGGCCGGTTTAGGGGCCCTCAAATGAGGTCAATGTGGGTTCTCAGCGGTCAATGTCGGCGCTTGACCGCCACTGAAGTGCCCTCCAAGATCAGTGTAGGACCCTCAAAGACTGGTTTGGGAGCTGTTAATGGCTAGCGTGGGATTCTTAAGTCTCGTGACAATCGAATAAGGGCCAGAGCCCCATACGCCCATGGGGGCCCATTGATTGTTTGGGGGGGGGGGCAAATGATATGATGGCCCCCTGATTAGCCTTTGGAGGGGGGAAGGGCATGGCCCTGATCCCCCTCTGCGACCGCCACTGCACTCACTGCACTGAAAGTGGAAGGGGGAGGGGCAGATACCCACAGACATTGCTGGCCCCCAGCCTGTTTGCACCGAGGCTGAGGCACGGTCACCCTGGCCCCCAGCTAGTACGCCTTTGACGAACTATGCCGACCCCAAGCAGATAAGGTCAAGCGTTGGTCGTTTGTATACGCATTCTCCTACACCGTGCTAGTATTGTCTTAGTATTGCCTATACCTTTTTAGTGCTCGCTGTCCCGCGCCTCGTATTCAACAAAATGCTGTCACCAGGACTCACAGTCTTGTCTCTGATATGGTTTCCTTCATGGAGTGAAGGAAATTGCGGTCAATAACGCTGTAGAAACAAAAAGGAATCCTTTAAAGGGCAAGCTGAATAGTTGTCAAGTTACCGGGTGGTAGGTCAGGTACAGACAGACACTTAAGTCAGCAAAAAGTGGGGGGGCCAGTTAACATTGCTGGCCCCCCCACCTCCGAAAGTGGGGGGCCATGGCCCCCCCGGCCCCCCCCCTGTTCCTACGCCTATGGCGTCAACATTCGAGTGCCGGACTGGGAGCGTCTGGAGAACATTCTGGATGGTCAGAGACGCTCAGACCCGCCTGCCGGGCCCCCGGCGACTCCGGAGCGCCGCGGCGGCCCCTTCCGTCGGCCGTCGGCCGGGGTGCCTCGCGGGCGCCGGTGGTCGACCGTGGACTTCTGTCGGCGCACGCGGCGGATCGTCGTTCGGCGTCGTCGCTGGATCCCATGGACTGCGGCCGGCGCCTGGGTCGTCGCCGGGTGGTGACGCCTCGGAGTCGCCGCGGCGGGAGGGTCTGGGAGACCCCAGCGGTCCCCCGGCAGCGCTGGCATCCGAGCCTGAGGCCGCACCAGTCGGGCCCAGTCCCAGTGCTGATCCCACCACTAGCATGGACCAATGAGGTACCTACTCTGAGCGACGGGAGTGATCCGGCCCAACGGTAGGTGACATTTATTTCCACTCCTCCGGGCGTCTCGAAGTGAGTTTGCTCCGGCAGCTCGGATAAGTGGTCGGGAGGGAGGGGTATAATAAGAGAATTGTACTGAACCCGGGAGGAGGTTTTCTTAGTGTTTGCTTAGTGTTTGCTTAGTGTTAGTGTTTTCTTAATGTTTGCTGTCGTCGGGCGTTTTTTTATTGTGTATAGCTAAGTGTATGTTAACCACTCAAGTCATGATATGATGATTTATATGTTAGCTGGGCCTGCACCACTCGAGCTGGTCGCGAGCGATTAGCGACGCTGATTTAAACCGCACGCTTCTATGAATATCTAATAGATATCGTGCTAGCGTACTGCCAAAGCTGGCTGAAAACGGTATTCAGGACATAATACAGCATTCGTACACTGCTCCATTTTCTCTCGTGTTGTTTTGTTTTTGTCCCGTGATCTTTCTTTTTTTTTCATTGATTTCACTAGAACTTCACACTTGTCGCCCGGGGCGCGCTCGCCGCGAGTAGCCGCGAACCACCCGGGTGCTCGGAGAGTCCGGTTCTCCGAATCGATATGTCATTGATAACACACACACACGCACACACACACGCACATACACACACACACGCACACGCACACACACACACGCACGCACACACACACACTCACACCTGCTCACACACCAAACACAACGTACACAGACCAGGCGCGTTGCAGATTTTCTGTATATACACCATGCTTTGTGTTTTTCACTATATTGGATCACCCGATCGCTTTTCGGTTTGATACTGTAGCACGCTACATCTTGAACATTTAACGTAGTATCTTTTCGGCACGGCTCGGTCCGGCAGTCCCTCTCCCTCGCAGTCATGCCACACGCCTAGCCTCGCTTTCCCACACCCAATCCCCCCCCCCCCAGTTCCCTTAATCTATCACTGTCCGCACAGAATGGGCAGCCGTTAAACTCCCATTAAGACGCGCGCTTTTGGAGACAGCTACCGCAGGATGAACGATTCGAATCCCAACAAGTAACAGCTGGATCAGTAACACTGTCAACAGCTCGTGGACCCACGCCGAGGACAGATAACGGCTGGGAGCGCTGGATCAGCAAGATACGTCATCAGATCATGGAGCAGTGTAAAGGATGGATGCCGGCTGGAGCACACAGCCTCCTTTGTCGGGGTACAACAACCCAGGGTGAGTGACCCGGCAGAACGCCTTGAAGGTGACCTGCACAGCAGCCGCAAGCAATGACCTGTAGTTCCAGATTTCGCCACTGAATAGAAGAGGCAGCACGCTACGGCCACACCCCGCAACCACAAGGCCTGGCGGGAAAGGTCAGCAGCGAAGCGGGGGGTGCTAGCCAGCTGACGATGAGGACACGCCCAAGGTACTAGTTGCCAGAGCTACCGCCAACCGAAGGGGGCAGCACTATCCAGACGCGAGAAAGGTTGACAACAAAGGATGTATGATTCTGGGAGATAAAACCATTTTGACGGAAGATCGGACGGAGGGGTAGCTCCTAAAGTAATCAGCCAATACAGTAGCCGCGTGAGAAATGACTGACAAATATGGGGCTTGTGGCAAATGCAGGCTTGAATTCCAAGGGCTAGAGTCACCGTCAGGTTAATAGCAAAATACAACCAAGAAAATGGAGCAGCCGGCCATGAACAATGTCTGCAAATCCCAAGCCTGGAGACTAAGCAAGAGGACGTCGGGAAAACAGTTATACCAGCTCAGCGCAACGGTCGTATCGGAAACAGCAATACGGAATACACCGATTCGCCAAAATCTAAGATGAAGGCTAAGATACGAAGTGTCGTCTCCTGAGTACATTGTAAGTGGCTGGAACAAAGAAACGCTGTTGAGGCTAACTAAAGCTGTTATGGGATTCAACCCAATTCAAGCAAACAACGACGAGCTATATGGAATGTGATAAGATGTTTAGCTACCGAGGTAATTGGATAACCAGAGGAAAAGAAGGCTGCTGCGGGCAGATACGCAGTTGATATAAGAATGAAAGTGGTTGAGGATAAAGAAACGGCACGACAGAGCTAATTCACACTTTTATCAATGTTCTTATATCCTACACATCGATGAACCGACTGGTAAAACTGTAGCGGGGTGTCGGGCTGATACTGATCAGTGTTGTTTTGAGGCTGGTCATTCACTGGCGGGCACATAGACTGCTACACACTACTACAGCGGCATGGGTCACAGGGTTGGTGGGCATTCACGGTGGGATATTAAAAGGTTGCCTGATGTTTCTCTCTGCCTACGCTCCCTTCTGTTATATTCTAACGAAATCTCAAAAATGTCTATCAATCAATGTTCCAGCGAAATCTCACAATTGTGCGTCTATTGTTCTTAAGTTATCCCCTGAGTTGAGGGTGCCTCCTCCCACTGGATATAACTCATTCACGCTCTCACCATTAATTCTTCATTCACACGGCCACTCATTCATTCTTCCATGCATCGTAAAAATATTTCAGGTGGCAAACCTGTCCCTCCCCCGTTTTCCTACAATCCCCCAGTGGTACCCAGGTTCAGACTAATCACTATAAGCGTAATTATCCCCCCCACCAAAAAAAAAAAACAGTTTGAAGACAGGAACTTCCGTTTACGTATCAGTGCATACAATGGATTTCAAAATGGGTCATTGTTTTAATTTCGTAAGGTTTGTTCCTTTACTATGCTCCGTAAATCAGCCGAACGCTTCGTTATACTCGTAACACACGAATAGAATATTACGAACCACCTCATGCTTCGGCACTCGAGTTGAGTTGACCATGCCCAATGCCTACACAAAGAAAGGGAAAACGTCTCCGGCCCGCAGCCCCGAGACCAGGGCTCGCAGGAGACTCCTTAGTCCGGCTTTCCACGGGGGACTCATTAAATTTTGAAACCGGGTCGGGTTACTAAGGTCCGTCCATGATACTAATGACCGCATCTCGCACCAGCCATAGTTCAGGGTTTCCGGGCCAAACCGGCGATCTAAACGGGTTAGCCTACGTCGGCTATCTATCAAGACGACACTCGTCTTCCACGCACGCAGGTCCTCTCGGGGACATCCTGCACTCGGCATCCATCATCGACTACCAGCACATAGGTGCCCAGAGCCCTATCTATCCGTGGCTGGTAGTTAAACTGTCGTCACAGACCTATTCGAAAGGACCAGAGCATGGCCGGAGCTACTCGACTGACTGCGGGTGGCCAGCACCGTCTGACTGCGATCACCCGACTCGAATACTCGGTATCTAATGTTTACCCCCGTCCTGCGGCATTACACGTTTCTTCGCGGGGCATTACTCATCCGGCGGCATACGATCCCTCGCTAGAACGCCTGGGGTCCTAACCACCTCCGAAACTATCTACGTCGCTCTTCAAATGACGTCCTGCGCCGCTCACTTGAGGGACCGATAGCGGACCTACCTAACGTTTTGAAACCGGGCTGGGTAACTAAGGTCCGTCCGTGATACTAATGACCGCATCTCGCTCCAGCCATAGCTCAGGGGTTCCGGGCCAACCCGGCGGCCTAAAATCTGCCCAGCCTCCGAGGCTGTCAATCCGAGACGAAACACCATCATCTCGCGGCGACCAACTCGCCGATACACATTCCAAGCGACGGCTCGCGTGACCTTATCACCACCCAGGGCTAACTCAATCGAGGCCTAACATTTAGTGGGGTCGATCCCTATTGATCATCATTTAGGAAATCCATTTTTCTATTGCATATTTTCCCTCCTTTTTCATCCCCTTCTCATCCCTTCCTTAACCCGCGCTTGGGCATTCGCTAGAGCCATGTACGCCTTCAAGGAACAAACTGATAATAAGGGCAATTATCTCACCTGCCCGTCATTCAATCAAAAACCCATAACTAGCACGACTGACTTCAAATACGGTATTCCAACAAAATAAGGCAAATATTTCAATCAGCAATGTTTCCCTTCCAATAAAAATTATCAGTAGGCAACTGCAACCCATGCCCTGTTCCCAATACCTAAAGTAAGTGCGAGAGTCGCGTTGGCAGGCATATCACTCACAGGGGAGCGACACGCATAGTCTTACGGCCTCGCTGTCCGAGTCAATTTCTGGTATTTCCTAGTCTCAAATGGGAATATGTGGATTCCTATTATCCACACGGCTTACAGGCAGAAATCAAGCTATCGTTTGACCCTTAAATACGAAATATAATGGAAACGTAAAATGTATAGGTGCGATTTGATTAATAATTAAGATTTTAATTCTCCATTTAATGTTCACCATCGAACACGTATCATTGTCCATATCAATACTGAATAACTAATTTTAAACTAGCCTTTCAATTTAACTCAGTTGCTAAGCATGATCCTCTCTCATCTGGAAAACACCTTCTCGCGTGACGTCATCCACTTTTCACCATAAGGTTTTGGAGCGTTCGGTGGAGTTCGCGCAATGAAAATGCTGGTAACTGCCCGATCCGGGCCGACCGCCACTCACTTCAAGTCGGAGTCAGTCCGACCCCGTCTCTGCCCTTTGTTGACATCGCGAGGACCAGCGGACCGGACCATTAGTGGGCCAGGCCCGGCCGTCGCCGGCCGCGCACGGAACTGTCCACCGGCCGCGAGACTGTCCGCCGACCCCAGTTCATGTGTGTGTGCCCCTGCGTTTGGTTGCTATAAATATCTTCCACCGATCGCTCGTTGTTATCGGTGCTGAGAAGCGCGGGAGAGAGAGAGAGAGAGAGAGAGAGAGAGAGAGAGAGAGAGAGAGGGGGGAGAGAGAGAGAGAGTCAGAGAGAGAGAGAGAGGGAGAGAGAGAGAGAGAGTCAGAGAGAGAGAGAGAGAGAGAGAGAGAGAGAGAGAGAGAGAGAGAGAGAGAGAGAGAGAGAGAGAGAGAGAGAGAGAGAGAGAGAGAGAGAGAGAGAGAGAGAGAGAGAGAGAGAGAGAGAGAGAGAGAGAGAGAGAGAGAGAGAGAGAGAGAGAGAGAGAGAGAGAGAGAGAGAGAGAGAGAGAGAGAGAGAGAGAGAGGAGACCAACAGCCAACAGATCATAAACCAATAGTGCTTCATGCCGATTGATTGTCGCGACCGACCGGTTTATCACTCGCCGTTTTTATTTGGAACAACAAACGTATCTCATCGACTGCTAACAATTTTAAGAGATAAGATAATTATTAACATTTCCAACCGAGCTTATAAGTTCACTTTAAATTTGATCGAAATTGTTCTTACTAATTACTCATGACATTGGATAAAATTGGTTCATTATGATAGGGTAAGCTAATTGACCACAAATATAATATTGTTTTCAATGTGTTGATCCTACATAAAATGCTACATCGGAACCCGTTTCGCTACTCTGTATCTTACATGAATCCACCCGTAGTTAGGGTGGTGACGTCATCAATCCGGCTCGGTGTCCAGCGGCCCGCACTCCCTTCACACCGCGCCGGCCGCCATTTGCGGGCGCCCCCGCGCCGAGCGGGCCGGCCGGCGACTGAGCGCCGCCGCCTGGCCGGAGCGTCCCCTCCCCCCTGCGTGCCCTTCCCCCACTACGCATTCCGAGGGGTGAATCGGCGCGGCGGCTGGCCGTCAAAACATGGGACCGGCAGCAGCGCGGCCGCCGAGCGAGAGACGGTCACTGGGGCGCTGGAGCCCATTACTTGTCAGTGAGGAGCACTATCCTTTGTCGGCTGTTGGTGATCGCAATTGCTATCAGTTACCTAATTAAGTCATACGTCATAATCGTTCGTGGCATGAAAAGATGATTTAAATCGTATGCAAGAACAGCAACACGATAAATGTTAGATGCACGCTAGCCGAAGTAAATAATTTAACATTTGTTCCTGTGAGAGAAAAGTACCGATGTTCATTGTAACAGACATGAGTCGTTTCCATTTCATTAAATTCTAGTTATTTCTACATAAATTGACAATAGCAGTTGACGTTAAGCTAAAGAAGAAGAACAACAACAAAACATATTCATGCTTTCGGAAGTGAAGAATAATCACAATGGATGCGTTAAATTAACCAGCAACCGTTCAAGGACCAAATCATGAATTTATCAGCATGCGTGCCAAATTCTATAGTCGGTTGCTAAGGATAAGAAATAAACAAATCTCTCAGGCCTACAAAGAGCTGATGAATTGGTCTCGCTCTCAAATGTTTGCCGGGAATAACTCGATTAACTGCTGAAAGTTCCTAATGAATGTCGTCGTCAATATATACCAAAACTAGTGGAAACCTTAAATTCCTAACAAAGGTTTCTCGATGAAGAGGCATTTAATAAAACAGTGCAAAGATATACCACCTAAATATGCAGTGTCAGATTCGTGTTTCGCTGTCGTACTCGCGGCTTCCCCGTGACATTCCTGGGTTTCCCGTCATATTGATCCGTCATCAACACATCCTCATCAAAAATGTGTTTACATTTTACTACGCTATGTATTTACAATTAAAGGAACCAGACAGATTCAACGTTAAAAAAAATGTAATTCCTACGCGATAACTAGGACAGCTTGTCGTTAAAAGATATGTTCAGCGCGAAAGCCAGACAGTTTCGCCGATTAAATTACCAACCTTTCCTTCATGATTCACAATATCCAAACATGGCTAGTGGCTACCCAATTATAAGCATTTATGAAAATTATTGTGGTCGACAATTTACAGAATCAGACAGCAGATAGCGCAGCTTACGTTGAATACACCCCCCTTTTTTGTTTAACATTTTAAACATCCTAAATAAATCCCCTAACTGTGCCCAGACCAATTATTAGAAGGAACCTTTTTTTTAGAGAAACATCAATGGGTCGGAACTGGGCAAAAGGACAGAAAGGTTAGCAGCCCAGCGCCCGACCAGATCCTGTCCAAACCTTGATCTGATGGTGAGGTTGCAGCTAGCCGGCTGATGTTGGCTGCTGAAGCTGTTGGTGACTCAAGGTTGCCGGCCATCGGGTCCTGCTGTCGCCGCTCGGTCCTCCTCTAGCCGCTGTTCTGACTCGTCCCCGGGTAGAACTGTGCTGTAGCGCCGTCCGGCCGACGGGCCGTGCGGCCGATTAGGGCCGCCCGGGCCCAGCCGACGCCTTGGCCCGTCTCTGCTGAATCCTCAACCCTGACTGTTCTCTTCTCTCTCCTCCTGTATTGCAGGGCCGTCCGGCCACACGGGCCGTCCGGCCCGGCCGGCCTCCTGCCGTCGATGGTCAACTCTCCAGCCAGACTGCCTCTCCCGACTGTCCTCTTCTCTACCCCTGGCCTCGTTCTCCCTCGGCTCCCAGTGCAGCTGCTCATGGCTGACAGAGGCGTCTTCAGGTACTGGTGTTCGTCCTGGTCTTTGCGTGGTCTCCTCCTTCTCCTCCTTCCTCCGCCTCTGCGCCCGGGTTGTTTTGACGGCCGGGTCCCCTCTTGCCCCGGCCGTACCCTTTTGGTCCGGCGTGGCCCGGGGGCTGTTTGCCGGCGCGGCGGTGCGGTGACGCCAGCGCCGGCGCCCAAACCCCGGTGCACACGCCGTCGTCGCCATGAGAGAATGTTGGAAAGTTCGCGTTAAAAATGTAGCGCGCCAGCGTTACAAAACCCCCAATATGAAGATGGTGAGCGGCCAAGTGAAAACGCACGGGAGTAACAAAGACACCCTGGGTGCAAGGACTCCGAGGTCGGCTCAGGGCGTGGCAGCCCCTCGAGCTATAAAAGGTGCACGATTCACCCCGGAGACACAGTCTGCAGCCGGAGCCGGAGACGCCATCTGGAGGCCGCCGTCGGTCCGGGGTCACCCGCGAGAAGCCTCTTCAGTTCGACCGACCAGAGCCGGAGGACAACCGCCGACGCTTGTGACCACACTGAGAAACTCCAGAATGTGAGTGTTGTTGAAAAGTCTGCTCAATCCCAATCCTTGACCCCCCCCCCCCTTTGCCCAGCCTGCCGTGCCGTGACGACTGCCAAACATTTTCGGTTGCCATAAAATGCACTCTCAATTGGAATTGGAAAACTTAAATTACTTTGAACTTATTGGTCCAGACACCCTAGTAGCGTATTAGGATCTGAATGGTGAGGTCATGTCAGAGCCGCCAGTAAATACGTTATTGTCAGTTGGAGTACGCAATACATCGCGATTCGGTCGAGAACGGGATGCTAAAATTTGAATAAGCAGCTCAGTGTCACGAACGCTGAAATTGATGACAGGATGCGTGACAGCGTTGAAATGTCTTTGTCTTTGGTCAAACTGGTTCGTTCGATTTATTATGGGCGATGGCCAGGTCCGTTTTGAGGTTGGAACGTTTGTGAAATTAAGGGTTTAGATTCGTGCTGTACTCACTAAAATTTGCATTGCGAAATCATTGGTAAGATTGCTGTAGGAATTAATTGCGAGGTCGAAATCAATTATAGAACAGGTAAATACGGTTGAAAAGGAATGTAATGTTTTAAGGTGGCGACTGATTCATGCGACCGATCTATGAATATGGCTATGAGTTATGATTTTCGACAGATACGAATGCTTGAGCTTACGGCGGAATTTCTTCTGTTACTTAGGTGCAGAGCTGTGAGCAGTGGTTTGAGGTTGACGGTTTGACATTTTGCGACTTTAGATGTCACTTTGCATCATTGAAATAGGGAAATGTCGAGTAACAGGTAGATGTAGAATTGTTTGTAGTTAGAACTAATATGTGACTAATATAGGTACCGATCGTTGTGCTTTTGTAGAATAAATACTAGAAAGGACCATCTTTGTTGGAAACGATTAAATGGGACAGGGATTTAATTTTTTTTTAAAACTTACGTGGAATGGAGCTGATGAGATGTCGAACAGGGAGATATTGCAGCGATATTTTACCAGATTCACACTCACTGACACATCCGGTGAATCTACCGGCCAGAAGAGATAACACGCACGAGCACTGTACCGCGAGTGTTGACGCGCCCATAGCGGCGTGACTGACTGACGGTGTCGACGCGGCGCCGGCCGGCGGCCGTGGTAATCGTCGTTCCCGACGCGAGCGTTGAGCCGCCAGAGGGCGCGAGAAGCAGCCACAACAGGGGCAGTGGGTTAGCCGTAATTGGGGCGCGGGCGGTAGGTGAAGGTCACGTATAGGAGCCTGGTTAGTTGCGAAAGGTTGCAACGGGATAAGAACGTAGACAGTTAAATATGACATGCTATATGATATCTAGGACTGCACTTCGTTTGATGCGCATTGTTTACTGCTAATAGGATGATTTAAATTAGATTCCCTATGAAATGCTAGGGACCCTATGACAATATTCTGGCACTCTATAAAGATAATTTGTTTAGGTAACTAGTAGCCCATCAGAAGTTATCGAACGAGTTTCAAGGAGGCATTTCCGTTTGAGCATTCAATAATTCACTATGATACGGTGGATCACAATCAGACGACAGATCGGTGCGAACTCATTGGTTCTAGATCATCTGATTAAATCAAGAACGGTTCAAGGTTTGCTAGGATTGTATACGAGAACTGATGATTAGGTTCACGCGTGCAGCAGCAATTTGGACTTGAGATTACGATTTGGTTTGGATAAATAATGCGTTTTGTTCTTCGCGTTCTAGCGAGTTAGCGCCAATAATTACTCCACCAATATTGGCACAGGGCATTTTGAGGCACAGACGGCTTGTTTGCCCGCTTCCTATGGCGTAACGTTTACCAGCATGACTGTATGAGACACAGATGCACTTCTCTAAACCCACGTCCAGACCGGAATAATAAGAGGGACACACCGTCACGTACGCAGGGCATATGCACGTTTTCCGCCAGTGGTACCGGCCACTGTTAGTTTTCCCGCTTAGGTAACACTGGGTGAGAAGGCAGTGAGAGGTTTCTACGGCAGGGGAGAGGGGGAAGATTGGCACAGTATGCAGTGGAGAGTAAGTTATGCCAAAGGCAAGAAGCCGAAGGTCAGGGGTGAGTCACTCAAAGGGCGGATAAGGCGAGCCGTAGTGTCCCGGATAAGTCCTCATACTTATTTCGTAAAAGTACTCTAATCGGTACTGGACAGCCTCAGGGGAGGGAATAATGTACTCCAGGACACGTAAGGCCTTGAAGAGTAAATCCCACGGTTTAAGGAGAGTTCCTGAGGAGAGTTCCAGGATATGAACGGTGGTCCCTGGGTCGTGAACGGAGGTGTTACACGCGGACCGGAAGAGGGCATAGGTAATCTCTCCCGGATAGAGAGATAAGTCGGATGTAAATCGCGTATATGTGTACCATAAGTCTATCGGACGTGTAGTGAATCCCATAAATTAGCAGGGTGGATATTTGTGCAATTATTCTGGACGGCCCTGCGATAAGTATCTTAGTCGCCGGTTAGCGGAGCATGCATATGGATTTCGGAAAGAGACATTTATCTCGCCGGGGAGACCCTGGTTTGTAAGACGCCTAACACTATCGGAGGGAATTTCGGGGGCTATCAATTAAATTTGGGTGAATATATGAAATGCAAACGAAATGCGAGCAAGGGTGTGAGAATGACGACGCATGAATCTTAGAATAAGGCCGATAGGAATTTGATAGAATTCGGTTACGGCAGTCGTACAAATGATTCTCGAGGGCAGTTAAAACTAGCAACGCTAATACGAATTAAGTGGGCAATTTTCGTAATGGGGAGGCCAGTGATATAGGAATGGGTGACTGGACGAATGATCACATTCAATTTATCAATGTAATTACCACCCATATGTTTGGCAGTGGTCATCGGGACTTCGAATGCCCTGTCCTTCACCTGTCCAACTGTGCCGCAAACCCAGCTGATCGGATCCCTCTATCCCTAATCCGAGCAGTGAAGAAGCATCTCGTGCATCATGGTCTATACAATGAACAGAATCATCAAGCCTCTAAATTAAAAAGCATCTTCCATCAGATGCATTTGTATGCAAGGAGGATAGATATCTACATCTCTCCCAGGTGGACGTCATCTCAAGATCTCTATCTGGATCCCTGCATCACTGTCAAGATCCCTCTCTATAGCTATCTCAGGATCTCTTCAACGACTCTCAAGCTCCCCTGTATCACAAGCTCTACTATCGAGTCATTACAGCAGCAAATTGTTCTCTCTCTGCTACAACAGCCGAACAACAGTGGACGGCGGTGCTGGGTCATCCGCAACGATGCAGCAGTGCTTACTCCGCCCTTTCTTTCAATTCCCTTGCTACAATACCATATCTAAAAATCTGTAATGGATAAGATAACTAATATGTCAATGAATTGTCAAGGTCTTGGCGACGCAAGAAAACGCAGAGATGTCATGCACTTTATTAGAAGTAAAGCCTATAACATAGTGTTCCTCCAAGACACGCATTTGACGACAAAGTCAATTCCATATTTCAAAAACCTTTGGTCTGGTAGTGCCTTTCACTCATGTTTCTCCTCACGAAGTCGAGGAACGAGTATTCTCATAAACAACAATTTACCATACACATTTATATCTAGTAAGTCTTATGATAGTGGAAACTTAAATATACTAGCTTGTAAAATATATAATGAATCGTATCTACTTGTGAACGTTTACGGGCCAAACGAGGACAATCCAACTTTTTACCGACAACTTGATGACACATTAAATAAGTTTGAGGTTGATCACATTGTAGTCGCCGGAGATTTCAACTTTGTGATGTCTGCAGAGTTGGACTCGTTCAATTATATCCACGAAAACAACAAACGTCCCAAAGAGGTGTTTCAAGAGCTTGCGTATAAGCATAACTTAATAGACACATGGCGTCACATTAATCCGTCTGAGCGTAAATATACATGATGGCTACGAAAGAATCCCATAAAAGCTAGCAGACTAGATATGTTCTTTACAAGTGAAGAAATGTTGAACTCATTGAGCCAAGCAGATATTATACCAGGGTATCGAACAGATCATAATGCAATCACATTATCAATCCGTCAAAAACAAACAAGAGGAAAAGGCTTGTGGAAAATGAACACATCACTTTTAGACGATGAAGTATATGTAATCAAAATTAAAAGATACATTAGCGATATCGTCAAACAATACGCCATACCAGTGTACAACGAAGAAATCTTGAACGACGTAAAAAATTACCAATCCGTTCAATTAACAGTTAAAGATCAACTCTTTTATGAAACACTTATCATGCTCATTAGAGGCGAAACAGTTAAATACTCAAAACAGAAAGCGAAAAAAACACGCGCAATAGAGATTGATTTGTTTGCTAAAATCAAAGACACTGAAGAACAGCTTGTAAGGTCCAGGGAAGAAAGAGACGCCGAAAAATTAGAAAAGCTAAAAAATTGGAACTTGAAGAATTAAGAGCTCCCATTATAGACGGATTAATTATCCGCTCCCAGGTGGCATGGTATGAGAAAAAGGCGAAAGAAGCTCAAAGTATTTTCTCTCACTAGAAAAAAGAAATGCATCTAATAAAAGTATACAATATGTATATTAAAGATGGAGAAACGATCATTTCAAACAATAAAAATATCATTGAAGGCTTCTCAAACTTATACAAAAATAAATACAACAAAGATGAAAATATCAAGCCAGAGGCATTTTACATAACAAGAAATATATCAAATAAATTAAGCATAAAAGAAAGTATTGAACTTGACGAGCCCATTTGTATGAATGAATTGACAAATGCACTCAACACCATGAAAAAAGGAAAAACTCCAGGTTCTAATGGCTTCCCAGTCGAATTCTTCCGATGCTTCTGGTTGGAAATAGGACCGCATTTTTATTCAGAGCTGTTAAAAGATCAATTGATGAAGACGAAGATCTCTTTACACACCGAGAAGGCATAATCACCCTTATACCAAAGAAAGGAAAATCGCCTCACATATATAAAGGATGGAGACCCATAACTCTTTTAAACGTAGATTATAAAATAGTTTCTACAGCAATCTCGAATAGGTTAAAAAAAAAGTCATGAGTAAACTCATAAGACCGACACAGACCGCTTATACCTCGGGGAGATACATCGGAGAAAATACAAGACTAACTTACGACATAATACATTGGGCAAATAAAAACAAAAAACCAGGAGTGATACTTGCTGCCGATTTCGAAGCAGCGTTTGAATCGGTCGCTTGGGAATATTTGAGCAAAGTTATAAAGGAATTGAACTTTGGGCCATATTTACGAGGGATCATAGATCATCTATATTTCAATACTAAGAATAACGCACGTATTCTTATAAACGGACATTTAGGCAACAAAATACACATGCAGAGAGGGATAAGACAGGGAGATCCCGCCTCAGGCTATCTTTTCAATTTAGCAGTGTCGACTCTTGCCGAACAAATCTATAACTCCACTAACTTGGCTGGAATAAAGATCAACCATAAAGAAATCAGAATCAGTCAATATGCTGATGACACTATTTTATTTCTAGACGGCTCAATCGACTCAGTTAAAGGGGCTCTAGTAGAATTCAAAGAATTTGGAACTCAGTCTGGCTTAACCCTATTCCTGGCGGGGGGGGCCTCAGGAGCCCCCCCCCCCTGAGGTTTTTTGGTTATATCTCCCAAACGCGTTGAGATAGGAAGCTCAAATTTTCTGACTTTTCCTAAAAGGCTTCTACGCAACATGTCTGAAAATTTTGAGTTGATCTGACCTCAGGTCAGGTCACCAGAGGCGGTTTGGTGACGCTACCTCAAAAAAGTTTGCAATCACGCCAGAGCTAGAGTTTTTGACCGATCAATTTTTTCTCTTCAGGGTTTAGTTAGGGTACCAGTATGTGCAATTTGTATATCTCGGAATTTTGATATCGGTGACCTAAGGTCAGGTCAATTTCGCGACCTCCCCATTATAAGTCAATGGGGGAAAAATCAACTCCCTGTTTTTACCACTAAAACGGGTCGGAATGGCCCCATATACCATACATGACTTCATATACGATCAACCTTCACTACCTTGAGGTCTGTTTTGCTGTTGGGCAGCTGTGAGGTCATGTGACGTCATCAAAGGTCACCAAAGGTTTTTGGCCAATAACTCCGTACAGGAACAAGATACAGGCGCGTGGATGGTCTCATTGTGTTCAGCTCGTCAAGACGCATCGAATGATATACATGATGACCTCGAGGTCACGTGACCTGAGGTCAACCTTTGACCTTGACCTTTCGAGGTCAACATATATCATTCGATGCGGATTGACGAGAGGATCACGATTATGCCCTTAGTTTGTTCCTATCTTGACTAATTCGAAAGTTATTCGAGAAAAACTCTCTCCATATCTAGTGCCGCCATTTTGACTTTTTCGACCCCTGTGACGTCATCTTTGACCTGACCTGAAAATGACCTTTGTAAAAATTGTAGATCTTGGCCGTGCGTATCCGATGCCGTTTACCGCTTGTCGCTATCTTGCTTCGTTCTCGAGATCTCAGGGGGGGGGGGCCGAATCGGCCCCCCCCCCCGCCAGTTTCTTGTCCCGGCGGAGCCCGCCAGGAATAGGGTTAAACATAAACATGGAAAAAAACACTGTGCATGGGGATAGGAGGTTTCAACGAGAATCAAATAAACGCAAGCACAGGCGTAAATGTTACCTTTGTTGATACTTTAACGATTCTTGGCGTGAAATTCGAAAAAGACTTGAAAGATGTATCAGATAAGAATATACAACAAAAAATACCAGCTATAAAACGAGAAATAGAGCAATGGAAGCGTCGTAATCTGACACCGATAGGAAGAATTACTATTCTTAAATCCTTGCTCATAGCAAAACTAGTTCATCTTTTTATATCACTACCAAATCCTTCAAAACAATGCATCAAACAATTGGAAAAAATATTTTACAATTTTGTGTGGAACTGTAAAAATGACAAGGTGAAACGCACAAAAGTAATACAAGACTATTACAAAGACGGTTTGAAAATGGTACACATTAGCTCATTTATTAAAAGCATAAAACTATCATGGTTACAACGCTATATGTCATCAAAAGCCGACTGGACGTTTGTGACGAATAGCGAGATTCCAGAACCAACGCAATTACTTACATACGGCACGAACAAATTAAACTTATTACGTGACAAAACTACTAATTTATTTTACACTGACATTCTGGATAGTCTCATAAAGTTTAATCATGATATAACCCATCAGTAGAACAAATATTGTCAGAAAGCATGTGGTTCTCCAATTGGACAAAATACGATACAACAATTGTCAAAAGGTGGGACAACAGTGGCATAAGATTCATATGTGATTTATACAATAATATGACCGGGAAAATATATTCAAAAGAAGAGCTGGAAACCGTTTATGGAATACAAATGACTTGTTTATGTCACACGGCTTTACTGCGTAGCTTACCAACAACAATAAGCGCAAAGGTGGATAAAGCATTAATAAGTTATCCAAATATACCATTCAAAATTTTGCTTGTAGGCAATTGCAAGCTACCCAAGGTTGCATATCACACATTTGTTGAAAAATTAACAGATGAGAATAAAAAAACTAACAAACATCTTGAAACCAAGTGGAAACTTGATATAAACGAATTTGAACAAGGAACGGTGCAACGAGTTACCAAAGCCACAATATCAACATTTCTTATCTATCTTCATTTTAGGATAATTAACAGAATTTATGCAACCAACAAATATTTGTCAACCATTGAAGTTATCCAGGACGATAAGTGCTCATTTTGTGACAACACCACGGAAACAATAGTTCACCTATTCTGGCAATGCCGAATAACACAAATATTTATCAAAGAAGTTCTATCACACTTGAAAAATAGATTCAATATTACAGGGTGTCCAGAAAAAACGGATACTATTATTTTTTTGCTGTAATTCCGAAAATAAACACCTTACATTTTAAAATGGCACATGCTTGTATTCGCCAAAATATGGCAAAACAGACAGCAGGTGCCACATGGCATGTAAACTCTTTGGTTAGTTGCGGCAGTTCCTCAAAGCAGATACTCAATGTGAGCGGCCTTACGGCGGATCAGCTCCAGCACTAGCACAGTCTGCAGGTGACTGATGGTCATGTTGACCATCTCGGAGGGCAAGCAGACAACTTTCCAACGACGCATTACAGTGCTCATGAGTTTTGCCAAATCTTGCACTATAAGCACATGAATTTGGAACAAAATCGGCACGTGCGTTAATGAATGCGACTTAATTTCCGTAGTATCTTTTTTTCTGGACACCCTGTACCTTGCATATTAACAGTGTAAATTGGTTTTTGCTAACAGGTTTGATAGAGGTGATGATTATCACACTAATTAAAAAATGCATACATAAATCACGCCTAAAATCAACAATACCGTCTTTGCAGATGATGTCCTACAGCCTTAAATTTGAAGTGAAAAATGAGTTCATCATAGCGAAGCGAAATAATAATCTTACAGAGTTTGAAAAGCGATGGGGTAATCTTACAAAAATACTTGAATAAAAATACATTCCAATTTAGTTGATTTGCAACGCGCCTGGTACAGAGGAGGAGATTGTCACACAAACATTACATACACATATGCACCTACACCGTCCGCACACATTCACATTCACCTATGCATAAACATAAACGCCAACTCTCTCTCTCTCTCTCTCTCTCTCTCTCTCTCTCTCTCTCTCTCTCTCTCTCTCTCTCTCTCTCTCTCTCTCTCTCTCTCTCTCTCTCTCTCTCTCTCTCTCTCTCTCTCTCTCTCTCTCTCTCTCTCTCTCTCTCTCTCTCTCTCTCTCTCTCTCTCTCTCTCACACACCCACACATCATACATACACGCACACGCATACACACGCACACGCACACACCCACACCCACACCCACACCCACACCCACACACACACACACACACACACACACACACACACACACACACACACCTACACACACATACACAACTTACGCATAGGTCTACATGTTATTTATTGATTTAGTCTTTGCGTATATTTTGTTTCCTGCTTTTTCGTACAATGCTGTTTTAGCTGATAAGGTCATCGTGGCTTCTTGCAACGAACATTGTGCGTCATGTGTGATAACCGTTCGAACCGTTCAATAAACTAGCCCTTAAGTGGGAACAACCGAAAAAAAATCCCAAATGGCCTTTTAAGATAAACTTTTAATACAATCGGAGCGTTTCGATAAGAGGAACACGATGCTGCTTAAATAAATTCCATGCAAGTTTTAGGCTATAAGCTATGAGGTTATTGTGAAAAACAATTTGTGTTCTCATTATACCCATGGTGGCAGGTGTTGTCATTTGCATGCTAAGCCGTTGACTTAAGCTAAATCTGACAAGATTATACAGAAAGAGGGGTAGGGGAGCCGGGAGAGTGAGGTAAGATGAGCCAAGGGGCAAGTTTAGCCACCCCATGTTTCTCAGCTCCTATGGACCTATGGCATTAATTGACATAAGCTTCCATACCTATGCCGTTCGCTTACGATGCTGCAGTCTTTCACGTGAGACGGCAACGTTCGCGGGACGCAGGTAAGAGAGCTGCATCAAAAAACATGTTTACAATCGATAAAAGCAGGCTTTTGATATTGCGATTGATTGTCGCTCAGCACCCGGTAACATGTGGTATCGCCCCTGATAAATAAAACATGTTTTGCCTTTAAAATGAGATGGTTGGTTATTTGCGGTGCATGATTATTTTTCTTAGCGGGTGTCATTAATCGAAAATGGCCGCGGGTGGGGCAATATGAGCCATTTTCACCTGGGGGAAGATGAGCCGGATAAGCCATTGTTGTCTCCGCTGTCGAAAACCAAACTGAGCTGTGCTTGTTTCTGCTGAATAAAAATGGTAGGAAATTGTTTTTCTTTGTTGATTACACAAGTTGTAAGTGATTTGCCGATTATCTGAAGGATAAAATGATTTCTTCCGTGATAGAAAACTTGACGAGTTATTGGAAGGCTTAAACAGTCACTTTTTGATGGAGGAAAAAAACTTTGCCATAAGTATGTATGCCATGGAGTAAATAAAAGAGGCCACTCTTCGCCGTGGCCCGGGAAAAGAAGAGGTTCGCTTTTTCTATCCATGCTCAACTTTCTCCACGACGTGTCTCAACCTGCCCCGCCCATGGGGTAAGATGAGCAACGTGGATGATGATTTTTGACGTAGCCTTTTCAGTTAAAAAATAAGCGGTATGAAACATTTCTGGCCACCATTACATGCCCAAATGACCACTCTGTCCGTCCAACCCGTAAACGCAGAAAAATGATCAGTACATAAGTTAGCCTGTAGCCTACGAAAAACAAAAAGCGGCTCAACTTACCTCATTCTCCCCTAAAAGAGCTGATTGTTTTATTTGCTTAGGCTCTTTTGGTAGATTTCAGAGCGGGAAGGATGACAGGAATTGGGGGGGGGGCATGGGTCTGGGCGGGAATCCTGGACCTGGTGCGCCGCTGGGGCCGAGCCCATCACGTGGATTGGATTGCCCTGACACATGGATAGCCCTGAACGGTGTTTCACGGCTCAGCGCTGAATTCGGCTAGCTCCAGCGTTGCGAGCTTCCGACTCTGTTGATGTTTCCATGGAAATTGGAACCCCAATGCACCGCTGCGCGCAATGCATCCTATCTAAGCAAAATTTTACCATCGATGACCTCTGGTGACATGACCTTTGGCCCGATCTAAAATTTGCCGAAGCATTTGCATTTCCATTTTACTTTCGCAGAGCCGTTCAGTATTACCTATATAATCCCAAATTTGACAAGCGATTGAAGTTCAATCATTAAGTTCTTATTTCTTGTGTGTTATTGTTGATTCTTGCTCACAATGAGTAATTTTGGTCAGATATTTGGGGTACCTACAAACGACGACAATCAGCTGATTGTTTGAATTGTTTACTTGCCTTGGGGCCGTGAGAAGCTGTGCACATCATGAATTTGCAGCAAAACCGAAAAAAAATCATGCCGTTATTTCGACGAGGTAATTTCGAAAATTAAGGCACTGGAGAGATTCGTTTTGGAGCATTTTACGACAAAACCAGTTTACCGCCATAGGCGGCGGAACGAGGGGGCACCAGGGCACCGTGCCCCCTTTGATTTTGACATTTTAAAATTAGCCCTATGGGCGTTGCATGGAAAGAATGGGACAAAAAGTCAGTGATGACCCCCCCCCCCCTTAATTCAAGGTGTTCCGCCGCCATTGTTTACCGCACTTGGTGAGAATGAGACCTGAAACATTTTTTATGCTTCTGGCGTTTTGAAAAGCATGTCATGAAGGGCATATCATCTATTTAGTGCGGTGTCCTTTACAACACTAGTTTAGTCCTGTTTTTGCAGCATATCACTTACCCCATCACCCCCATATCATCTTTTATATGTATAAGACGTTTTAAAACAGTGCCTTTGTTTCATCGATATACAGTTTTTATCCTATTTTACTCTATCCATTTTTATTTTTTATCTTTATTTTTCTATTTTTACTTTTATTCTGGTCGGAATAAGGTGTGTGCACGCCCGTTTGTGCAGTGCTTACTAGGGCTGATAATCCCGGGACTTTTTGGCAATCCCGGGATCCCGGGATTTTAGAAATGCAATCCCGGGATATCCCGGGATCCCGGGATTGAGCAGTTTTTATTTTAACCTGTCTACAAAGCAGAATTTCTTGCAATATCGTATGTATATGGCGCATCCTTACCATCATAAACACAATACCAGGCATACACCTTCACCCCGAACAAATATAAGAGCATGAATGACATTGATCATTGTATTTCTTGTTTATATTTCGAGTCAGGATACAGTAGACGTGCCTACGGATTGTGGTCGTCTGACCAGCAGCATGTTCTGGTCACATTCACTTGTTACGGTAGTAGCACTTGAGGAAGCAAAGTGCATCAACGACTTCGTCGCCGAGACTCGACCGCACTTTTGTGACGATATTCCCGACAGTGGAAAACACTCGTTCCGATTCAACACTCGTAGGAACTATGCCCTTCAGCCAGTTGTAGGACAGCGCTACCATGCCTGTCCTTCCTGAGATAGGTAAATTTTCCAATTCTTTCCTTATGGCCTTCGTCATCATCAGAGAAGATTGCTAAAAGTTAATCCCAGACGGGCATGAACTGGTGCCTTGCTCTGGAGCTCTAACCTCATCTAGAGCTTGTTGAAGCATCGACTGAAGAGACGGCGCTGATTCAGGATCATCAGCGTCCATCACTTCTGTATCTACACCTACTTCGGTATCATGCATCTGTTCTCCCAATCTTTCCATCATGTGGACAACTAAGTCCTGTGCTTCCTTGCGAGAGGCACTAGGAAAAATATCTTTCCAGTCTCTGTCTGCCGACATTTTGTTATGGAGCGATTGTAGGACTTTAGCAGCACGTGACCGTCTCTGTCGGATGCGCTGTTTCAACGCATCAGACAGTTTACATGCAATCGCGTTTACATGCAGTTTACATGCAATTAAATTCAGCAAAATCCGACATTTTGGCAAAGTTAGCTATAGCTTATCACAAAGGCACGTAATTAATAATTATTCACTAACGGTAACCATGCCCAGGGCGCCCGGCCAGCCTCATGGATCGTCCAGCCACGGGGCACTGACAGTAACTGAGCCACCAGACGTGCTCCCACAGTCACACAGAGAAGACGGCCGACCTCCTCCCACTCGATGGACTCGAATTCGATAGTCGGCATAGTATGTCATCGTGCAAAATGATCTGTTAAACCGAGTACGCGAGGGACGTCGCGGGGAGCGAGAGATGAGCCGAGAGAGAGCTCGTCTCTCGCCACATTGTGAAGGCTGAGACGGTGTGAAACAATGTCAATTGTAGGTATATATGTAACCAATACTTGTGCATAACGACTTTGCACGGCGTAAGTAAGATCTTTGGACATAAAACTGCACTGTAATGCGTTGTTACTCACTTACCTTTTTTTACATACCTACTATCAGCTACACTTTATGAACGATGTTTCTGTACGGAAAATATCGGGATCCCGAAATCCCGATGCTTCTAATCCCGGGATTCGGGATTAATACAATCCCGGGATCCCGGGATCCCGATCCCGGGATTATCAGCCCTAGTGCTTACTGCTCAGTATGTTCGTGTTTATACTTTTTATGTGACTTCACCTGTAAGTGGGGACTAGAGATGTCAATCGGATACCAACATTTTGGCATACCGATACCAAACCGATACCAACTTGGTATTTGGTATTTCAATCCTCCTATATTTGGTATTTTGTTGGTATTATGAACCCTCACTAATATATAAGAAGCTGATAAATTGGTATAAATTAAATTTGGTATTTGCCTCATGTTTCTAGGTTGGTTCGGTTTCGGTATTTCCTCACGGTTTTGGTTGGTATTTGGTTTGGTATCGGTATTCCGATTTTCTGTAATTGACATCACTAGTGGGGACCATCCGGTTGGTGATTGAATGAATAACAAAGAGTGCTATAATCACCCAACTAACAAAATGGCGGTGTTTTGCCCCTGGTTCCAGTCGTGGAGGAAGGCGGTGCTGGGTGCGGTCGACTCGGCGGCAGCCCGGCTCTTCAACGCCGCGGAGGCACGTGTCTTGGAGGACGATATGTTCGGCAGCTGGATCACCTGCGACCAGGCAGCAGCCGCACTTCTCGTCCGGCCCCAGATCGCCAGGAACACCAGCGCCCACCACGTGCGTACAGTCACCAACACTTGCTACACATCACCTTGTTTTCGGTCACTAGTTTGAAGACCGATCCATTCTCAGTCGCGCAAGATACTTTAAATGGTCCGTTAGGGCGTCCGATTTTCGAATATCTACCTTGTTTTAGCATATTCAAGACATTGTGGAATGGGGAGCCATAAAACCTCTTCTCCGCCCTAAAGTATGTATGCCCCACACTGAAAACAATTTTACCCGGAGCTGGCGAATTCAGCCTTGCTCTGTGGGTGGTATGTGCGTATTAACCCGCGCCCGGCTGGGGGTCCTGGATTTCCACGCCCTGCTGGGGGGGGGGGGGGTGCGTTTGAACACCCCCCCCCCCTTGTAACTCGGCTCTTGGGCCACGTAGCGATACGCGGAAGGCGGCGTTCGAAAGAGCGTCAAAAATAATGACGAAATCACTTCGGTCAATGTTTTGGTCAGGTCAAAGGTCAGGTCACCAGAGGTCATTGAAGGCAAAATTTCGATTTCCAGGTCGAATGTCGAAAATTTCCAAGAAGCCAACGCATAACCCGAGAACCAATAGAGCTACAGCGCTGCGGAAAAGCGCATTCGATAGCCCTATTAAAGCCCTTTCTGAGTAATTCTCTCAGATTTGACCTAACGTCAACGGTTTTGCCTGCAGGGGGCAAAAATTGCAAAAATAGCCGATTTTTTTCGGAAACAGTTTTTCTGCAATAACTTTTGACCCAAGCCTTGTACGAGCTTACTTTTACCGGCATTGTGTTCCTCTCGTCAAGACGCATCGAATGAACTATAAGTTGACCTTGAAAGGTCAACTTGAAAATTTGACCTCAGGTCAAGGTCATGACCTGACCGGAAAGGGTCATGTTGCATATCAGTCGATCCGTATCGTCGAGCTGAACACATATAAGGCGTTTTCATTGCTCTAGCATGCCTGTATCAAGAGTTATTTGCGAAAAACTGTTAGATACCATTCTAGACCTAAGATGACCTCAGGGCATAAACAAGGGTCACGGACACCATTTTCGGACATGGAGAGCCATCTACGGGAGCTGCAGGCGTTGGGCATAGATTTGGGAACATGTGGGAGAGTTCTGGCACCAATCCTAATGAAGAAGCTTCCATCAAAGTTCAAGGAAAATATCATCAGGAGCACAGGAACCACACTGAAAACAATTTAACCCAAGGCCCGCGAGTAAACCGGTGTTTCGCGGGTACCCCTATCCGCAACCATTTTTAACCACCCTCCCAGGAGTACAGCAAGGTCCCATTGCAGTGTAGTCGTCCCTGCTCTCAGCGGACTTGTTCGCTGACAGCGGTTATATCCGCTCAGAGCAAGTACGACTACACCGCAATGGGACCTAGGACTACTCCTGGGAGGGTGGTTAAAAATGGTTGCGGATAGGGGTACCCGTAAAACACCGCTTTACTCGCCAGCCTTGGGTTAAATTGTTTTCAGTGCAGGCATCCGACACTGAAGGAAATGAGAACGGCGCTGGGTGACGAAATGCAAACTGTGAGGGCTGCAGAAGTCGACCAGGCCGGAGACAGAACTCAGATGCACAGATGCTACAGAAAGGACAAAAGCTGGACCAAGAAAACACTGATCAGCCAGACAGAACGCACGGTCTGTGAGCTGTACACGCGCCGGTGATCATCAACTGACAAACTGTCAAAGTTTTGGAGGGATGGATCTGGACCAGAGACTGAGCACATGTAGATCCTATGGACTCTTCTTCAGGTGTCTCCGCCGCGGACACCGTGCTACGGATTGCACATCGTTTCCCGGCTGCAGTGTGGATGGGTGCAAAGGGAAACATCACACTCTACTCCATGCAGAAATCGGCTTGGGCGATAAACAGCCTAGTGACGCCTGCACAGAGCAACAAAAGGACCGGCAACAGAACAGAGCGCTGTCAACGTCAGCACAGTGAAAAGGCCCATGTTATGCTGTATATGTTACGGGTCATACACGGAGAAAATTTAAAACACTGCTAACGGTGTAAGTGGTTAAACTGCATACCCACGGGTGTTTTTGAAAGGTGTCAGATAACACTTATATGAGCGTCAAGATACACCATTGTACTATCCCTAAGGGTGTCCAGTTTCTGTACTGTGGTGTCATACACCCCAGACAAGGGTGCGTTTCGACTCCCCTCAGACACCCTATTTACACTTATAATGGTGTCGCCAAGATAACACCCGTAGGGATACTGGGGGGAATAATCGCTTGGGTGTGTGTTAAACTGCATACCCACGGGTGTAATTTAAAGGTGTCACAACACAACGCTTATAACGGTGTCACCAAGTTGACACCCATAGGGATACTGGGGGGAATAATCGCCTGGGTGTGTGTTAAACTGCATACCCACGGGTGTAATTTAAAGGTGTCACAGCGCTGCTTACACTTATAACGGTGTCACCAAGTTGACACCCACAGGGAGCCCACAGGCTCCATATACTCCATGACACCCTGTGGGTGTCATGGAGTATATGGGCGGCTCCAGTGGCGCAGTTGGTACACGGAGAAAATTTAAAACAACGCAAATTCAAGTTCAAAATTCAAAACAAGTCGCATGGAAACATGGTTTCATTAGGTTGCATGTGGTGGGATTCAATCGGATCTCAGATCCTGATTTTGGTTTGTTATAAGATGCAATGAGATCATAGATTCAGAGATTCAGGATACATTTTCTACGTGGGATACAATGGGATTATAGATCCAAGCTTGTCGTTTGCTTTAAGATCCACTGAGATCATGTATCAATCACTCGGATCCATGCACATGTCTACTACATATCAGCCCCCCTCCTCCCTCTTAAGTCCGTATCAGTTCAGTGTTCACCGAGGTCGCCGTAGGACGCTAGCTCTCTCTAGCCCTATTCACACACTTCGCAGTTCATAATCGCCTGTCGTGCCTACCCCCCCCCTCCCTCGCCACACAAACCTTTTACAGCTCTGTTCACTTCAGCGCGGCCCGAAGCTTGATCTCTGAGCCCTTCTATCTCTTTGCCCTTTGCTTCAGCTCTTTGAAAACGGAGCGCACTTGAGTGGGTACATGGCAACTGAGCTCCACTTCGAAGACCGTTTGCTCCATGAAAATGTTTATGTTCTTGGCTTTTCAGAGTCAGAGTCAGAGTCATTTATTAGAATTCTCCACATGGTGGGTATTACGAATTCAGTCATTGTACACTGGTAAAAGCATGGTTAAAAATGAGACACATTGCAAGACCTAAAACATTTTGTTTAAAACACAGCGCTGGTGATTCACTTGGGCCTCTCCGGTGCTATCCAGTCTAACTGCGTGTTAATTGGGCGTTCCAGGCGGATGCAGCCCTATAAGTGAAGCTCCGCTGGGTTCTCACTAGGCGGCATCTGGGAAGATCCAGGGAGGCACATTCTGGAGAAACACGAAAGGACGACACTTAGAAATAGAAACACGTACAGACTACAGAAACAAGTATAGGATGACTCCGCGGCGGGCTTGAGGTGTTTGAACATGAACACCACTCCCCCTCCTGCGGTATTTCGCAGATCTTAAAAAAACGGCGGCGCCCTGCCCACTTTTGTCCAAGATTTTTGCACATGTTAAAATTCATACCCAGGTCGCTCAAGGTCAGGTCACCAGGCCACATCAAGTGACCTCATCCCAGAAAATTAAGAGTTTGTTCGCCAATGCTACACTATCTGAGTGATCACTTTCAAATTTTAGGCGATTGATAAGATAAACAGCATGAATAAATACGTATCTCTGAAGCTTGATATCTGTAACCTGTAAGGTCAAGAATGCAAACATTATGCATAAGTCAACGGGAACAAATTGAAATGTGTTCTTTTGGACGAAAGTCATACTTAACGCCCCCAAACATTGAATAACAGATAAACATTACACACTGAATGGGAAAATTGCACCCGTGACTCTATTTATACCCAAGACGTGCTATCAGGTCATGACATGTATCCACTATCCACTATTCAGTTTTTTTTTTACAGTAACTTTTTATAGAGCTAGAGCGATGAAAACACATAAGATGTGTTCAGCTCGACAATACTAATCGACTAATTTGTAACATGACCTTTCTGGTCGGGTCATCACCATAACCCTTGGTCAGATTTTCAAAATCACATTTGACGGTCATATTATTTTTTAATTAGACGCGTCTCAAATCGAGGAACACGATGCCGGAACATTAAATGTCGTGTCGGTTTTGAATCAAATGAATTGCTGCAGAAAACAATTTCTGTAAAACCGTTTATTTCATGGGTTTTCTCCTCTGTAGGGCAATTAGTTGATCTTAGATCAAATCTGAGGACGCATTTCACACTCACAAAAAAACGTTGAAAGAGCTACTGGGTGTACTTTTCGGCCGCGCTGTAGCTCTATTCGTTCACAAGTTATTCGCCGATTCGTCAACAAGTGGCGTAAGAGGCAAAATTTGTCCTTCGATGAACTTTGGTGACCTGACCTTTGACCTAATCTAAGGCTCCCTTAATATCAGCTTCGGGTTACGTTGTTTTTAACGCCCTTTGGAATTTAAGCTCATCCTTCAGGCGTCCATTAAGGGTGTACTTCAACACTGTTAAGACACCCTAGTAACACTCGTAACGGTGTAAAATTGATAACAAACACTAACATTGCAGGGAATGACGCTCACATGTGTGATAAACTGAACACCCACTTTCATCATTGGTGTTATTCAACCTTGTTATTACCAACAATTCATTTAAACTACCAGTGATACATTTGTACCTGACACCCTGTACCCAATGGGGGAATCAATAAGTTGTATGCATACCTATATGATACAGCGTTATGAAATTACACACAGAATGTAGGTTGCAGGGAACAAATGCCACCACATTGCATCGCAAATCAGTCTAGCAGCACGGATACGCGGAGCATAATAGAAATAAGCAGAATCCAACCGCCTCCCCCTCTCCAGTGGGGTTACGAATTCGGATAAATACCCAAGCAGGGTGCGTGTTAAATTGCACACCAACACCAGAGAAAAAAATCTGAGGATATATTTTTCGGATATTAAAGAACCCCTATCGGGAGTATGCCGCCATCCCCCCCCCCCCCCCAGCGGCCAGTACCATGTCTTTCGGAATCCGCAGCAGTGCCATTGCTAGCCAAGAATAGCTCACCTTTGCTAAAACTGGAGCTCTTCGAGTACCAAGACACCACTCACGATCACTTCTAACTCACTTGCACACACTTATACTCCCAACACACCGTAATCCCACCAGCGCCTCCGCCCGCAGTCGCGCACGTTTCAAACTAGTATGGCGGCCGGCCGCATGGAAGCCAACGGTTGAACATGGGCTACTAGGGCTGCATTATGTTCCCAATATTTTCCCGACGCGTTTTCTTTGAAGTATTGTATATGAATTTATTTATTTATTATCGTGGATTTGTTTATTTGATGTAGTTGAAGCAAATCCATTAGAATATAAATGCAAACTCTGTACACCATACAGCACAGCAGCGCCATCTACCCAACTGCACCCATAGGGAATTTCAAGGGTGTCTGACACTGCAAAGACAGGCTGACGAAGAAAGACGAACGTCTTTCGAAAGCTCCCGTAACTAATAAACGAAGCTGGTAATTTGAATATTTTTATGCTAGAATGTCTCTGTCCCAGCTAAACAATAACATTTATAACTTAACTACATGAAGTACCAAGAGAATACGAACGGTGTTAGTCATCCCCTGGCTCAGACCCCCTACGGCTCAGACCCCTACGATAATACTAGCTAACACTTACATTTCATAACACTTCAATACCTACATTGTGATGTGATGTGATATGATACCTATCATTGTGTTCTTTCAAGTGTCACTGACACCTTCAACGGTGTTTAAGTGATGACATGACACTTTCAATACCTACACCCAGAGGGTGTTTTGTTTTCTCTTTGACACCTGCAAAAGGAGTGTTGAATGGGATCGACACTTCGATTGGGTACATCCCAAGTGTGCTTTTCAAGTGTCGTGTGACACCTTAAACGGTGTTTAAGGGATGACATGGCACACTCAGTACACCTAACGGGTGTTATGTTTTCTCTGTAACACCAAAAAAGGTGTTGGATGGGAGTTGAGACACCTCGATTACACCCCAAGTGTGTTATTTCAAGTGTCATGTGACACCTTAAACGGTGTTCAAGCAATGTCATTACACCAATAACGGTGTTCAACGGGGTAATGACACTGCTATGAGTGTTGAATGGGAGTTACGACACCTCGATTACATCCCAGGTGTGCTCTTTCAAGTGTCGTGTGACACCTTAAACGGTGTTTAAGTGATGACATGACACTTTCAATACACCCAGAGGGTGTTTTGTTTTCTCTTTGACACCAAAAGGAGTGTTGAATGGGAGCTACGACACTTCGAGTACATCCCAAGTGTGCTTTTCAAGTGTCGTGTGACACCTTAAACGGTGTTTAAGGGATGACATGGCACCCTCAGTACACCTAACGGGTGTTATGTTTTCTCTGTAACACCAAAAAAGGTGTTAGATGGGAGTTGAGACACCTCGATTACACCCCAAGTGTGTTATTTCAAGTGTCATGTGACACCTTAAACCGTGTTCAAGCAATGCTATTACACCAAAAACGGTGTTGGATGGGGTAATGACACTGCTATTAGTGTCATGATACACCATTAATGGTGCTTAACACCCATAATACACTGATAAAACACCCGACCAGTGTTTTATATTTTTTCAGTGTATGCTAACTTGGGCAGTATGCAAACTGCCCGGGCAGTATGCATACTACCCAACAGCCCGGGCAGTATGCATACCGCCCGGGTAGTATGCATACTACCCGACCCCTTGGGCAGTATGCATACCGCCCGGGCAGTATGCATACCTCCCGGGTAGTATGCATACCACCCACCTTTCTTCTCACGGGCAAGATGTTTACTCGGGCAGTATGTTGACTACACTTCGTGAGGCTTGTTAATGCAATAACTCGCGTATATATGTGAATGACAAACGTTTCAACCTTCCGGGTGGTGGGGGGGGGGGGCATTTTTTGTCCCCCTTAGTTTTTTCGATATATCTCCAGAATTCCGCTGCGCCGATTGCCACGAAACTTTCAGTACCCTCCCGGGATCGTAGCTTTTACACATTGTGACCAAAAATTTTCCAAAGGCTATGATAGGTTGGCCGCTAATGACGTCAGAGTGACGTCATTTCTGCCATTTTCGACCCGAAAAAGGTTTCGCGGGAAGAGCTGTCAGGCCTACAGCTTTATAGATACAGAAAATGTTTAAGAGTAGGTATAAAAAGTGTAGAATTAGAGGGCTACAAAACTGCTATTTCAGATTTTGTAAAATGTTTAGATATTGAACCCCCCAAAATCAAAAAAGCAATTTTTGACCTAATAGGCAAAAAATCCAATTTTTTTTTGAATTTCGAAAAAACGGAAAATATGTGATAGTCCCTACCGCCTTCTATCCACATACCAAATTTGAGATTGATTCCTCTTTTTGGCAAAGTTATAGCGAAAAAAGATTTGTTCAAAGTTGATGACGTCAAATTTTGTCGTCGTCTTTTCATTTGACTCAGTTCACGCTTCACAATGACAATGACTTGTTGGCCACTGGTTATTCAACAATGGATATGGGAAAAAGTAATTTCAACACTTTATTCCAATCCTCATTCCATCCTACGATCGATCAATCACGTTTGACGACAAAAATTCTTCTCGGTCGATCTATTGTTATCTAGAGAGCCATTCATATTCTTAATGTGGACATGGATTACACAACTTTAAGTCGGAAAGCGGGCAGTATGCAAACTGCCCAAGCTTTTGGGCGGTATGCATACTGCCCAAGGGGTCGGGTAGTATGCATACTACCCGGGCGGTATGCATACTACCCGACCGCTTGGGCAGTATGCATACCGCCCGGGTAGTATGCATGCATGTATGCCATGCAGTATGCATACCGCATACCTTTCATCTCACGGGCAGGATGTTTACTCGGGCAGTATGCTGACCGTGGCTCGTGAGGCTAGTTAATGCAATAGCTCGCATACAATGTCAATGGCAGACACTTTAACCCGCGCGGGGCCGCGCTCGGCACCAGCCGTGCCGGTTTTTTTTGGGGGGAGGGGGGATTGAACACCCTAACTCGACTCCTGTGCCACTTACCGGCACAGGAGTAAGCTGCATGTAAGATGCCGTAAGCGGCATTCAAAATAACATAAAAATTCATAAAAATTCACGGTGTAGCCTCCAGAGGGCAACAACACTTAAAAAGCTGTTTTGACGATTTATTTCACGGCAAAATTAGTTTACCTTAGATAGGCACGACATTGCGCCTTTGCCGACATCGTGTTCCTCTCTTCGAGACGCGTCGAGTTAACAATAATTTGGCTTTTGAGACCACTTTAAAATTTGACCTAAGGTCAAGGTCATGGCATGACATGAAAAGGTCATGTTGGTTATCAGACGATCCTTATCGTCGACTTAAACACATCTAAGGTTATTTCCATTGCTCGAATACGTCTCCATAAAAAGTAGGTAATCGTAAAAAACTACTGCAGATCTGTTATGACCTGACATGGCCTCATGGTCATAAAGAGGGGTCACTACAAGTGGAATTTGCCGATTCAGTGTGTTGTGTTTACATGGAACCCGATATTTGAGAGCGTTTAGAAGGACTTTTATCCAAAAAGGCGTCTTTCAACTTTCTCCTGTCAACTTCTAAGAGACTGCAAAATTGGCCTGACCTTAGGTCATCGGTTGGACATCAAAAATCCAATGCATGTATTTTATACATGCTTTTACTGCTATAGATTGCTGAAAGTTTCAAAGCGATCGTTCAGTCGGGGTAGCTATGGCGAACAAGTTCTAACCTTTTCTGAGGTAAGGTCACTTGATCTGCCCTGCAGTTACCTGACCATAAGAACTTTTTACGCCTTGCATGCAAATGGTTTCATGCAGTATTAGCTATTGAAACTGTACTTACGCCCTCTACAGGTCCAGATACCAAACCAAAGCCAACGAGTGATGATACTATAGATCTGTCGTCATTTCAGATGAAAATGACTTGTTGGCTGCTGGCTAATAAACAATGAAATTCTGGGCAAAACTTTAAGTCTGTATATTCTAGTTCTTATTCCATCCTTCAATCGATAAAACGCGCTTGACGGCAAAACAGACTTCGTAATTAAGCTATTTTACTCAGAGATCCATTTTTATTTTTAAAATGGACATGGAATACACAACTTCAAGACGAGAGGCGGGCAGTATGCAAACTGCCCAAGCTTTTGGGCGGTATGCATACTGCCCAAGGGGTCGGGTAGTATGCATACTACCCGGGCGGTATGCATTGCATACTGCCCGGGCTGTTGGGTAGTTTGCATACTGCCCGGGCTGTTGGGTAGTTTGCATACTGCCCGGGCAGTTTGCATACTGCCCAAGTTAGCATATGACCCGTAACATATATATAACAAAGCCTAAAATTTTCAGGCGCGTGATTATATGGTTTGACTCGTCTCGGAGTAGAATCTAAGAGCTTCTACCGGATGTATAGGTATTGAAGTCTCACCTGGAAATTTCCGAGAGTAAATGCTTGGAATTTCTATCGGTTGTGTCGTGACTTCATATAAGGTGATATACCAATAAGTCCGCCATACAGGGGTATCGAAAACTGTCCTTTGGGGCATCATAACCCCCAAAAAGAATTATTTGAGAGTCTTGACTCTATTTACGGTAACATGGCAAAAAGTCCGTCCCACAGGGATATCAAAAATCGCTCTTTTGGGGCATCAGAGCTCCGAAATATGGAGTCCATGTACACCAAGAAACGGCGTTCATGGACACCATATTACGGTGTTATTGATGCTCCAAAAGGGAGTTTTTTTACACCCCTGTGGGCGGGCTTTTTTGCAATCACCCCCCCATTTGGTGTCTTTTTTCTATCTTACTAAGGGGGAATAAACCAGAGTTATTTAAGGAGTAAAAGCCCGATGTTTTATGGTGTTCTAGAGAGGGTGAACTCAAATGATCTCTCAGGCTGTGTCTGGGTCTGCAGAGTGGACCAGCTGCTGCTCTGCCGGTCTCGCAGCAGCTGACCGGCGCGGCGCCGGCTGGGCGATGGGCCGTTTCCGAGCCCTACTGACCAGGAGGCGTTGTCCATGCTGTTGCCTGGCAGTTTGTCGCGCCGTATCTCGGGGCTTCTGCCGCGCCGTATCTCCGGCCACTGATGTGCTGCTCGCTCTCGGGCCGCTGCCAGACTGCGGCGTGTGTGTGGGTGCGTGTGGGGGGGGGGGGGGTAATGTGTTGGAGAGGGCGGGACGCGGTAGGTGCCCGCCGGCGGCGACACCCGTAATGAGCTGCCATTAGAGTCGCCCCGACTGGGCCACTGCTGACGCTCTGCCCGCCGGCAGGCCTCCGTCGAGCTGCAGGGCCAGTTAACGCGCGGCCAGCTGGTGGTCGACAGACGCGACTGGCACGCCGCGCGCGCCCGCACTCCCTGCAACGTCAACATCGTCCAGGCGCTGGATATGCAGCTCTACAAGAAGATGTTACTGGATGCCTTTGGACATCCTGACATAGAGTTTTGACTTTCGATCGAATAGGATGAAGAAAATGGTAATCCTGGTAATAAACAAGAGTGCTATTGTTGTCACTTGTAATAAACAAGAGTGCTATTGTTGTCACTTGCTACATTTGCAGAAAAATAGGCAGCATTTTTAGTGTCCAATAGGTTAACCCTCGCCCGTAGGGTACACCGGGGTAAGACGTCCCGCAACGCCTCGCCGATGTTTTTCGGAAATGGTAAGTTCTGAGGAAACACCTTCTGTCCCATAAAACGTGCCCTATACCTATGATCATAACATGACCAGACTTGAATGAAGTTGTGTTATTCTTTGTTAGATGTAGAAATGTGTTTTTGAGTGATTTTTATGTTTTGTTGTCTGATTACGCAGCATGGCGTTCTTTTATAATGCACATCAGGGTAACGACTATTCTCTTTTTTGAACACTACCTATTGTCTAACGCTACTAATGCCGGGTTGGTTCGTGTTAACCCTCGCCCGTATAGGGAGGGGGGTCGAACGGAATCCCTCGGTTTTTCGCAAATAACTAGCGTAAAAAGTGGCCGATGACGACGAAATTTTAATTACCCCCGAGATGATCAATTTTACACCTACCCTGAAAACTTCATGACCCTGACCCAAATCAAGGCCATCTATAGAAGGTACAGTCAATCCCCCGCCGACCAAGCAGAGACGGATCCTGAGTGACGTCACCCCTGATGCTCGCAAGGGGTACTCCGTTCCTTGACAACGTAAAAATGACTAATTTTATTTGAAGATTACTGATGGCATTCTACACCTACCACTCAACCGTTGATGTCAATTGAAAGCCCAACTAATTTTCTAGCGACAAAAAAGAGCAGCAATATGCTAAGAAATGGCCGGTTTTGAAGATATAGACGATTTAAAAAAACCTCTGCAGTAGCAGGAAAGCAACGTAAAAACGCATCCAGCTTATCACGGAGCGAGCGAAGCGAGCGGAGTTTACGTAGAATAACGGAAGTTTCTGAGTATGGGCGGCCGGCCGGCCGGCCGTGGTCACGATTCTGCGACGCTTATATCTCAGCAACCGCTTGACCGATTTACATGCGGTAATTTTTGTAGGGTAGCTTCATTCCTTCTACCAAGTATTGGACGATTCTCGATGCATGTGGGTGACCCCTTATGCACGTGCCACGTGCAAAACGAAGAGATGTCACTTTTGTAATAGTTGCAATATCTCGGTAACTACTGGGCCGATTGCGCTGAAAGTTGGCATGTAGGTAGGCACCCACTAGGCAATGCATATCCATGTGCCAGAGTTGGAGTGCTGCTGCACGTGCGCACGTGCAGGGGTCGTTTCCAGATCTCGAGAACGGCTGGACCGATGGCGCTCAAATTGGGTACACGGTTAGGGACCAGTTAGTAGGGTGCCGCGCAAAAGTCAGCTGGGACCCATTTTGCACGTGCGCACGTGCAGGGTGCCGCTTCCAGATCTCGAGAACGGCTAGGCCGATTGTGCTCAAATTTGGCACATCGCTAGAGACCGGTTAGTAGGGTGCTGTGCACAAGTCAGTTTGAGGTACCCCCTCGAAATTTCGCACGTGCAAGACCCACCCTTTCGCTCGCTCCGTTAGTCGCCGCAAAAGGCGTTATACTGGTATTTTTACGGAGCGAGCGAAGCGAGGAAATCTCACGTAGAATAACGGAAATTTCTGAGTATGAGCGGCCGGCCGGCCGGCCGTGGTCACGATTCTACGACGCTTATATCTCAGCAACCACTTGACCGATTTACATGCGGTAATTTTTGTAGGGTAGCTTCATTCCTTCTACCAAGTACTGGACCATTGCCGATACAAGTGGGTGACCCCTTATGCACGTGCCACGTGCAAAACGAAGAGATGTCACTTTTGTAATAGTTGCAATATCTCGGTAACTACTGGGCCGATTGCGCTGAAAGTTGGCATGTAGGTAGGCACCCATTAGGCAATGCGTATCCATGTGCCAGAGTTGGGGTGCTGCTGCACGTGCGCACGTGCAGGGGGTCGATTCCAGATCTCGAGAACGGCTGGACCGATTGCGCTCAAATTTGGTACACGGTTACGGAGCAGTTAGTAGGGTGCCGTGCATAAGTCAGTTGGGACCCATTTTGCACGTGCGCACGTGCAGGGTGCCGCTTCCAGATCTCGAGAACGGCTGGGCCGATTGAACTCAAATTTGGCACATCGCTAGAGACCGGTTAATAGGGTGCCGTGCACAAGTCAGTTGGAGGTACCCCCTCGCAATTTCGCACGTGCAAAGCCCACCCTCTCGCTCGCTCCGTTAGTCGCCCCAAAAGGCGTTATACTGGTTACTATGAATAAATCATTTTTCAGTAAGATTTTAGATAAGGTATCGATTTAATTAACAAATTTATTACAATATTTTTATTATTTGTAACTTTATTTCAAAATAATATTTTCAAAAATGGCAGCTGTTGGCAAGTGGCTTGGAAGCGATTGTGGCGCACCGCGCCATTATTGTCCTGAGGCCCCCTTATGATGTCATCAAAAGTGGAGTGACATGGGCCTGACCCAAATAGCCTTTGACCTGTGACCTACCTTTCGACACCATGTTTGGCCGGAATCGTGATTCGACAAATGTTGGCTCGCATTAGCCGCGCGTTTGCAGCCTTTTCGTGGTTTCAAGCGTTCAAACATGTGATATGCTGTTGCGCCCATGCATTAGGATGGGTTTCAAGGTCACTTAGAGGTCAGGTCAGGTCATCGACCTTTGATGACCTCGGTTCACTTTTGCAAGTTTTACATGTTTTTATGCTAGTTTTTGGAGCTGAATTCGAAATTAGCAGCCATTTGAACATTTATGAAATAACTTTGGGGGCCTTCGTAACATGTTACGAAGCTGTCAGAGGCGTTTGACAAATACTAAGAATACCCGTCAGGATCCCTACTAGTTGACCTGACCTGACCTGACCCGACCTGGCCTAAATGCACAGTGGCGGTTGCAAGGGGGGCATCAAGGCCATGGCCCCCCAAAGGCAAATCAGGGGGCCATCATATCATTTGGCCCCCGTAAACAAAACAACCGATGGGCCCCCATGGGCGTAAGGGGCCCTGGCCCTTGTTTGATTGTCACGAGGCTCAAGAAACCCACGCCTGCTATTAATAGCCTCCATACCGGTCTTTGAGGGTCCTACACTAACCTCTGAGGGCCCTTCAGTGGCCTTCAAGGACCCACCTTGACCAATGAGGGCCCACATCGACCTCTAAGGGCCCTAAACTGGCATCAGGGGTCCCAGCCGGCCTCCGCCGGTCTCTGATGGCCTCATTTCTGTCTCTGGGGTCCCAATACTGACCTTAAAGGTATTGTGCCACCTTCCAATGATTTCCCATTATATTTTTCCTAGGATAAGAAGCTTCTGTTTTTACCTAATATCGCAAAAAAATCAAAAATGGTCCTGGAATAGTGCCTTTTTTGCCTAAAAGTTTATCGGTTTTTCGATATGTATAACAACTGTAGTGGGCTGACCTGCAAACAGGCGTCGGCAACAATCGCGAATGCGGCGCACATGTGACAATAAGCAAAGGTCATTATAGAGTTACGACGTACGGGAATGAGTTCCTATCAGCTGTCTAATCGTAGACAACGCAATGTCGAACTTAAACTGTAAGCCTGTATTGGTATTGTTTCTTTAATTTGGCTGTCGAACATTAATTTGTGGTTTGAAATATGATTTCATGTAAAATAATTGATATGAAACAGCCGTCTCTTAACCCGCGCCGGGCCGGTGCTCTGAGATTCCGCGCCGGGCCAGGGGGGGTGTTTGAACACCCCCTTTCTAACTCGGCTCCTGGGCCACGTAGCGACACGCAGTAAGCGGGAATCGAAAGAACGTCCAAAATAAGGACGAAAACACTTCCGTCATTTTTTGGGTCAGGTGAAAGGTCAGGTCACCAGAGGTCACCAAAGGTAAAATGTTGACTGGTCACCAAAGGTAAAATGTTGACTATTTCAACATTTTGGAAACTGCCAACGGCTATCTCTGGAACCGATAGAGCTACAGCGCCGCAGAAAAGCGCATTCGATAGCCCTTTTTCAGGCCTTTCTGAGTAATGCTCTCAGATTTGACATCAGGTCAACGGTTTAGCTTCCAGAGGGCAAAAACTCCAAAAATAGCCGTTTTTACGAAAAGTGTTTTATCGGCGATAACTTTTGACTCAAAAGAGCCATGACATTACTTTTGCCAGCATCGTGTTCCTCTAATCGAGACGCGTCGAATGAACTATAATTTGACCTTGAAAGGTCAACTTGAAAATTTGACCTCAGGTCAAGGTCATGACCTGACCGGAAAAGGTCATGTTGCATATCAATCGATCCGCAACGTCGAACCGAACACATTTAAGGCGTTTTCAGCGCTCTAGCACTTCTCTATCAGAAGTTATTAGCAAAAAACTGTTAGATTCTGTTCGTGACCTGAGATGACCTCGGAGACATAACGAGGGGTCACAGTTGCCATTTTCCGGTTCAGTGTGTCAATTGTATCTACATCTCGATGTTTGAGAGTGTCTAGAATGGCGTTCGTGCAAAACAGAGCACAGACGCTTTTCAATTTTCTCCCATTGACTTATAATAGAGAGGCCGCAAAATTGACCTGACCTTAGATCACCGATATCAAAATTCCGAGATATACATTTTATAGATACTGTTTCTCTTTAATTAATCGCTGAAAGTTTCAAGGCAATCGATCAATCGGTGTAGCTATGACGAGCTTCTTATTTTTTCTGAGGTGAGGTCACTTGGCGTGACCTGGTGACCTGACCTAAGGCGACCTGGGTCTGAAATTTTCACAACATGTGCGAAAAAGATGCACAAACAGGTGTGCCAAAAACGTTGCGGTTTTTTAGATATCTGCGAAAAACCACAGGGGGGGGGTGTTCAAACACCCCCCACCCCCGGCCCGGCGCGGGTTAAGTTATGACCCCATTTCACCACACGCAAGTGGCAGAAATGACAATGATCAGCTGACCCATTTTTCTTGGCCAAAGTCACAGCGCGCGGCCCGACGCACCACGCGTATTTGGAAATTCCGACCTCGACGAGCATCAGAAGCCACCTAACAGGCGTGTTCGAAACCGCAGGAGATGATGATGAACAGGTTTATCGAAACTTGATTGGATGAGCCTATCGGTAATAGCGATTTTAGTGTGTGCATTTATTGGTCATAGTGGTGTGAAATGTGATTGGGGTACGACCGACAACCCGTCGCACACTGGTCGGAAACGCCCTCACGAGAGGCCACGGGCGATTCCGGAGTTTCGGATTATTTTTTACATAGATCGATTTGAAATTGATGAAATTATTATACTTAGGCCAAAAAAACTAATCCGGGTGACCAAAAATAACTGTAATCAGCCCCCGAAGATGGGGTATCCCAGAACTCGGAAACTGACGCGGAGCAAGAGGTTTCTTGAGCCGGATATTCAGAGTCTTATTGCTGATAGACACCAAATTGAAATCCCACATATTATGCATCAAAATGTTCGTTATGAAGTTGCCGATTGGTCAGTGCAAAATTTTTGGCATACTAAATCCCTAACTAAGATGTACTATAGCTTTTTTATGAAGGCTCTCCTACAGTGATTCTGGAATATAACTGCAAAGTTTAGGTAAGGAAACAACAGGTAGTCCCATCTAGTTCCACTCTGATTTTTTTGTGAGATGAAGTAGGATTTAATTTTACACCAGGGCAACATAAAAGCTAACTGCGCATATTTGCGCAAAATTTGCAGGAGCCGCTCTTCCTACCCAACTACCGCCCGCCCCGCCCCAGTTTCGGCTCGGCCGCCGCGCCCGGCTTACGCTGACCTGTGTGGCCTGCACGCATCCATGCGTAGTTGACTGGTCATTAAAAACAGATGCGCCTGAGTTTATGAATTTTGTGAAAAGCGCGTTTTATGTATGCATTTATGTATGTATTGACATCAAAAGCCTTCCACACATTGCGTGGCGATTACGGCTTGCATTTAGAGAGCCTTGCTATTGACAACCATCACTCGGCTGAAGAAAGTGGAAATTGAAACCTTCGTAAATACATATAAGACGCTGCAAATATAGGACACCTGTCACTGACGTCGGGTTACCTTGGGCCGTCTTTTTACATTAGATCACAATTCCGGTATCTAACCCTGGCCGGACCGATTGGTTTTCTATATTGACCGGGGAGGGTTGGTACAACTCCCTCGCCGTTTCGCCTCTAATTGAGCTAGAGCCTCGCGAAAAAAAACAAACCTGTGTGCCGTTATAAGACGCAAAAATTAGGTACTACCCGATTTTAAGGTCTTAGGTCAGCCAGTGACCTCTTAGGTCAGGTAAGTGCCACAAGGCACAGGCTCGGTTTTAGGTTAATTACTTTGCTAAAAATGGTCGCACTGCCGCGATTTTGGCATCATCGTGTTTGTCTAGCTCAGGCGCGTTGAATGCTATACTTGGTGTTCGGGTGAAGTCAACTTAAGGTGTTAACCTCGGGTCAAGGTCAGGTCGGAGCCCCTCAGGTCACGAAAATGGTTGAAGGAGGTCATATTGCATATCATTCGATTTGGCAGGTCTTCCTGAGTCCAATGGTGGCTTTTCCGACTCTCTAGCTCTATCTGATCAGGAGTTATTGACGAAAAACTTATATGGCCTTAGTGACGTCATAAATGACGTCACGCAAAGTCAACAATGCTAAAGTCAAGCACTGGACCTTGCAAGGAGTGCATGAAACCATTCCCGGTGCCCGAATAGCAGCTCCCAATTTCCCTTGTTGACTTAAAGTGGTGCTAGATCCTGTATTATACTCAATTATGACGTCATAACTTAACAGATTCACGTCATATATTTAGTGCTTGACATCCAAATGATAGCTTACATATGACAGAGAAGGTATGCAAAGTTGTATGAAGTTTGCTTCACTAGTTGTGGAATAACAAGCAAAAAACTTTTGCGGAAAGGCCGCTGGCCTCTCGCTGGAGCGTTTCCGACCAGTGTGCGTCGGGGCGAATTTCGCACTGGGGTACTCAAAATTTGAAGAATTTAAGACGTTTCCATGAGTTTTGAAGGCATGGATAAGTTCTAAAAATCCGGTTCTCCTTATCCGGGTCATTAACTCCATATGGTCCAGGAAAGCTGGCACACTACCTTTAAGGTGCCCCTGAGGGCCCCGCACTGGCTTCTGAAGGCCCGATACCAGCCTCTAAGGGCCCGCATCGGCCTCTGAAGGCCCCGGCTGACCTTTGAGGGCCCTACACAGGTCTCTTGAGAGCCCCATGCCTTTCATTACAGGGTGCGCAAAAAGTTCTGGCCCTCTTACAGTAAGCGCTCCTACGCGTGCTGCGGTTGCTTTTCGGGAAGCCAATAGCCGCACGCAATATCCGCAATGATCCTGCTACACAGCCAGATGTCGAACAAAGCAGACCATTAACGGCCAGTCATGGAGGCAGGCTAAACGTTACATTGTCGTTGGATACCCGCGCGCGGCGCGGCCGAATCGGGCATGACTGTTGAGCAGGTTGCGATGAAATTTAGAGCCCCCTGCGAACAATTACGCGTATCAAAGCCAAATACCAATAGGGGAGATCCTTGAATATGCCCCCAGGTCAGACCGGTCACGTCCAGTCAAAACTCTGAGAATGTGACTGCCGTGTCTCAGGCCATCCAGGACAGCCCACGGCTCGGGCGGCAAAAAGTGCCCAACCGTCTTCATTAACGCAAATTAGAAGATAAATGGGACGATGTATGAGCGTCTGCTTGACAGGGACGTCATCCCATGGATCCTGAAGACGTATTCAAAAGTCGATTTCGTTTTCCAGCAGTATACTACACCCGCAAACAACCTAAGTTCCATCCAGCACAAGCAAACGGAGGAGCTCGGGGGAGAAGCCCATTGTTGGCTTAATGACATATTGCCCCCTCAGTCACCCGACCTGAACCCCTTGACTAAAGCATCTAAAGCGTTTTGCATGAGGTCCAGGGAGTGTCCCATCCCAATTTGGAGGCCCAACCCTCGCCCGCACATGGGGGGGGGGGTTGGCACCCCCCTCCCAGGTAGTCTTTCTCCTCTGCACTCAACATTTTTAGAGCTAGAAGGCTGATTTTTCGTATAGCTGCTCCTCTATCCTTTCTTGATGTCCACTGAAAATTTCAAGTTTCTGTGACTTTTGGTTTCGGAGATATGACCTTGTTTTTCAGGTCATGTCATGACCCAAATGGCCAATTCTCGACATCTTGCGTTGGCTATGGGCCTTGTGAGCTTTTGACGCCTTGATTTCGGCCTTTTTTACCAGTCTTACCTCCCACCTATCATGGAACATGTTGTTCGACGATGTACGGATGTCAAGGTCAAGGTCAAGGTCAACCTAGGTCATCTAAGATAATTGCGTTTTAGGCAAGCGGAATTTACTTTTTGTGAAGTTTTTTGACTGCATTTTTGGTAAAAGCTTCTCAGATCATGATTTCATGTAATATGGACACATAAACAATCGGTGCACACATCAGTATACACACAGACACACACAGACATACAAACACATATAATTGACCTTGACCTAACTTGACCTGAAATGACCTCAGCAGCAAAAACCTGGTCAGGTAGTGTGAGAAAGAGGTTCTAGCTGGCTTGGCACCAGAAAACGGCATCGTCATCGGTATATGATAAGCAGCGCACTTGATATCAAACGGTGACCCAAAACAGCAACATTTTTTAGTTTGACCTGACCTGGAAGGTCAATGACTGACCTGAGAAGGTAAAACTGGGTATCATTGGATTCGTCTCTTCCCAAAGAATCTTTTTGGTCTTTACCACTAAGCTCTATCTCCAACAGGAACGAAATGGCGCGGGGGGTGGCAACCCCCCCCCCCCCCATGTGCGTTCTAGGATGGGAAAATGGCATGTGCGGGCGAGGGTTAAGGCAACTTCAGAAGTCATTACCGGCCCTCGGAGGTCTTGGACCCCAGCCAGAGACAGAAATGAGATACACGGTGCGCAAAAAGTTCTGGACCATTTCTGTACTTCGATAAACGAATGCAATCGTAGTAAATATTATCGACGCTAACACCAAATATTGGTAGTTGCATTATCAAACCAGATACGTTCACTCACCTCATGCGCGATATAACCCCCTTATCGCAATGACCTTCTCCACACGTAGGCGGAAAGACTTGCATGTCTTGATGATGTAGGTGAGGTCCTTCGTCTCCCACATCTTCACGATGTGTGCCTTAAACTGATTTCAAAAATTTACGTAATTATGATATGGATGTAGCATAAGTAATGCCAACTAAGCGGTACTTCGTGGCGTAGGTTTTGCTACGCACGTAAAAACTTAGCCGATCACCCCCCCCCCCTTTCCTCCGGGTGACGGATAAGTGTTATGTCCCGCGAGTGGGGCATTCCACGTCAAGTGGGACAAAAAATGATCATTTTGAACCTCACCTCCTCCGATTTTTGCGAAACTTTGTGAACCTACTCATCTATATGTGAGATGAAAGGAGACATTTTTTGTCAAGATATGACGTCACGTCTCCGAGATACACGTCATCAAACATTGACTTAGGCAAGGCACATTATCATTTTCAAAGCGTCATAACCATTGAAGTGTTAGACATAGCACCACGAGACAAAGTGTGAAATGAAGGGAATAGATCAGGCTTTCATTTGAGGATAACAATATTGACGTAATTAACTAATTAGTGAACTTAATTAAAATTCAAAAAATAAATTTTGACTTTCTGAAAAATGGGTACCCTTCGATTTTGCTGATTTTTACATATTTTATTCTATACATAAGCTACATCATATAAAGAATCCAGAATGGGCCGACGTCTACGTAACTGTCTTTTGGACTTCGTAATGTCTGGGACTCGCGTGTTTCGTTTTAGCAACCAAGGAGAGGCGCTACCCGGAGATGCTTCTTTCTACCCCAAACTAAAGAAAACCTAACCTGACCTGAAGTGACCTGACCTAATCTAACACGCGTAAATATGTACAGCCCTCACGACAGTTGCCGACTGGCCAAATGCTACCTAGATAGGTACGAACATAAGCCCTCACGACAGTTGCCGGCTGGCCAGATGCTAGGGGAGAGTGGGGAAAGATGCCCAGGGTTTTACTATGTCATATATTATTCGAAAATGACGATGGGAAAGCAAAAACTTGGAGTTTCAACGGGAGCCGACATCATTTTTCTCCAAAAATATCACACTTTTGTGCCTGAAATATTATTACTTTTTTTGCTATTAAGCATTTTCCTGAAGAAGTGAAAGGGGGCATCTTACCCCACAGGGTGGGAAAGACGCCCCCTGACGTTGGGAAAGATGCCCCCTGCACTATAAGTGACATAAATGGGCACGTGAATCGCCTGAACGAATCAGTAGTCCCTTCAAGCCTGCAGTAGACACCAAACGTCATCATAAGGGCCCTCAAAAGTAGTCGTAAGGGGCTTCAGAGGTCATCGTTAGGGCCATCATAGTCCAGCGCGGCCAAACAAGCCTCCGTGGTGGCGTTCGGAGACCACTGTGGGGCTCTTATAGGTCTTCATGATGCTTGAGGGCCCTCGAGCCCATCGTGGGGACCTCCGATGCCAGTGCGGCCCGTGGGGCCAACGTGGGAGCCCTCAAAGGATGTCGTGATGGGCCCTGGAGCCAATAATTGGGCCCACAGAGGCCGTCATGAGGGCTCTCAGAGTCAGATGCCGCGCAAAAAGTCGCTATGTGGGCCGAGAGACCGGCATGGGGAGCACCCGACCGTATTGGACTCTCAATAGTCCCAGATCGGCTTTTGTCTACATCACAAGTATGTAATTAATGATTTGACGGGCTGTTTGAAGGACAGCCTACGGATTTAGGGGGGCGTCTTTCCCCATCAGGACAGGGGGCATCTTACCCCAAGGTACCGAAGTAACATTAAATCAGTACAATTTGTTAGCCATAAAACTACACCATGAAACAAACTGTTTGGGACACAGTACACGCATGCTAATGTATCACGACTATAGCAAGGGACGCAAAAATTATTTACCTTCTTTGATATTTACAATGTTCTGACACCAAAATATTTTTTGAAAGCAGCAAATAAAAAACATGCAGTCATCAGGCAGCCGTTGCCCAACTGAGCTTCGCAAAGTTTTGTGCCGTTAACAAGGCAGGCTTCCGCTTTACGCTAAGAACATTAATTTCCAGGTCCGATTCTTTGTTTCGTCGCTAGAGGGGGTGGGGCGTCTTTCCCACCCTGGGCATCTTACCCCACTCTCCCCTACTTAAAAAACGAATGTTCAGGCTGACCGGCCGCGAGCCAGCGACCTTTAGCTTTCGAGGTGGGTACACTCGGCACACTTACTACTAAGCCACGAAGATAGCTGGTCATCGTAAGCCAGTTTTTTAATGATGAAATTGGGTATTCTCCGGGCAGCGCCTTTCTTTGGTTGCAAAAAGGAAATACGCATGACTCTCCCAGCGCTAGGGGAGAAAGGCCCGGTTTAGCCAAAAAAGGTATTAGAAAAACGGAATTTGAATTGTTGGTGGGGCGGTGGGGAACTTAACCCTATTAGTGGCAGGCTCCTGGCTACCCCTATTAGTGGCAGGGGGGGGGGGGGGGGGGCTGTTAACGACCCCCTCCCTTGATATCTCGAGATCTAACGGGCCGATTTTCAAAATTCAGACGGCATTCGATTTCGCTCAACGTGATCTACATTTCTAAAAAATAAAAATTAAAAAATGTCAATAGGGGGTAGAGGGGGTAAAAACGGGCAAATTGCAGATACATTTTAGACTGTTTATCACGGCCAGGTTTCTGAACCAATCTTATCGCAACTTTTGCCGATCGATAGAGAATGAACCAGGAATTCACATGGATCCTAAAAATATGCATTTTCAAAAATCATAGGCGGATACAGATCATTGAGATTGGGGGTACACAAAAAGTATAGTAAATATGGTTTTTGTTGGTACTGTTTCTAAAAAGGGTGGTAATGGTCTTGTTATGTTACAATTTTCTTATGAGAGAACGACTACAATTGTATTGGTCATGCATAGGCGGTGTCAGGGCACCTATGCTGGGAGGTAAAACATAACCCCCCTTTTTGGACGCCTGGATCCGCCTATTATAGCAAAAACGTGTCAAAAGAGGATGCACAATAACTTTGTATATGTTATCACATGATACCTTTCATTCACTGTTCGTAAAACTGGTGCATACAGTTATAATACATCAGCATCGTGATCTTCGCCCAAATGACTCGCTTCACGAATAGGACCCCCCAATTCCCAGTGCTCTGGAGCCGCCCCTGGTAAAGTTATGAACTTGAAATATTCAGGGAATGTGCCCAATTTAGTTTTAGGAAAAGTCAGAAAATTTCAGCATCGTAGCTTCAGCGGTTTTGGAGATATTCCCGAAAAACCTGAGGGGTGGATGAAAACAACCCCCCTGCCACTAATAGGGTTAATCGTGTTCCAATTTCATGGTCCTAGATCAATATCTTCAAGATCAAATGAGGTTAAACGTGATTAAATTTGCTATAGTGACTATTTTGCGTTTATACGCCCATAGCTCTAAGAGATACTGGCCGATTTTCCTATTTCTTCCTTTATACGACATTTGTAGTGTTATGAGAATGTTAATCTTACCATGAATTTGGCAGTTAGTGGCTTGCTAAGAGTAAGATGTCGCCGGCAGAGGCGGGGATCGGCCGACGAGGGAAACGTCATAGTCACATATTGTGTTTGCACCCTAAGTTTAATTTTAGCAGTTGATTTTTCGTATTTATTTGAACATTAGATTGCCTGTACATTTTTAAGCCTTCACACAAAATTTGACACAAATCGATCATAATCAGCGGTAAGAAGCGCGGTGCAAAGATGGAACCGTCCCGCGCCGGCACAGTCTACCATTCAGGCGGCAACGGCCGGCGCCGGCCGCCGCGCCGCTCCGGCAGGAATGTTTGACTTTACACCGTTATTACGAGAAAAGTTGTGGACCGATTTATCTATTGCTTGCACGGGAGGATTTGCAATTCAATTGTGGACAGATACTGAAAGTTTGACGTTAATATGATAATTATGGCGTGAGTTATTGGCGATAAACAGGTGGAGTTAGCGAAATCGGCCCCTTCCACCGCCCGTTCTACATTGCACTACTTGTTGCTATATCATCCAAAGTTATCGTTGGCCCACTCTAATTTTCTCAGCACGTGTGCCCTACGTGTAGTGGAAGACAATATCTAAATTTGAGCAAAATCGAAGGGTACCCATTTTTCACAAATAACATTTTAAGAAATTGATTCAAAATAAAATAAATTCAAAATCACCAAAAAATGTAAAAATTGTCAAATTTAACTAGCATAACTCCTTATGTACGGTTCTCCAGTAAAGGTCTTGTTGGTTTTGCTTTTTCGGACATATCTGGTCCTATATAATGTTCAAATGCATAAGTATGAACCCGAATTATGTGTATGCACATTTACCACGAGACTGTGAAATTGCATCGTCGTATGCCAAATACTTTCCGAGATATTCACCAAAAACCTCATTTTCTGCCGTTTGGGGTATTCTGGCCGCAATCTTCCTGGGGTCGCCTATGACATCAGTAGAGCCATCTAACGAGAGGAACACGGAAACACAGAATCATGAATGAATCGAGTGCGTAGTAAACGGTGTATGAAAGGGAGACTCGGCAGAGGCTATCCGGGTGGCCGGCGCGCGGCGCGCCCTCAGGCATCGGCCGACCCTTCGGACCGCGTGGGGTCAGAGGTCGCGCTCGGGAAGTCTCGGCTCTGGGTTTTAGCGCTGTGCAGTCAGGAAGGGAGCATAGGATAGCGCTAGCCCGACTGACTAGTATCTCGGCTGATTCGTGTGGGGTGAAGGGAGCACAGAACGGGATGGTGGCTTGTGGTGGATGATGGGATAGTGGCTAGGTTAGTGCGTGCTGCGTAGAACGTAGCTGAACATGCATTATTTTCATCGCAAACAACATGCAGCATAATGTGCGGGATTATGCCAGAACTCATACAAAAAGGAAATGACATTTCGGCCGAGGGAGTGGATGAGTGCCGTGACAAAGCATGACGATGCAGCCAAAATCGGGATGCTTTTTTGCCCCCTTTTTTACCCCTAACATGCAGCGCTTGATCCGAACTTAGAGGTCCCCGACTGACCTTAGACCTTAAAATCGCACCCGGCCGGTGCGCCACCTTTTCTTCAGGGGCGCTCTTCTTGGTTGTATCTGTTCTTACCAATAACTAAAGCAAATCGAATGTATAATAAAAAAGGCATACCGGCTCAAACACAGTTTTATTCACATCCCCTCGTGTGCATACTTGTTTTGAACTATATAAATTATCGCATCATCATATATCACTTCAGTGCTTAATCCTCAACGGAATTTTGGGTTTTCTGCATATACCCCGGCCGAGGGGGGGGGGGCGATTACGATCCCTCTCCGTCTTTTTGCCCCTAATTGAGCTAGCGCCTTGCGGATGAAACTGAGCGGGTGCGTCGTATGAGATGCAGCAAGTAGCAACTGGTACTCGAGTTGAATGTCTCAGGTCAACCGATTAACTCTGAGGTCAGTATAAGTGCTGGCCAAGTCGCGGGATCGGTTTTTGGTAAACAACTTTACCATAAGTGGTTACAGAGCCAAGACAATGGCACCATCGAGTTTTGCATGCTCATTGCTCAAGCGCGTCGAATAGCATACGCTTTGTTTTTGTTGAGGTCAATTTAAGGTGTTCACCTCAGGTCATGTCAGGGCAGAGCCACTCAGGCCACGAGGCTGGTTCAAGGAGGTCATATCGCTTCTTCGATTCGGTAGGTCCTCACAAGTCCACTGGTGGCTTCACGACTCGCTGGCTCAATTTGATCGAGACTTTTTGGTGAAAACTCCTGTGACCTTAGTGACGTCATAAATGAAGTCGCCTTACTTTAAGAATGGAAAAGTGAATGCTGGGGCTTGCTAAGATTGTATAAAATCGCGAATTAATGCGCTTGCGACAGCTTTAGATGGCTCCCGGCGCCAAAATAACAGCTTTCATATTTCCCAATTGTCTAATAATCGTGAGGTTGCGTGACCGACCTGACTTCACGTGACTCTTAAGAAAAATACGAGATAGCTACATACAAGTTGTGAGGCCTCTGGGAGATAGTACTAGATCATATAAGCTTCATTCCCCGTTGAAAAGTCCCCTGGCACGAAGGGTGCTGCGACGTCGCGACATTTTGGGACCTTACAGAGGTTCACTTTTGACGTCATTGGTCAACGGCTTGACCTTAACCTTCGCACTTGTAGGAGGGTGTCGAACAGACCTCCTACCCTCAGTTTTTCGCAAATAACTCGCGCAAAAAGCGGCTGATTGCGACGAAACTTTCAGTACCCTCGAGTTAATCAATATTACGCCTACCTTATAATTTGTATGATCCTGGCTCAAAAGACCTTTGACATGTGACCTGTTTTCCGAGACCATGTTTGGTCGGAATCGCGTTTTGGCGTATTTCGAGTAGAGCGCGTTTTATTGTCTTTTTGTGGCTTTAATCGATCAAACATGTGAAAGGATGTTGATCCCATGGATTCTAGTGGGTATCAAGGTCACGTGAAGGTCAGTCAGGTCACTGACCTTTGATGACCTTTGTTCACTCTTTCGAGTTCTACATGTTTCTGGGGTAGATTTTGGAGTTGATTTCGCATTTAGAAACTGTTTGAACATTTAAGAAGTAGTTTTGGTTCCCTCGTAACATGTGACCTGACCTGACCTGACCTGGCCTAAATGCACGAAAACATCATCTGTGATCAAAACTAACTTGAAATTCGTGATCAGCACCCCGCAAACCCTATAACAGCTTCACTTTACGAAGCTCAAACAGGTCCCGATTCCCCGACTTTTGAGTTGTTGAACTATCAACTTTGACAACTTAATCAACTTAGACTTTTGATCTGTCAACCAATGACCTAGGATATTAAAATTGGGTATCATCGGCCTCCTCTCGTCACGGGCAACACGCACTTATTCCGCGAAGCTCTAGCTCGATCAGGGGTTGAACGGCAAAGCATAGGCGGCGGAACGGGGAGGGCACCGGGGCACCGTGCCCCCCTTTGATTTTGGCATTTTAACATTAGCCCTATGGGCGTTGCATGGAAAGAATGGGACCAAAAATCGGTAGTGCCCCCCCCCCTTAATTGAAGGTGTTCCGCCGCTACTGCGGCAAAGGGGTCCAACGGACCCTCCTCCCCCCTTTACGATAGACGCTGGCAAAACACCAATATGGGCGAGGGTGAAAATACAGCTGTCATAACGATTCAGCTTGAATCAAAGGTTTCAGCTTGAATCAAAGGCTTGCCAAATTTCAGCTCTCGCAGCTGTCAACAAAAATAAATATGTGGAGGCGGCACCCGCCTCCCCCCTCTCGGCCACTGCCAGCGAGGTTTTAGGCGTATCATAGACGTTACAAAGCCCCAGCAGCCATATGCACTGAACAAAAACTTATTACGCACGCTTGTCTATCGGCACCATAGCACACGGTCGAGACTGTCGTCAGCCACGGACGCGCACTCGACCAACCCTCTGAGCCCGTTGACTGCGGGTGACCTTGACATGTCAAGCCTGATCGGCGGCCGGCCGCTGTCGTGCGGTCGTTACACGCGGAGGGGAGGGAGACACAAAGCTCTACGTTATAGCCGACCTCTGACCTTTCCCTGCGCCCTGGTCACTGACCCCGCTCCATGTCGCTGGGCGGTGGCATGGCGGTGGAAACCGGTTCTAGCCTCTACACATGCCACCATTCTAACCCTCCCCTCCCCACGCTACTACGCGGCGTGGAGTACGCTCGTGCGTAACTGGGCGGAGCAAGGGGTGACGCGATACAGGGGCGGAACTGGTTGCCCTCCCGCCCGCCGAGCGACCAACGACTAATACCCTGGAGAACCACGGTTCTCCAGGGTATTAGTCGTTGGTCGCTCGGCGGGCGGGAGGGCAACCAGTTCCGCCCCTGTATCGCGTGACCCCTTGCTCCGCCCAGTTACGCACGAGCGTACTCCACGCCGCGTAGTAGCGTGGGGAGGGGAGGGTTAGAATGGTGGCATGTGTAGAGGCTAGAACCGGTTTCCACTGCCATGCCACCGCCCAGCGACATGGAGCGGGGTCAGTGACCAGGGCGCAGGGAAAGGTCAGAGGTCAGCTATAACGTAGAACTATGTGTCTCCCTCCCCTCCGCGTGTAACGACCGCACGACAGCGGCCGGCCGCCGATCAGGCTTGACATGTCAAGGTCACCCGCAGTCAACGGGCTCAGAGGTTGGTCGAGTGCGCGTCCGTAGCTGACGACAGTCTAGCGTGGGTAATAAGTTTTTGTTCAGTGCATATGGCTGCTGGGGTGTGTCATCTTGATATGCTTTGTAACATTATGATACGCTTAAAACCTCGTTGGCAGTGGCCGAGAGGAGGGGGCGGGGGCGGATATCGCCCCCACATGTTTATTTTTGTTGATAGCTGCGAGAGCTGAAATTTGGCAAGCCTGACCTTTGATTCAAGCTGAATTTTTATGACAGCAGCTGTATTTTCACCCTCGCCCATATTGGTGTTTTGCCAGCGTCTATCGTAAAGGGGGGGGGGAGGAGGGTCCGTTGGACCCTTTGCCGTTCAGTCCCTAATCGAGCTAGAGCGTTTCGGAAAAAGAGCGTGTTGCCCGTGACGAGAGGAGGCCGATGATACCCAATTTTAAAGGTAGTGTGCCACCTTTGAAAGATTTCCCATTTTATTTTTCCTAGGATAAGAAGCTTCTGTTTTTACCTAATATCGCAAAAAAAAAAATCAAAAATGGGCCTGGAATAGTGCCTTTTTCGCCTAAAAGTTTATCGGTTTTTAGATATGTATAACAACTGTAGTGGGCTCATCTGCAAACAGGCGTCGGGCAACAATCGCGAATGCGGCGCACTTGTGACAATAAGCAAAGGTCATTATAGTGTTACGACCATACGACGTACGGGAATGAGTTATCAGCTGTCTAATCGTAGACAACACAATGTCGAGCCTTAAACTGTAAGCCCGTATTGGTATTGTTTCTTTTATTTGGCTGTCGAACAATATTTATGGTTTGAAATATGATTTTATGTAAAATAATTGATATGAAAAAGCCGTCTTATAAGTTACGACCCCATTTCACCACACGCAAGTGGCAGAAATGACAATGATCAGCTGACGCATTTTTCTTGGCCGAAGTCAGAGCGCGCAGCCCGACGCACCACCACCGCACCACAAAGTATGAGCAGAAGCCGCGCCCAAAGCCAGGGCCCCGGTAACGTGAGGTAGCCGAGTCGGGGCAGCGTGCGCTGACCCAAGCCGGGGCCGCAGCTTTGGGCGCGGTCTACCGCATCCCCGCGGGCAGCCCCGGGCTATCACATGACACCGGGAGGACGCGCGGCTCCGGCTTGGGTCAGCGCACGCTGCCCCGACTCGGCTACCTCACGTTACCGGGGCCCTGGCTTTGGGCGTGGTCTACCGCACCACCTAACAGGCGTGTTCGAAACCGCAGGAGCTGATGATGAACGGGTTTATCGAAACTTGATTGGATGAGCATATCGGTAATAGCGACTTCAGTGTGTGCATTTATTGTTCATAGTGGTGTGAAATGTGGTTGGGGTACGACCGACAACCCGTCGGGGCGAATTTCGCACTGGGGTACTCAAAATTTGAAGAATTTAAGACGTTTCCATGAGTTTTGAAGGTATGGATAAGTTCTAAAAATCCGGTTCTCCTTATCTGGGCCATTAACTCCATACGGTCCAAGAAAGCTGGCACACTACCTTTAACCCTCGCCCGCACATGCCATTTTCCCATCCTAGAACGCACATGGGGGGGGGGGGGGGTTGCCACAACCCCCGCGCCATTTCGTTCCTGTTGGAGATAGAGCTTCGCGGTAAAGACCAAAAAGATTCTTTGGGAAGAAATGAATCCAATGATACCCAGTTTTACCTTCTCAGGTCAGTCATTGACCTTCCAGGTCAGGTCAAACTAAAAAATGTTGCTGTTTTGGGTCATCGTTGGATATCAAGTGCGCTGCTTATCATATACCGATGACGATGCCGTTTTCTGGTGCCAGGCCAGCTAGAACCTCTTTATCACACTACCCGACCAGATTTTTGCTGCTGAGGTCATTTCAGGTCAAGTTAGGTCAAGGTCAATGATATGTGTTTGTATGTCTGTGTGTGTCTGTGTGTATACTGATGTGTGCACCGAGTGTGTATGTGTCCATATTAAATGAGATCATGATCTGAGAAGCTTTTACCAAAAATGCAGACAAAAAAAATCACGAAAATAAAATTCAGCTTGCCTAAAACGCATTTTTTTCGATGACCTAGGTTGACCTTGACCCTGACCTTGACATCTATACATCGTCGAACAACATGTTTCATGATAGGTGGGAGGTAAGACTGGCAAAAAAGGCCGAAATCAAGGTGTCAAAAGCTCACAAGGCCCATAGCCAACGCAAGATGTTGAGAATTGGTCATTTGGGTCATGACATGACCTGAAAGACAAGGTCATATCTCCGAAACCAAAAACCACGGAAGCTTGAAATTTTCAGTGGACATCAAGAAAGGATAGAGGAGCAGTTATACAAAAATCAGGCCTCTTGCTCTAAAAATGTGGAGTGCAGAGCAGAAAGACTACCTTGGGGGTGGCAACCACCCCCCCCCCCATGTGCGGGCGAGGGTTAAGGTCCTAGGTCATTGGTTGACAGGTCAATATAACTCAAAAGTCGGGGAATCGGGACCTGTTAGAGCTTCGTAAAGTGAAGCTGTTATAAGGTTTTGCGGGGTGCTGATCACGAAATTCAAGTTAGTTTTGATCACAGATGATGTTTTCGTGCATTTAGGCCAGGTTGGGTCAGGTCAGGTCAGGTCACATGTTACGAGGGAACCAAAACTACTTCTTAAATGTTCAAACGGTTTCTAAATGCGAAATCAACTCCAAAATCTACCCTAGAAACATGTAGAACTCGAAAGAGTGAACAAAGGTCATCAAAGGTCAGTGACCTGATTGACCTTCACGTGACCTTGATACCCACTAGAATCCATGGGATCAACATCCTTTCACGTTTGATCGCTTAAAGCCACAAAAAGACAATAAAACGCGCTCTACTCGAAATACGCCAAAACGCGATTCCGGCCAAACATGGTCTCGGAAAACAGGTCACAAGTCAAAGGTCTATTGAGTCAGGGTCATGCAAATTATAGGGTAGGCGTAATATTGATTAACTCGAGGATACTGAACGTTTCGTCGCAATCAGCCGCTTTTTGCGCGAGTTATTTGCGAAAAACTGAGGGTATGAGGTCTGTTCGACACCCTCCTACAAGTGCGAAAGTTAAGGCCGTTGACCAATGACGTCAAAAGTGAACCTCTGTAACGTCCCAAAATGTCGCGACCTCGGAGCACCCTTCGTGCCAGGGGACTTTTCAACGGGGAATGAAACTTATATGATCTAGTACTATCTCCCAGAGGCCTCACAACTTGTATGTAGCTATCTCGTATTTTTCTTAAGAGTCACCTGAAGTCAGGTCGGTCACGCAACCTCACGATTATTTATCAATTAGGAAATATGAAAACTGTTATTTTGGCGCCGGGACCGGGAGCCATCTAAAGCTGTCTCAAGCGCATAAATTCGCGATTTCATACAATCTTTGCAAGCCCCTGCATTCACTTTTCCATTCTTAAAGTTAGGTGACTTCATTTATGACGTCACTAAGGTCACAGGAGATTTCACCAAAAAATCCCGATCAAATTGAGCTAGCGAGTCGGGAAGCCACCAGTGGACTTGTAAGGACCTACCGAATCGAAGAAGCGACATGACCTCCTTGAGCCAGTCTCGTGGCCTGAGTGGCTCTGCCCTAACATGACCTGAGGTAAACACCTTAAATTGACCTCAACAAAAACAAAGCGTATACCTACTACTCGACGCGCTTGAGCATGCAAAACTCGATGGTGCCATTATCTTGGCTCTGTAACCACTTATGGTGAAGTTGTTTACCAAAAACCGATCCCGCGACTTGAAGCACTTATACTGACCTCAGAGTTTATCGGTGGACCTGGACATTCAACTCGGGTACCGGTTGCTGCATCTCATACGACGCACGCGCTCAGTTTTATCCGCAAGGCGCTAGCTCAATTAGGGGCAAAAAGACGGAGAGGGGTCGTAATCGCCCCCCCCCCCCTCGGCCGGGGTATATGCAGAAAACCCAAAATTCCGTTGAGGGTTAAGCACTGAAGTGATATATTATGATGCGAGAAAGCAGTGGCGGATCCGGGGGGGGGGGGCAAAATGGGCATTTGCCCCTCCCAAACGACATAATTTTAACATTACGCCTATGGACGAGGCATGGAAAAAATCGATAAATTGTTATGGTTTGCCACCCCCAAAACCCTGAGCTGGATCCGCCTCTGCGAGATGGTATATGTCAAAACAAGTATGCACACGAGCGGATGTGAATAAAACTGTGTTTGAGGTATGCTTTTTTATTATACATTCGATTTGCTTTAGTTATTGGTAAGAACAGATACAACCAAGAAGAGCGCCCCTGAAGAAAAGGTGGCGCACCGGACGGGTGCGATTTTAAGGTCTAAGGTCAGTCGGGGGCCTCAAGTTCGGATCAAGCGCTGCATGTTAGGGTTAAAAAAAAATGGGGGCAAAAAGCATCCCGATTTTGGCAGCATCGTCATGCTTTGTCACGGCACTCATCCACTCCCTCGCGGCCGAAATATTAGCTCCTTTTTGTATGAGTTCTGGCATAATCCCGCACATTATGCTGCATGTTGTTTGCCATGAAAAAAGCATGTTCAGCTACGTTCTACGCAGTACGCACTAACCTAACCATCATCCCATCATCCACCACAAGTAGCCACCATCCTGTTCTGTGATCCCTTCCACCCCACACGAATCAGCCGAGATACTAGTCAGTCGGGCTAGCGGTATCCTCCCCTCCCTTCCTGACTGCACAGCGCTAAAACCCAGAGCCGAGACTTCCCGAGCGCGACCTCTGACCCCACGCAGTCCGAAGGGTCGGCCGATGCCTAAGGGCGCGCCGCGCGCCGGCCACCCGGATAGCCTCTGCCGAGTCTCCCTTCCATACACCGTTTACTACGCGCTCGATTCATTCATGATTCTGTGTTTCCGCGTCCCTCTCGCTAGGTGGCACCATGGATGTCATAGGCGATCCCAGGGAGATTGCGGCCAGAATACCCCAAACGGCAGAAAATGAGGTTTTTAGTGGATATCTCGGAAAGTATTTGGCATACAACGATGCAATTCCACAGTCTCGTGGTAGATGTGCATACACATAATTCGGGTTGATACTTATGCATTTGAACATTATATAGGAGCAGATATGTCCGAAAAAGCAAAACCAACAAGACTTTTACTGGAGAACCGTACATGTTTCAGTCTGTTTGAAATCAATAGCTTCAAAAATGTTAAAGCTATAGATCTTTCAAGATTGCAATACACGTCCAATTCTGCTCAAAAAGCAAAAGTAATAGCGACTTGTATCTCTGTAGCCCGAGGGCATATGACAAAATCCTTTCACCCTCAGAGGTTTCACCCAATAGCCAATAAGTATACCAAGTTTGAACAAAATCGCAGAGGTGGCCGATTTTGGCTGTCCCGGTTGACATGGAATGCCCCGAGTGTGACTTTGCCCCCCCCCCCCCCCGTTTTGCTAGCTGCTGCGACCGCCAGTGACTGGACTGGGAGGCACCGTGCTCCCCATCCCAAATTACCTTCCGCCGCCTCTGGCTCCCACACGTCATCCTGTGCCGACGCACTGTGTGTTAATTAACTCCGGTTCAAAACTGGCCAGAGCTAACATCGTGGAAACCATGTGGGATACATACGAAATTAAGGTCTCAAACGAAATAGATAATAATGGCACACAATCTGGGAGGAAAATGATGAGGCCAAGTTAGGGTCATGTTCACTTATGAGTTATGACGTCATTAAAAGCCTCCGACACTGGTTTTAACCCTCGCATGTGTAGGGGGGGGGTCGGATGGACCCCCATGGTTTTTCGCGCCAATAACTCGCGCAAAAAGCGGCCGATCGCGACGAAACTTTCAGTACCCTCCAGTTGATTAATTTCACACCTACTCTGAAAATTTCATGACCCTGACCCAAGTGACCTGTGACCTATTTCTCGAGGCCATGTTTGGCCGGAATCGCAGTATGTTAACCCACGAGCCGCTGGGGGGGGGGGGGCATAAAGTTGCCCCCCCCCCTTTACGTTTTGTGAAATATCTCCGAAACCTGATGAGCTACGAACGTGAAACTTGGCATAGCTTCAAATGAATACCTAGGCAATGTTTGAGGAAAGTTTGGTGGTTGTAGCACCTAAGATGACGTCACAGTGACGTCATAAAGTTTTGTCGTTTTCCGACATGGACCGTTTCTGATGACGCTGAGCATGAAACTCGACTGTAAATGAACTAGACAGCACCTGCTGTCATCCTAAAACATCTTACTACACTTCCATCTAGTTTCTGACCAATAATCGGCCCTTTATATTCGTTCCCATATATGTGATGTATCGTGAGGAATATGAGAGTCGCAAATCTATAATTTCACTTATGACGTCACTATGACGTCATTTCAAATGGGATCGACACCAAATTTGGACACAACCTCGGCTAGGTATTCAGGAAGATGTGTGCAAAGTTTCGCTGCTCTATCTCTTCGCGTTGCGACGATATCGTCGCAGAAGTAAAGGGGGGGCAACTTTATGCCCCCCCCCCCCAGCGGCTGGCGGGTGGCGCGGAGGCCCAGCGGCCGCCGGATTAAGAACAGCTTGACCGCGCGCATCCCTCTTGTGTGCAACGAATTCCTGACGCACAGTCCCTCCGTAGACTTTTACCACCCGTCTGCATCATTTCGGAGTGAGGCTTTGAAGTACGGTTCTCCAGTAAAAGTCTTGTTGGTTTTGCTTTTTCGGACATATCTGGTCCTATATAATGTTCAAATGCATAAGTATCAACCCGAATTATGTGTATGCACATTTACCACGAGACTGTGAAATTGCATCGTTGTATGCCAAATACTTTCCGAGATATTCACCAAAAACCTCATTTTCTGCCGTTTGGGGTATTCTGGCCGCAATTTTCCTGGGATCGCCTATGGCATCAGTAGAGCCATCTAACGAGAGGAACGAGGAAACACAGAATCATGAATGAATCGAGCGCGTAGTAAACGGTGTATGAAAGGGAGACTCGGCAGAGGCTATCCGGGTGGCCGGCGCGCGGCGCGCCCTTAGGCATCGGCCGACCCTTCGGACCGCGTGGGGTCAGAGGTCGCGCTCGGGAAGTCTCGGCTCTGGGTTTTAGCCGTTATATAGCCTTGGTTTTAGCGCTGTGCAGTCATGAAGGGAGGATAGGATAGCGCTAGGCCGACTGACTAGTATCTCGGCTGATTCGTGTGGGGTGGAAGGGAGCACAGAACGGGATGGCGGTTAGTGGTGGATGGTGGGATGGTGCCTGGTGGTTAGGTTAGTGAGTACTGCGTAGAACGTAGCTGAACATGCATTGTTTTTTCATGGCAAACAACATGCAGCATAATGTGCGAGATTATACCATAACTCATACAAAAAGGAAATAATAATTCGGCCGAGGGAGTGGATGAGTGCCCTGACAAAGCATGACGATGCTGCCAAAATCGGGATGCTTTTTTGCCCCCAGTTTTTTACCTCTAACATGCAGCGCTTGATCCGAACTTAGAGGTCCACGACTGACCTTAGACCTTAAAATCGCACCCGTCCGGTGCGCCACCTTTTCTTCAGGGGCGCTCTTCTTGGCTGTATCTGTTCTTACCAATAACTAAAGCAAATTGAATGTATAATAAAAAAGGCATACCTCAAACACAGTTTTATTCACATCCGCTCGTGTGCATACTTGTTTTGACCTATACCTTCTCGCATCATAATATATCACTTCAGTGCTTAACTCTCAACGGAATTTTGGGTTTTCTGCATATACCCCGGCCGAGGGGGGGGGGGCGATTACGACCCCTCTCCGTCTTTTTGTCCCTAATTGAGCTAGCGCTTTGTGGATAAAACTGAGCGCGTGCGTCGTATGAGATGCAGCAACTGGTACCCGAGTTGAATGTCTCAGGTCAACTGATAAACTCTGAGGTCAGTATAAGTGCTCCAAGTCGCGGGATCGGTTTTTGGTAAACAACTTCACCATAAGTGGTTACAGAGCCAAGATAATGGCACCATCGAGTTTTGCATGCTCAAGCGCGTCGAATAGTATACGCTTTGTTTTTGTTGAGGCCAATTTAAGGTGTTCACTTCAGGTCATGTCAGGGCAGAGCCACTCAGGCCACGAGGCTGGCTCAAGGAGGTCATATCGCTTATTCGATTCGGTGGTCCTCACAAGTCCACTGTGGCTTCCCGACTCGCCAGCTCAATTTGATCGGGACTTTTTGCTGAAAACTCCTGTGACCTTAGTGACGTCATAAATGAAGTCGCCTAACTTTAAGAATGGAAAAGTGAATGCTGGGGCTTGCAAAGATTGTATGAAGTCGCGAATTAATGCGCTTGAGACAGCTTTAGATGGCTCCCGGCGCCAAAATAACAGCTTTCATATTTCCCAATTGATTAACCCTCGCATGTGTAGGGGGGGGGGGGTCGGATGGACCCCCCCCCATGGTTTTTCGCGAATAACTCGCGTAAAAAGCGGCCGATCGCGACGAAACTTTCAGTACCCTCGCATTGATCAATTTTACACCTACCCTGAAAATTTCATGACCCTGACCCAAATGACCTTTGACCTGTGACCTCTTTTCCGAGACCATGTTTGGCCGGAATCGCGATTTCGCGTATGTCGGCTCGCACTAGCCGCGTGTTTGCAAGCTTCTCGTGGTTTCAAACGTTCAAACATGTGATTTGATGTTACTCCCGTGTGTGTCAAGGTCACCTGAAGGTCAGGTCAGGTCATTGACCTTTGGTGACCTCGGGTGACCTCGGGTCACTTTTTCGAGTTTTACATGTTTCTAGGCTAGTTTTTGGAGCTGAATTCGAATTTAGCAACCATTTGAACATTTACGAAGTAGTTTTGGTGACTTCGTAACATGTTACGAAGCTGTCAGAGGCGGTTGACACGTACTACGAATACCCGTCACGACGCCTACTGGTTGACCTGACCTGACCTGACCCGACCTGGTCTAAATGCTTCAAGACATCATCTGTGATCAAAACTAACACGATATTCGTGATCAGCACCCCGAAAAACCCCTTAGCAGCCACACTTTACGACTTTCTAACAGGTCCCGATTTTCCCGACTTTGGGTCATTGACCTGACCTGGAAGGTCAACCAATGACCTAGGACCTTAAAATTGGGTATCATCGGCTTCCTCTCGTCACGGGCAACACGCTCGTTTTTTCCGCGAAGCTCTAGCTCGATCAGGGGCCAAACGGCAAGGGGGGGGGGTCCAACCGACCCCCCCCCCTACACATTAGAAGCTGGCAAACGCCGCACACATGCGAGGGAATCGTGAGGTTGCGTGACCGACCTGACTTCAGGTAACTCTTAAGAAAAATACGAGATAGCTACGTACAATTTGTGAGGCCTCTGGGAGATAGTACTAGATCATATAAGCTTCATTCCCCGTTGAAAAGTCCCCTGGCACGAAGGGTGCTGCGACGTCGCGACATTTTGGGACCTTACAGAGGTTCACTTTTGACGTCATTGGTTAACGGTCTGACCTTAACCTTCGCACTAACGATGTTCGACACTAGGAGGGTGTCGAACAGACCTCCTACCCTCAGTTTTTCGCAAATAACTCTCGCAAAAACCGGCTGATTACGACGAAACTTTCAGTACCCTCGAGTTAATCAATATTACGCCTACCCTATAATTTGTATGACCCTGACTCAAAAGACCTTTGACTTGTGACTTATTTTCCGAGACCATGTTTGGCCGGAATCGCGTTTTGGCGTATTTCGAGTAGAGCGCGTTTTATTGTCTTTTTGTGACTTTTAAGCGATCAAACATGTGAAAGGATGTTGATCAGATGGATTCTAGTGGGCATCAAGGTCACGTGAAGGTCAGTCAGGTCACTGACCTTTGGTTTCGAGTTTTACATGTTTCAAGGGTAGATTTTGGAGTTGATTTCGCATTTAGAAACCGTTTGAACATTTAAGAAGTAGTTTTGGTTCCCTCGTAACATGTGACCTGACCTGATATGACCCGACCTGGCCTAAATGCACGAAAACATCATCTGTGATCAAAACTAACTTGAATTTCGTGATCAGCACCCCACAAAACCCTATAGCAGCTTCACTTTACGAAGCTCTAACAGGTCCCGATTCCCCGACTTTTGTGCTATATTGACCTGTCAACCAATGACCTAGGACCTTAAAATGGGGTATCATCGGCCTCCTCTCGTCACAGGCAACACGCTCTTTTTCCGCGAAGCTCTAGCTCGATCAGGGGCTGAACGGCAAAGGGGTCCAACGGACCATCCTTCCCCTTTACGATAGACGCTGGCAAAACACCAATATGGGCGAGGTTGAAAATACAGCTGCTGTCATAAAAAAATCAGCTTAAATCAAAGGTCAGGCTTGCCAAATTTCAGCTCTCGCAGCTATTAACAAAAATAAACATGTGGAGGCGGCACCCGCCTCCCCGCCCCCCTCTCCTCTCGGCCACTGCCAGTGAGGTTTAGCGTATCATACACGTTACAAAGCATCATATCAAGAGGACACGCCCCCAGCAGTCATATGCACTGAACACAAACTTATTACCCACGTTAGTGTATCGGCACCATAGCACATGGTCGAGACTGTCGTCAGCCACGGACTCGCACTCGACCAACCCTCTGACCCGTTGGCTGCGGGTGACCTTGACATGTCAAGCCTGATCGGCGGCCGGCCGCTGTCGTGCGGTCGTTACACACGGAGGGGAGCGTGTTTCTTTTTTCCAACCAAAGGAAGGCGCTATACCCGAAGATGCTTCTTGGTAAACAAACCAAACAAAAACAAACATAACCTAACCTCACCTGACCTAACCTACAACCTACAAACCTACAACCTACAACCTAACCTACAACCTAACCTACAGACCTACAACCTACAAACCTACAACCTACAACCTAACCTACAACGCGCCAAAAAGTTCGGCCGGCGGCGGGGATCGAACCCTAGTTATTAGATCACGAGGCGAGTGTGCTCACCACTACACCACGCAGCCAGCTGGCCGGTGAGAGGTGTAAGTCACTTTTCAATGACGCAATGGGATATTCTCCGTATAGCGCCTTCCTTTGGGTGGAAAAAAGAATTACGCCGGAGGGGAGGGAGACACAAAGCTCTACGTTATAGCTGACCTCTGACCTTTCCCTGCGCCCTGGTCACTGACCCCGCTCCATGTCGCTGGGCGGTGGCATGGCGGTGGAAACCGGTTCTAGCCTCTACACATGCCACCATTCTAACCCTCCCCTCCCCACGCTACTACGCGGCGTGGAGTACGCTCGTGCGTAACTGGGCGGAGCAAGGGGTCACGCGATACAGGGGCGGAACTGGTTGCCCTCCCGCTCGCCGAGCGACCAACGACTAATACCCTGGAGAGCCGTACGGTTCTCCAGTAAAAGTCTTGTTGGTTTTGCTTTTTCGGACATATCTGGTCCTATATAATGTTCAAATGCATAAGTATGAACCCGAATTATGTGTATGCACATTTACCACGAGACTGTGAAATTGCATCGTCGTATGCCAAATACTTTCCGAGATATTCACCAAAAACCTCATTTTCTGCCGTTTGGGGTATTCTGGCCGCAATCTTCCTGGGGTCGCCTATGACATCAGTAGAGCCATCTAACGAGAGGAACACGGAAACACAGAATCATGAATGAATCGAGTGCGTAGTAAACGGTGTATGAAAGGGAGACTCGGCAGAGGCTATCCGGGTGGCCGGCGCGCGGCGCGCCCTCAGGCATCGGCCGACCCTTCGGACCGCGTGGGGTCAGAGGTCGCGCTCGGGAAGTCTCGGCTCTGGGTTTTAGCGCTGTGCAGTCAGGAAGGGAGCATAGGATAGCGCTAGCCCGACTGACTAGTATCTCGGCTGATTCGTGTGGGGTGAAGGGAGCACAGAACGGGATGGTGGCTTGTGGTGGATGATGGGATAGTGGCTAGGTTAGTGCGTGCTGCGTAGAACGTAGCTGAACATGCATTATTTTCATCGCAAACAACATGCAGCATAATGTGCGGGATTATGCCAGAACTCATACAAAAAGGAAATGACATTTCGGCCGAGGGAGTGGATGAGTGCCGTGACAAAGCATGACGATGCTGCCAAAATCGGGATGCTTTTTTGCCCCCTTTTTTACCCCTAACATGCAGCGCTTGATCCGAACTTAGAGGTCCCCGACTGACCTTAGACCTTAAAATCGCACCCGGCCGGTGCGCCACCTTTTCTTCAGGGGCGCTCTTCTTGGTTGTATCTGTTCTTACCAATAACTAAAGCAAATCGAATGTATAATAAAAAAGGCATACCGGCTCAAACACAGTTTTATTCACATCCCCTCGTGTGCATACTTGTTTTGAACTATATAAATTCTCGCATCATCATATATCACTTCAGTGCTTAATCCTCAACGGAATTTTGGGTTTTCTGCATATACCCCGGCCGAGGGGGGGGGGGGGGCGATTACGATCCCTCTCCGTCTTTTTGCCCCTAATTGAGCTAGCGCCTTGCGGATGAAACTGAGCGGGTGCGTCGTATGAGATGCAGCAACTGGTACTCGAGTTGAATGTCTCAGGTCAACCGATTAACTCTGAGGTCAGTATAAGTGCTGGCCAAGTCGCGGGATCGGTTTTTGGTAAACAACTTTACCATAAGTGGTTACAGAGCCAAGACAATGGCACCATCGAGTTTTGCATGCTCATTGCTCAAGCGCGTCGAATAGCATACGCTTTGTTTTTGTTGAGGTCAATTTAAGGTGTTCACCTCAGGTCATGTCAGGGCAGAGCCACTCAGGCCACGAGGCTGGTTCAAGGAGGTCATATCGCTGCTTCGATTCGGTAGGTCCTCACAAGTCCACTGGTGGCTTCACGACTCGCTGGCTCAATTTGATCGAGACTTTTTGGTGAAAACTCCTGTGACCTTAGTGACGTCATAAATGAAGTCGCCTTACTTTAAGAATGGAAAAGTGAATGCTGGGGCTTGCTAAGATTGTATAAAATCGCGAATTAATGCGCTTACGACAGCTTTAGATGGCTCCCGGCGCCAAAATAACAGCTTTCATATTTCCCAATTGTCTAATAATCGTGAGGTTGCGTGACCGACCTGACTTCAGGTGACTCTTAAGAAAAATACGAGATAGCTACATACAAGTTGTGAGGCCTCTGGGAGATAGTACTAGATCATATAAGCTTCATTCCCCGTTGAAAAGTCCCCTGGCACGAAGGGTGCTGCGACGTCGCGACATTTTGGGACCTTACAGAGGTTCACTTTTGACGTCATTGGTCAACGGCTTGACCTTAACCTTCGCACTTGTAGGAGGGTGTCGAACAGACCTCCTACCCTCAGTTTTTCGCAAATAACTCGCGCAAAAAGCGGCTGATTGCGACGAAACTTTCAGTACCCTCGAGTTAATCAATATTACGCCTACCTTATAATTTGTATGATCCTGGCTCAAAAGACCTTTGACATGTGACCTGTTTTCCGAGACCATGTTTGGTCGGAATCGCGTTTTGGCGTATTTCGAGTAGAGCGCGTTTTATTGTCTTTTTGTGGCTTTAATCGATCAAACATGTGAAAGGATGTTGATCCCATGGATTCTAGTGGGTATCAAGGTCACGTGAAGGTCAGTCAGATCACTGACCTTTGATGACCTTTGTTCACTCTTTCGAGTTCTACATGTTTCTGGGGTAGATTTTGGAGTTGATTTCGCATTTAGAAACTGTTTGAACATTTAAGAAGTAGTTTTGGTTCCCTCGTAACATGTGACCTGACCTGACCTGATCTGGCCTAAATGCACGAAAACATCATCTGTGATCAAAACTAACTTGAAATTCGTGATCAGCACCCCGCAAACCCTATAACAGCTTCACTTTACGAAGCTCTAACAGGTCCCGATTCCCCGACTTTTGAGTTGTTGAACTATCAACTTTGGCAACTTAATCAACTTAGACTTTTGATCTGTCAACCAATGACCTAGGATATTAAAATTGGGTATCATCGGCCTCCTCTCGTCACGGGCAACACGCACTTATTCCGCGAAGCTCTAGCTCGATCAGGGGTTGAACGGCAAAGCATAGGCGGCGGAACGGGGAGGGCACCGGGGCACCGTGCCCCCCCTTGATTTTGGCATTTTAACATTAGCCCTATGGGCGTTGCATGGAAAGAATGGGACCAAAAATCGGTAGTCCCCCCCCCCCCCTTAATTGAAGGTGTTCCGCCGCTACTGCGGCAAAGGGGTCCAACGGACCCTCCTCCCCCCTTTACGATAGACGCTGGCAAAACACCAATATGGGCGAGGGTGAAAATACAGCTGTCATAACGATTCAGCTTGAATCAAAGGTTTCAGCTTGAATCAAAGGCTTGCCAAATTTCAGCTCTCGCAGCTGTCAACAAAAATAAATATGTGGAGGCTGCACCCGCCTCCCCCTCTCGGCCACTGCCAGCGAGGTTTTAAGCGTATCATAGACGTTACAAAGCATCATATCATGATGACACACCCCAGCAGCCATATGCACTGAACAAAAACTTATTACGCACGCTTGTCTATCGGCACCATAGCACACGGTCGAGACTGTCGTCAGCCACGGACGCGCACTCGACCAACCCTCTGAGCCCGTTGACTGCGGGTGACCTTGACATGTCAAGCCTGATCGGCGGCCGGCCGCTGTCGTGCGGTCGTTACACGCGGAGGGGAGGGAGACACAAAGCTCTACGTTATAGCCGACCTCTGACCTTTCCCTGCGCCCTGGTCACTGACCCCGCTCCATGTCGCTGGGCGGTGGCATGGCGGTGGAAACCGGTTCTAGCCTCTACACATGCCACCATTCTAACCCTCCCCTCCCCACGCTACTACGCGGCGTGGAGTACGCTCGTGCGTAACTGGGCGGAGCAAGGGGTGACGCGATACAGGGGCGGAACTGGTTGCCCTCCCGCCCGCCGAGCGACCAACGACTAATACCCTGGAGAACCGTACGCCCGTACTCTGGGCAGCTACATTGGCTGATTGAATACCTACACTACAGCCTCTGTTTTCAGTTTTATGCATGTGTTCGTGCATTTTGTCGATTGCCTTTTTAGTTATGTGACTGCATCCGTAAGTGGGCTCTTTGTGCCTGTGGGTGTCTTGGTGATAATAAACAAATAAACAAATAAACAAATGTCGGCTCGCATTAGCCGCGCGTTTGCAAGCTTTTCGTGGTTTCAAACGTTCAAACATGTGATTTGGTGTTGCTCCCATGCAATAGGGTAGACTAGGGTGACCCGCGTGCTCCGCAACGCGAAAAGGGGTATTTTCGATCGGTGGGTGTTTGTTTGTTCTTGTGTCGGTTGGGTTAGCTATCCATTTCGGTCGATTGCTTTTTGACGGCTAAACGCCTTGGTTTGGAAATAATATCCATCGCATCGAGGTGCCCGTGTCTGATAAGCATGCTTTCTACTTCAGAAACTGTCATTGGAGTTCAGTGAACCTGTCAAATGTGTTTTATAACTTTGGTGCGTAGTTTTATGACAAATGGAAGCCGTAGAAAAATTTCGCTTAAAAATGGTTTTGTAGAGGCTTGAAACATTTATATTCTTATGAATACTGTTGCTGGTCATGCAAAAATGATGAATGGATCTTGGAGAGAATTGAATGCTCTTTCTAATGATAGCATTTTCAATTGTCAAACGTATCAGGTTAAGCAGCAAATCCCGTGTAATTATTTAGTGGCACATTATGGAAAAATATCATTTTCTCCAGCAATTTGTTCCACCTTGTTTTTGATCAATTAGCTTTTCACAATTTTTCCATGAAAGGTATTACATTTCTCTTGCCAATAGGCATTGTTTCAACTCGATCTGTCTGACGGTCACGTGAAAATAAAATAAAATCCAAAATCCATTTAAAACGGCACTTTTTGAAATGAAATTGCCCTCACATGTGCACTGCCATCCTCCGCATCGCACACCATTCGATAGCCCGTTCGATTATCTACACGATGCTGTTTTCCCCGTGACGATCGGGCGCACGGTTACCGAGATATTGCACGGGAACCGGACCCGTGTCGGGCAAATTTAGCCATTTTTGCCCGATTTTGCAAGCCGATTTATACATGTAAAGTCTATGACGCGAATTTGCAGTTTTTGGGCACGCGCCACGCGCTCGCTATCGATCCGATCGAGCTGAGACCGCTCAAAGGCACGTTGTCCATCCTTGTTCTATAAGCTGCGCAAATTTCAGCGCGGTAGGTGCAACGGTGTGATCTGTAACACGCGCTACGTAGCACCATGTCGCGACCTCGGTAACAGACAGAAACTACGTCACCACAAATAGTAATATAGACAAGCGGCTGCGCCACTTGCTTCGCGGCGTAGCCATAAAATGTGGCAGCAGCCATTTTGCTTTCGAACGGTGTTTGATTTAAATTGATCTGTCGTCTGGAAGTAGAGATATGGACGGAAACGTGCAGAGGAAAATTTTGAACATAATAACTTAGTTGGATGAAATTTGGGTCATACGGGATCAAGTCAGGTCAAGTTGGTCATTCCTGGTCACACTGGGTCAGGCCAGGTCATCTTCGGTCAGGCCAGGTCGTATAGGTCACCACGTCACATTGGATCGGCCTGTACCACACTTCTACTACTTCTACCCCTACCCCTACCACTACCCCTACCCCTACCACTACCACTACTCCTACCACTACCTCTACCACTACCCCTACCACTACCACTACTACAACTTCTACCACTACCTCTACCACTACCCCTACCCCTACCCCTACCACTACCAATACCACTACCCCTACCCCTACCCCTACTCCTACCACTACCCCTACTACTACACCTACCACTACCCCTACCACTACCACTGCCCCTACTACTACCCCTACCACTACCCCTACCCCTACCACTACCCCTACTAATACCCCTACCACTACTACTACTACCCCTACCACTACCCCTACCACTACCCCTACTACTACCCCTACCACTACCTCTACCACTACCCATACCGCTACTCCTACCGCTACTCCTACCACTACTGTAGCGGGGCTCGGCTGCAAGATATTTTATTTGTTTGTTAGATTAGCGAGGCTGGTCAGTCACTGGCGGACACATAGACTGCTACACTGATGGAGTGGGCAATGGGGTTAAGTTGGAATGCAAAAAAAGGATTTCTGACAAGGTTACCCTGATAAATCTCTCTTCCCGATCAAAGGATTAAAATAAACAAAAGTTCATTACATTGCAAACTTCCATTGACTGCACAGAGGGGCGCCTCCCACTGGATATAACCATTCATGCTCACATTCACACCATCATGCACACTTTCCTTTCATACAAATTAAAACACCAGGTCGCTAAACTGGCCCCTCCCTGTTTACCTAACCTCCCCCAGTGGTGTACAGTAGCCGTTCGTAAGCATGCGTCAAAACCTTTGTCCTTTACCATTATACATGATCTCTGGAAATTTCCTTCTTAGAATTTACGTCCGTTGCTTGATAAAATGTATTATTCCCATTCAACTGCTATAGTTTTCTCTTAACTTACAGCTCGCCCCTAAAAGAAATACAACCCTTCCCAAAATACTCGTTAACTCCAACCGGCTTTACTCATCTTGCGATTTCCGTTTACAATTAACCAATATGGCTCAATCATCATAGATAATACCGATCGAGTGACAATAACATACACGTCATACCTTGTCGGATCTTGGCCCTCCCCTCTTTCTGATATCTACGGCAGCGGAGGCCTAAAATCCTAACATTAACGCCGCGGTCACATGCCGGAGCAGAACCGGTATGTGATGGACCAAACTTGCACGCCGCCGGTGGTGCGGCCGTGCCCTGCCTATCCCCCGGGTCACAGATCCGTCAGTCAGGCTCCGCAGGTAGCACTATACCGGGGTTTCCGTGATGGACAGAACCTAACTTTTGTCGAAGTGAGATTTTAATAGCAGGCCGGATTCTCCCTGCATTGAAAGAGGGGACTTCCTCCGATCCTCCTTTTGAATCACTCCGGGTGGCCGAAACTCCGACGATTCACCTACCTCGTCCCCGTGGCGTCCACCAACGACAAACCACGGCTGTGGGGTATACCTCCTCCCACGCCCCCCGGGTCCCTTCACCGCCCGTGGCCTAGGAACAGCCGACTTTTCTGCCACTGCCCCGCATCTGGCCTGAGGGAGTGTACTGCGCACCATTCTGGAGCGACTCCCCCTTCCAGGTTCTTGAGACAAATATGAATACACCTTTCTGATGCTCTAGTCTCCCCCCCCCCCCTCGGGACGCCACCCGAGCTCTTACAACCTTCGAGTCACCCTTTCCTTAACTGCCGTCGCAGACCCTACACAAGAAAATAAACCACCGCGTGGCCATAGCTACCTGACTAACTGCGACAGGGCCAATGCCGACTTACAGCAGTCACATGACACGAACGCGTGGTTGTAAAATGTTACCTGGCCGGCACCGGAACTCAAGCCGGTCTCCTTCCCTGCGCCACCCCGGCGCAATAAATACCCTTCCTTGACCTCCCTGAATACCTTCCCGCGCTTTCCTGCGCTATCCGTGCACATTAATTTTCAGCGTGACCAGGTCCTAACCAAATCCGTTCTCGTGATCTGCTGGTGAAAGGGCTCCTGCGGTGGACCCCGTTCGGCAGAATACGCCGGGTATAACCTAACTTTTTGATACCGGAGTGGGGAGTTAAAGGCGGGTGGAATGCTTCCTGCCTGAGGGGTATACCGATCCATGCCGATCGACCCTCGCTTTAGAACCACTCCGGCGGCCGAAATGTTGACGAACGGGTAAACAATCCCGTACGGTGGCTCTCTCCGCGACAATCCACGTTCGTGAGACGCTGCGCCCTCACGCAATACCGGGGAAAACTCACACCCTGAATCGAACATTCATGCATGAGAACCTCCCGCAATCGAGCAACACTTTCTGTGTCCCTCTGAACTGGTCATTGGGGAGATATAAGATCTGAAAGGCACCGTTCTGGCACCTCCCCAAAGCCAGGTGGTGCGACGGCCTGTACACTCATCGTGAATGCTCCGTCGCACCCCACCGGTTTCCCGCCTGAGTCATCAGGACTTAAAAGTTCCTTGAATCTTAGCCGAGACCAAGACACGGCTATTTATTTTGCCCGACTTACGCCGTAGAAACATCCAGAGGGGCATTTGACGAGCCAGATCATTCAAACGTAAGAGCATGTTGTTTGAGTCACTTGGGTCGTCGTCACTGTCTACGGAATGATGTTGAACCTTTGCCCGAAATACGTTTGCCTCGAAACGACTCAGAGTAAAACGCGCACAAAATAATTAAGTAAACGAAATTATCTATATCTAACTACCTAAGGACGGAGAACCTACGAAACAAGCCCACAGAGCCGAACTCCTTAGTGTCCAGCACCCAATAACCAAATTTACTACTTCCTCGTCTCATACCCCTGAATTGTAACCGTAACTCCCCGACCTCCTCTTGGCCCAGAAACCCAACGTCCTGACCTCCCGGTGGCCTTACTCGTACCCGACCTGTACCCCCCATTAGTCCGGCCTTCCTACCCTTTTACTACCTTGGCTCTCTATAACCTTCCCTGTGAACTGTAATCTCGTTCTGACTCGATACCAACTTAAACGAGCACTGAAATACATTTACCATAGTTTAGACATTCAATAGCTTAACCCTCGCCCTGGCAGGGGGGGTCGATGCGACCCCCCCCCTAAGGTTTTTCGAAGATAGCGTAAAAACGGCGGCGCGCAGCGCCGCCAAATTTGTCACAGCCTATGGGGCAGCCTTTTTACATATGACCTGAAAATTTCAGGTCCGGGTGACCTTGGGTCAGGTCACCAGGTCAGAAAAACCGGTACAAGGTCATGGTCAAATTTCAATTTTAATTTTTGCACCTGTCCAACTCACAGTTTTGCACTGATTTCCTTCAAACTTTCAGGATGTGCTAAGTTCACCGAGTTGTATAACATATAGTTCGGGTTTTTTGAGGTCATTGACCTGAGGTCAGTTAGAGGTCATGACGTCGTAATGTTAAGCCTATGGGAAAATACTAAATTCGAAAAATACTGGAGATATCCGCTTTGTTCTATCACTTTTGTGCTTTGAAACCACCGTACTTAACAGCAGGTCACTTGGTGCTGCTTTGTTTGGTGTACTTATCCATGGGTCAGGTCAAATGAGGTCAACTGAGGTCAAATGACGTTTTTGCTAATAACTTGGCACATAATGTCGCTAGAGCTTAGAAAATGGTATCATTGTGTTCCTGGTGATCAGCCGAATCGAATGATATGCGATATGATGCCATTTGGTTAACTTTAACTTAATTTATTAATTAAAGTTTACTTAAAATTTAAGAAAAACTTTAAGTACACTTAAGCAAGCTAAAAAATATATCATTCGACGCGCCTTGACGTGCTGAGTTCACTGGTGCTTTTCTTTTTGCTCTATCTTAATTAGACCAAAAGTTATAAGCGAAAAACTTTTGACCTATTTTTAGCTAAATTTCTACATTTATACCCCCCAAAACCCCCCTAAATATTGACCTAGAGCAACCAAATTTGCACATGGGCGAGAACTCCAAGGGGCCCACCTACCTACCAAACTTGGTGTTTCTAGGTGCCATAGGAGCCAATCGCGAGGGGGGGGGGGTCGCATCGACCCCCCCCCCTGCCAGGCCGTGTTATGAAAAATGCCCTGCCAGGGCGAGGGTTAATTTAACTCTCCTCCCCACTCCCATCTCTCATCAGTGAAGTAGCCGCGTCGGTGGGCTTATCACACACAGGGGTGCCACATGCATAGACAGCCTCGCAGCCCCTAAGCATTGCGTTAACCCATGTATCCCATCTTTGTATCACTTATCCCATACCTGGCTCGTAATCCCCCCTAAAGTATCCCATCCTAAAAAAACATAAAAACATAAAAAAAACAAAAACTACGACCATGTTCGCCCTTAACATACTGAAATTACCACTGCTGTCGACACAGAATCTAAGAAAGCAGGGCCCTACGCACATCGGTCGCCGAACCGGGTTTCGAACTATAATCAATGACGTCATCAAAGGGTCGGAATGAGACTTTTACTGTTCTCAGAAGCGCGCGCGTATGAATGGTGCACCCTGCCCCGGCATGTCGAGAGTCCTGTGTCAATGACGTCACTCATCGATGGTCACGGCAAGAGTAGTTCCGATGACGTCATCAAAGGTTCCAAACGAGTCCTTTTCCTACTCTCCAATGTAAATGCATATGAATGGCACGATTAGCGCGACGTACCGAGGGCTCCGGGCCTATGACGTCACTCATCTGAGGGCACTGTTGGCATTAGGCCCATGGCGTCACGAGGGTGATCGACGTGAGTTCCTTGGTCACCATGAATAGTGGGCGCGGTCCGGGAGAGCACGCGTGGGCCGGGGCTATATAGCACCCGTCAAGTGCACAATTGGAGCGGCCTGCATAGCCCCGTAGGGCACCGATCGACAAAATCTCCTTTCACATTGCCTGAGGGCAGATGTCACGCCCCTGACAGCGATCGGCCAGCTCTGCAGTGAGCTTTGCAGCCCTTTACTGGGATAGAACCAGTAGCTGCCCATAACGCACCACCGCCGCCCCTCTGAGACGGGCCCTGCTCCCCGCTGGCAGTTAATCCCCTTTAATGACCACGCGCTGGGGTCGGGCGGCTGCCTTCTGCTTGAGAATGGCGCGGGGCGCCATGCCAGTCTGTATAGGGTGGCCCTCTGGACCGTCTCCAGGAAGGAGTGCTGCTCTATTACGCCACGGGGTGGCGCGCAGAGCATATTTGGCGACGATCGGTGACGTGCGTCACCCGGGCCATAGTGACGTCACTCAGGGGTGGCCGTCGCGCTGGACCACCTGTCAACTCGGTCGGCCAGCTCGGCAGCGAACTCGGCAGCGGGCATAGGTGGAGAATTGTGACCAGCTGGGGGTGCTCGGGCGCAGCAAATCCGCCGCCGCCTAGCGGTGACCTTGACCCGCACCGCCCGGCCGCGGCTCCAAAGCCAAGCCGGCGTGGCCGGCGTGGAATTGGGAGAGCTCGAGCACCCCCAGTCCAGCACAATTCTCCACCCGTGGCAGCGGGCTAACTGGACTGGAGTCACTAGCCGTCCATACAGCACGGCCGTCCGCTGCTCCCCTCTTGGGGTCTCCCCGACCAGACGGCGGTGTACCCTGTCCCGGCGCCGGTCGGCTGGTATGCGCTAATGACCCTGACGCCGCCGTGAACCGAGCGGACGGTGAGGATTATCGGGGCGGGCGCCGGCCCGGCGCGGTTTCTGCTCGACTGCGGGGACCGCTTCCGTCTACCGCGGCGACATGCTATTATGAGTGCGGCGCGCTGGACACCTATCGTACTGATCGTTTACAATCGTGATTCCTCTCGTGTTATGTAAACAATCGACACCACTCGCAATGGAGGGACCTTTCCGGGCAAAATGAATGGGAAGACGAAAGATAAAGGAGAGAGAGATAGAGAGAGAGAGAGAGAGAGAGGGAGAGAGAGAGAGATTGAGAGAGAGAGAGAGAGAGAGAGAGAGAGAGAGAGAGAGAGACAGAGAGAGAGAGAGAGACAGAGACAGAGACAGAGAGAGAGAGAGAGAGAGAGAGAGAGAGAGAGAGAGAGAGAGAGAGAGAGAGAGAGAGAGAGAGAGAGAGAGAGAGAGAGAGAGAGAGAGAGAGAGAGAGAGAGAGAGAGAGAGAGAGAGAGAGAGAGAGAGAGAGAGAGAGACGAGGGAAGTGGATGATGTGAGCGGTTTTAGGGAGGGGCTAACTGCAGGGAAGGGGAGCCAGACAACCAGACATTCATGGACGGTCGCCAGACACACCGACCGACATTTTGACAAATCCACGGACCGACAATCTAACCCATTGTGACAGAAGCACGTGCAGACAATTGGACCGACAAACCGACGGGGTGGCTAGCGAGACAGGTCGACTCTCTCACCGACTGGATGACGTGCAATCTGACGAATAAACAGACGAAGGGGCTGGCAGACCGACAGACCGACAGACTGACAGGCCAGACCGATAAACAGATGGGCTGACAGAGAGACAGACAGACAGACAGACAGACAGACAGACAGACAGACAGACAGACAGACAGACAGACCGACGACTTATCGATCGACTTGACGAGGACCACAGGTGGGAAGGTGGCGGTGTCGATTATTTACACGCATACTTGAATGCACTGTGAAAATGGATCAACTTTAGTGTCCGTTAAATGCTAGATGACTTGAATGATCCTCGGGTTTTAATCGGATTATCCAGACCGTTCTCAACTAATATAATGCCCTAATTGAACAACTAACCGCATTTATCTCCTTCTTTACAAACAAAGGTCCACGTTCAATCGTTCTTTGACAGCGTAATTGCTTGTCACTGACCTGGCACGGCCCCGACACGCTCCCGACGCGCGCTCGGCCACCCGTCCCGCTCCGACTCGCTAATCTGCTGTTCCGCCCTGATCCCTTCCCATGCGGCAGACCGCCCCCCGCATTTCTTCCGAGAGCGCAGCTGACCGTCGCCACCCGGCCGCGGGTTGAGTGATTAATGGCACGCGGTTGTTCCTATTCTTTCCTTGGATTATCCTATAACTTAATCACCAGGACAGCTAATGATATAAAAAAAATGTAGCACACTACTGCATTTTGCTGTGTCGTAAGGAATCTGAGCGCAAAGCAATTCTGTAAGTCGATCGAGGGGATATCGAGCTATTCATGAATGATTTGAATAAGTCGGATTTCCTCCTATCAAACGTTCTACTTTACAGGGAGACCGAACTATCACTACAGTTAAAAGTTATCCGTAAGCACGGCTATTTCATTTACATTATTCCATACGACGAAACGACACGGCAAATTACAAAACACAGCGTGATGAGGCACGAACGGACATTTCAGATAATGACCTAACACGTTTTTACCTGAAACCTAGCTGACCATATAATACGACCGTTAGCTATTGATTCTAATCCGAAATTAACCCTCGCCGGCCGAGGGGGGGGGGGCGGGTGCCGCCCCCCCCCCATAGGGTTTTTTCGCGATAGCTCCGAACACGCTGGCGATAGAGAGCTGAAACTTGGCATACCTGACCTTTGATCCAAGCCGCATCTTTTGACACCAACCGCATTTTTGGGTCAGGTCAGGTCACTGACCTATGACGTCATAAGTGAACCTCTGCACGGTCTTCAGATGTCGCAACTTCGCAACGCCCTCACTGCCAGAGGAGATGTCACAGGGAAATGAAACTTGCAGGATCTAGTATCCATTATGAGTCCCACAACTTGTATATCTCGGATTTTTCCTAAAGGTCATATGAGGTCAGGTCATTTTCGTGACCTCACCATTATAAGTCAATGGGGAAAAATGAAAACTGCTATTCTGGCGCCGGGAACGATCTCCAACTATCTCAAGCACACAGAATCGTGATTTGATGCACTCCTTGCAAGGTTAGATGCGTCACTTTTGCAATGTTGACCTTGCGTGACGTCATTTATGACGTCATCAAGGTCATATTAGTTTTTCGTCAATAACTCTTGATCAAATTGAGCTAGCGAGTCGGGAAAGCCACGAATGGACTCCGGAAGACCTGCCGAATCGAATGATATGCGACATGACCTCTTTCGACCAACTTCGTGACCTGGGGGTGCTGACCTGACCTTGACCTGAGGTCAACACCCCAAGTTGACCTGACCCGGACAAAAAGTATATCATTCGACGCGCCTGAGCGAGACGAACACGATGCTGCCAAAATCGGCGCTCTGCGGCCGTTTTTTGCGAAGTTATTCACCAAAAACTGAACCGTACCTTGGGGCACTTGACCTGACCTCAGAGGTCACCGGTTGACCTAGGACCTTAAAATCGGGTACCAATCTCTGCGTCTCGTAACGGCGCACACGCTCGTTTTTTCCGCGACGCGCTAGCTCCACCAGGGGCGAAACGGCGAGGGGGGGGGTCGTACCCGCCCCCCCCCTCGGCCGGCGCGTATGTAGAAAACCAATAGGTCCGGCGAGGGTTAAACCGAGATATTTGCAATACCAAAGTGTTTCACGTAAAATGTTGATAACTGAAACGACAATAATTTTAAAGTGATAAGCTGAATCCACTGGAAACAATTAAAAAAAAACTTCCCTTCCGATCCTAAGCAGAAATCACAGCCAAAATGATGAACATGGATGAATGAAAAATCGATAAATACACTAACAATGATTTGCAACTGATAGGCTGAATGAACTAAAAATTGAAAAAAAAAAAACAGCAGAAAACACAGCGACTTAATGCAGGTACCTTTAACTACGGGAGCGCCGTCACCAGCTGCTCCCGGGACGACAAACTACGTGCTCTCAGTGAACCGTCGTCCGGCCGGTTCGGCCGCTCCGCTAGCATGGACGCCGATCCGGTTGCGAAACGAATCATTTTCGCAACCGGATTCCTCGTGATTAATGGACCCAAGTGTGACCCGATAATACCCATACGGTGTCCCTTCAGTATTGTCGTTGGCAAAACCCACGGAAGCACCCTCACCCGATCGTGAACATGTTTTAGCCTCACAATCGATCCCCAACCGTTATCATATTTCCCAATGACCCCTGAAAGAATCGTTTCACTATCCCCGGTTTTATTCACAAAGGCAAAGAGATCAAAACAGTCAGAAAATTTTAAGCAGAACAATGCTAATGAAGTTTATATCAAATATTGAACAGCGCTAATAATCAAGTTCACCTTGGACTTTAGAGGTGGTGACACGAATGATAAGCCAAAAGCAATCAAACCCTAAAAGCAATGATAAAACAAAAGCAATGACGAACTGCAATCAAACCCGGTGGCCGTACGAAATGCCGATCAGATGATCAATGCGCGCAGGCAGTTATCATTCAACCCCCCCCCCCCCCCTTCAGAGATTAACGGCCGGTGGGCGCCTCTGACCTGACGAGCTGAGCAGAGCCCGGTCCTGACGCCACGTCACAGCGCCAGGTGCCAGGGCGCACCGCCGCTGTGACCCCGCTAATGGCCCCATCAAGCATCCCACACACCACACTCACATACCCTCACACATACGCTACTGTCCCCTCTAATCAGGCCCATCATTAAACTAATTATGCCAAAAAAAACCTCAGGGAGAGAGAGAACCAGGGTGGCAGACAGGGGCACAGGGTAAGGATGAGACGGGCTAGCAGACTTAAGTGTCACCGGTGCTGAGTGCTGACCTTACTTGGTGGTGGCTGCCGAATCTCGTACAGTTGCTCGCTGGGGCACTGGGCTGACGGTTGGCTGACGAGGGCGGCATCGAGACGAGTAGACGGGCGGGGCCCCGGCGCAGACGGGCAGCTCCAGAGGTTCTACCAGCAGCTCGGTCCTCCTCCTCCGGTCAACTCTCAGCAGCACGGGTCACGGAGCCATCCTCCACCGCGCCGATCCCGCTCCCCAGGCAATCTCGTCTCCTGCTCCTCCAGCGCGGCCGCCTTCCTCCTCCCGGTCGATCTGACTGCTCCTCTCCCCCGGTCCTAACTGACTGCTGCTCTCCTCCGTCCCAACTGCTTCTCTCCTCCGGTCCTGACTGACCCCCTCCTTTCTCATGCCCTCTCCGTTCTGCCTGCACTTGCCCTGGGGCTCTTCTCTGGTGCTCGTCCCTAGCTCCGCCCCTTTTTGCTGTCCGCCGGTTCTCTCGAAGGGTTGGGTTCCAATAGGTTCTGCACGTTCTGTCGACCTTGACGTCAGTCCGCTGGCTGGTCTCGCTGGCCGGTTCAATTTGGTTGAATCTCTTGTAGATTTATACAGGCTGGTCGACCTTACTCCGCCGTTTTCTGACGCGCAGCCTCCGGAGGGGCCGTTGTCATGACAACGCCGGTGCCGGCTGCCCGGCCGCGCAGGTGCTGTACCGTTATGCGCGACCGTGTGACCGGGCCGTCCCCCCTCTTCGTGCCCTGTCGGCGGTCGGCTGTTATGACCGCTTTTGGCCGCTGACGCCGCGCAGCTGTCGTGGCGGGTGTCTGTTTGAAGCAGTTTGCTTTTGTGCCGAAACGTTTGAAATGTTAGAACCGAGAAATACAATGCTTGTAAGAGTTGTTGTTCAGCAGACGGGCGGCGATCCCGGATCTCGAATAACGGTACTAAGCCCGTTATGCCGCTCCGACACCCTTTTGACGATGTGGCCGGGCTAAAAATGGATGTTTTCGATATCTCGGCGCGGTGGGGACTGGTGGCCAGAAGGGACGCTGATCGGCCGTAGCGCCGTAGCCCGTGTTTGCAGCCAGGAACAGAACTAAATTGAAGTTAGAAAAAAGGTCTTCGTTGCAGCCAATGATGCTATTTGCAAAAAAAAAAAAATGATAGAAAATGTAACCGCACAAACGTTACATTTTCTATCCTCTTCCTTGAGTCGCGCCGCGGGGTTGAGTTGTGGTCTTTTGTTGAGGTCCGTAAAATTGGCAAAATGTAACCGCCAGCGTTACACTACCACTACCACTACCACTACCACTGGGTCATGTGAGGTCACAGCATATCAGTTAAACAGTGATAAACTGAAAAAAGAGTTCCTAATGTCGGGATTTCGCATAAATATGTATCCGCGTGGTGACCGGCCGCCGCGCCGCCGCCGCCCCGTCCGGTGCTGCCGCCTGGCGGCGGGCCGGCGAGCGACCCAGCCCGGGTCAGCGGAGCGGGCGGCCGGGCGGGCAGTCAGGCGTGGGCCCTGACCGACGACGGAGCGGCGCGGTGCAGAGCGTGTGAGACGAATACATCAGCACCGGTGACCTGTTGGTGTTGGAGCACGGCGGTGGGAGGCGAATCTCAACATTGGCGCAGCCGGCAGGGTGACAAGGGACCAGGTCCGCCTCGCCGTGGATGCCACACCAAGCTACGCGCCTGCTCACAGGTGAGAAAATTCCCGAGAGGAATTATTGCGCTTAAATTTGTACATATTCTTTTACATCGTACTGCTGAAACATCCGGCGTGTTACCGCTTGTTTAGCCGTACTTCCCTGCGGGCATTGTTCCTTTTTCAACTGTGTGTCCTGACACGTTGAAGTATTCGGCGTTTGCCCGTAACTTCAGCGGTGTCCCGATCCTGACCGGGCATGGATCCCAAAATACTAATTTTGTCTAAGGCTAAGCCATTTTCTGGAGCACAGGGGCAGAATTGGAATCAATGGGTGAGCCGGTTCGAAGCCCAAACCGCTTCGTTTTCCGATGCAGACCGCATGTAGAATCTTCTGGGTCGATTCGGTCTTTAAAACGCACTGATTTCTAGTCTTCCTGTATATTCCTTGATATTGCACCAAACCAATCAAATCAAAGGTTACATTACGACAATTTTATCAAAGTGTGAGACAATACAGTTTCAAGTGGTTTTAAGAGAATGATCTTTCCCACAACTGAAGATTCTATGTAAACAATTTAAATTACTCAAACAAAACTAAACAAAACAAAGTGTGTCAACAAATTGACACAAAAGTATTAAATTAGTCGCTGCTCAAACCGAAAAGTCACATGCTTTGTTTTGAGAACGACCCTCCCTCATTATGGTCGCGCCACTACACTCCCCCCAGTGGGACGACAGGTCCACTTCAACAATGGCCAAGCGACCACGACCACGTTTCATCTGTGCCGTGATGATTCCAAAAGGCAGAGCTTATGCACAGGACGTTTGTATGTTCCGCTCGCGGTTTTCACATCAGCCGAACGTTTCTTCCCATCGGAGCTTAAATGAACCGCTGTAACCTTTGCAAGGGGCCAATGTCCTCTCGGAGTGTTTTCATCGACAATCAAGACAACGTCATCGACCTTCATGTTGTCAGTTTCATTCAGCCATTTCTGCCGGGCAAGAAGAGTTGGCAGATATTCCTTTCGCCATCGCTTCCAGAAGTGCTGAGCGAGCGCTTGGGAATGACGCCAGCGTCGCCTGCTCAACAGGTCATGCTCTCCAAAGACGCCCGGCGGGAGCCCTGCGCCTTTGTCTGAGCTATATCCCAGCAAAAGATGGTTAGGTGTTAACCCTATTAGTGGCAGGGGGGGTTGTTTTCATCCACCCCTCAGGTTTTTCGGGAATATCTCCGAAACCGCTGAAGCTACGATGCTGAAATTTTCTGACTTTTCCTAAAACTAAATTGGGCACATTCCCTGAAAATTTCAAGTTCATAACTTTACCAAGGGCGGCTCCAGAGCACTGGGAATTGGGGGGTCCTATTCGTGAAGCGAGTCATTTGGGCGATGATCACGATGCTGATGTATTATAACTGTATGCACCAGTTTTATCATGTGATAACATATACAAAGTTATTGTGCATCCTCTTTTGACACGTTTTTGCTATAATAGGCGGATCCAGGCGTCCAAAAAGGGGGGTTATGTTTTACCTCCCAACATAGGTGCCCTGACACCGCCTATGCATGACCAATACAATTGTAGTCGTTCTCTCATAAGAAAATTGTAACATAACAAGACCATTACCACCCTTTTTAGAAACAGTACCAACAAAAACCTTATTTGCTATACTTTTTGTGTACCCCCAATCTCAATGATCTGTATCCGCCTATGATTTTTGAAAATGCATATTTTTAGGATCCATGTGAATTCCTGGTTCATTCTTTATCGATCGGCAAAAGTTGCGTTAAGATTGGTTCAGAAACCTGGCCGTGATAAGCAGTCTAAAATGTATCTGCAATTTGCCCGTTTTTACCCCCCTCAACCCCCCTTTTGACATTTTCTTAATTTTTTTTTTAGAAATGTAGATCACGTTGAGCGAAGTCGAATGCCGTTTGAATTTTGAAAATCGGCCCGTTAGATCTCGAGATATCAAGGGGGGGTCGTAAACAGCCCCCCCCCCCCCCTGCCACTAATAGGGGTAGCCAGGAGCCTGCCACTAATAGGGTTTTAATGCCTCAGGATCTCGCTCGTCAGTGCTGACGTATGTTAACGGCCTGCCGTTAAGCATGTATTCGACTTCCACAAGAGCAGTATAAAGAACATCGTCAGTAACAAATTGATTTCCGAGCACAGCCCTGAGCGCCCTCTTGACGGATGCTATCAGCCGTTCCCACACTCCACCCATGTGAGGGGCAGCCGGAGGGTTCCAATGCCATTCAATTTGACTTTGGCTAAGCTGGTCAGTAATTTGAGCTTGATTCCAGCGTTCGATGTTTTCACGAAGTTCTCTTTCACCGCCGACAAAGTTGGTTCCTCGGTCAGAGAAGATAATTTTCGGTTTTCCCCGCCGCGCTATGAAACGGCGTAACGCCATTAGAAAGGCGTCTGTATCCATAGCGCAAGCCACCTCTAAGTGCAGCGCGCGCGTAGCCAAACAAGTAATAAGCAGAACGAATCGTTTTTCTGTTCTACGAAACTTGCGGACTTGAAGTGGTCCAAAAAAATCTATTCCTATAGCACTGAAGGGGCGGCTCTGGTCGAAGCGCACTTCCGGAAGGCTGGCCATCAGTGGAGCTCTCGGACAAGCTCGTCTGTTGCGGCAGAAAATGCACTGGTTGATAAGCTTTCTAACTGTTCCCCTGGCCTTTGCCATCCAATATTTCATCCTGAACTCATTCAGAGTGTGATTCAAGCCCGAATGAAAAAGCTTCTCGTGAATATCACGCACGATAAGCCGGGTTATATCGCTACCCGGTGACAAAATGACCGGGTGTTGGGACATGTAGGCTATTGGGGCGTTACAGAGGCGACCGCCAACGCGCCGGACGCCGTGCTGGTCGACGAACGGTGACATATGTTTCGGGCTGTTCTGACCCTCGGCCTGGTCTTCCCGCAGGATGAAAGCTTCTGCGCTCTCAATTTCTGCACTCGACAGGGAGCCCCAGGTACTTCGCAGGCCTGCCCTTACCCTAGCTTGGATATTCCCAACGAATCGAAATATCCACGCCATAGTTCTTCTATACTTCAGCCAAGAGAAGAATCTCTGCGAGTCCAATAGTCTGAGACGAACATGCTCAGAAATAGCTGCTATCAGTATCGGCGATTTCTTCACCTCCATATCCTCTGGATCCAAAACAGGACTGCCTTCAGGTTGATCTGGCCAGTCATCCTGATTCTGCTCCAAAAAACTAGGACCTTGCCACCATAAACGCGAATCTCTGAGCTTGATCAGGGTTGTGCCACGTGAAGCAATATCTGCAGGATTGTTTTTGCCCGATATATGACGCCAGTCTTCCCATCTTGAAAGGTGCTGAATCTCGGAAATCCTATTTGCTACAAAAGTATGGAAGCGACGGCTTTCGTTGCGGATATAATTGATCACCACTTTGCTGTCACTCCAGAAAACCGTTTGGTCAAATTTGTAAGTTATCTGCCGCTTGATAGTGTCTGCTAACCGAGCGCCCAAGACAGCAGCCTGCAACTCCAATCTGACAATCGTCAGCTGCTTGAGTGGCGCCAGTCTCGTACGCGCCATGATAAATGAACTATAGGCACTTCCGCCATTTACTACTGCACGAATGTAAGCAACGGCAGCGAAGGAATTTTCACTGGCATCGCAGAAAACGTGAAGCTCCCTTCGTGCTGTCTCATGACTTCCTGCTCCCTTAAAGTACCTTGGGGTTGCGATATCCGGCAAATGTGTCACCTGTTCAAACCAAAGCTGACACTCCTCCAACTCGGGGCTTCTTAGCTTCTGGTCCCAAGCATACTTAAGAGTCCAAAGTCTTTGTATGAGGACCTTCGCCTTCAAAATAAATGGAGAAACCATACCCAATGGGTCAAACACTGACGCCATACCTTGTAACATTCCCCGCTTTGTAAGAGATGTCACACTCACTCGAGAATAAATGCCAACGACGTCCTTGGCTGGAATCCAGGCGCAGCCAAGAGCGCGCTCCCGGAACGTATCTAAACCCCGTGAATCGGCGTCTGGATGAAGGCGTTCGGAGACATCGATGCTTTCTAGAACTCGGGTGTCGTTGCTCATCCATTTAGTAAGACGAAATCCTCCGCGGGCCACCAGTTTTGTGACCTCCGAACGCATAATACACGCCGCAGAAATGCTGGACTCTGATTTTAGGAAGTCATCCATGTAAAAATTGTGTTGCACCGCTGAAACGGCAGCTTTTGACGCTGCTGTCTCCTTACCATGGTCTTCCGCTGTTCTTTGCAGCACGTAACTGGCGATTGCAGGACTACATCTCATGCCAAAAATACTAACCTTCATTTGATATACATTTGGCTCTTGCGATAAATTCATATTCCGCCAAAGGAAGCTCATGGCAGGCTGATCGTCTTCGCGAACTCGGATTTGATGGAACATTTGTTCCACGTCGGCCACTAACGCAATCTTCTCCTGGCGAAATCTAAGAAGGACTCCGACAAGATTCTGTAGTAGGTCAGGACCCTTTAAAAGCTCGCTGTTTAAAGATTTACCTGAAAAACTTGCAGCAGCGTCGAAAACAACCCGCAATTTGGGTTTGTTGGGAGTCATCACTGCATGATGCAGCAAATACCAACGTTTCGGGTTATTAGTCAGTAATTCATCCGGACGCACCCTTCTCGCGTGTCCCTTTTCAATGTAGCTATTTATTGTCTCTTGATATGAGCTTGCCTTATCGGGCTGACGAAGCAGACTTCTTTCGAGCGACTTCAGTCTGCTCAAGGCCATTTTCTTATTATCCGGCATGGTCACCGTTGGATTTCGCCACAAGAGTCCAACCTCGTAGCGGTCTCCGCATTGTTTTGTATTTCTCTCCAGTAAATTCTGAGCTAAATCATCGTCCTTTGAACGGCTTTCATTTGTGGCATATTTCGAGCCAAAGGATTCGGTCGACCACCATTCTTTAACAAATTCTACGAGCTCAAACTCTGGGTCAGGGCGCTCACTATACATCACTTCTTTTACATACCCAGGAACAAATTCTGAGACGGAGCCAGTCAGTGTCCAACCGAACGCCGTTCTGATGGCTACCGGCTGACCCGCGCGACCAACTCTGACCTCCCGCTGCAATAAGGCTTCGAGCACATTGGCGCCAAGAAGAAGCTCGACTGTGCCGTTACTGCAGTCTGGTATGGGTATTCCCTCCAGATGCGGCCAAAGTTGTCTAGCATTCGCCGTTAATATTGGCGTTCTTATATTCACTTCAGGTACTTCGAAAGAGAGATGTGGGACATGATCTACCTTCGTCCATTCGTTCGAAGCTTCGTTTACATGTGGTAGTTTGAGCTTCATATCGTATCTGTCGTCTGTCGTTTGTTCGGTGCGGAATCATTCGCTCGCTTTGTTCGTCGTCTGTACTGCTTCCCTCGTCGATTTGTCTTTGCTGGCGAGAACCTTTCGAATCGGATTTTACTGATGCATAGGATGTTCCTAAATTGGACTCCGATCTAGCAGCAGGTCTTGCCTCCGCTCCTTGATCACTGACGTGACCCTGATTCCGCCCTTCCTGTAATCTGGCAAGGATCAGGTCCTGCAATTCGGTGCACTTATCGGCTGCTTCTTGCTCATAGCGTTCAGCACGCTCTTTTTCAAATTCGTCTCCCGCAATACGGTCGAAGTAATTCCAGTTGGCATCTTGCAACCTTTTTAAAGCGTCGTCTAGCTCCTTAAGTATCGCCCACATCTCCCCACGAGTGGCACTAATTTCCAGCAAAACAATCCGCCTTATCCTGTTCAAAGCGGCGAGCTCTTGTCCCCGTTTGCGCCTCAAGTCTGACAACGAACGGCTTGGAGTTGACATGTCTTCTCTTAAAACTGTAGAATCTTCTGGGTCGATTCGGTCTTTAAAACGCACTGATTTCTAGTCTTCCTGTATATTCCTTGATATTGCACCAAACCAATCAAATCAAAGGTTACATTACGACAATTTTATCAAAGTGTGAGACAATACAGTTTCAAGTGGTTTTAAGAGAATGACCTTTCCCACAACTGAAGATTCTATGTAAACAATTTAAATTACTCAAACAAAACTAAACAAAACAAAGTGTGTCAACAAATTGACACAAAAGTATTAAATAAGTCGCTGCTCAAACCGAAAAATCACATGCTTTGTTTTGAGAACGACCCTCCCTCATTATGGTCGCGCCACTACACCGCATCCAGTGCCTCGTGGCGCTCCTCGAGGAGAGGGCGCTAGACTCGTACGCCTCGTTTCCCGATAAGACTAAAACCAGCTATTCAGGAATCAAGGCGGCCCTGGCAGCGCGCTACGGGTCAGATGTCGGAATTCTCCAGGCCCAGGCAGAGCTGGCAGGAGTCATGCAGGGGCCTGGCGAGTCCGTGGTCGACTTCGCCGACAGGATCCGTTTGCTGGGCCGCGCCGCATATCCACGTGCCGGCGAGACCGACGCATCCGTCCAAATGAATTTGGCAAGTCGGTTCTTGTGTGGACTGCACGATGAACGTCTGCAGGGCCAATGATGTGGCGAGGATCTGCACACGTTGCAGGCTGTGGCTGACAAGGCGTGTGCCATACACAAACGTCAGGCGACTGTCAGTGCGATGAGGCAGGCCACAGCTGGGGTGCGGTCAGTGGCAGCGGCCGCCCAGCTAGCGGATGGCCACGTTGCCGTCGGTCGGCCTCCGGGGGGTATTCCGGCGGCAGGGAGGAGCGGCGTGAGCCCGCCCTACCTCGCGCCGGGAACCATGCCCCCCGGGGATATTGCCCAAACGTGTGCTGGGGCGGACGGGCTCGGTCGGGGTGTTCCGGCGGCGGGGAGGAGCGGCGTGTGCCCGTCCTACCTCGCGCCGGGGACCGTGCCCCCCGGCGATGTTACCCAAACGCGCGCTGGGGCGGGCGGGCTCGATCGGGACCCGGCGCGCCTCTGGGATGCCGATCCTCAGATGACCTTCGAAGCGCTGCCGGTCACCCGTCCATCGAATGGTGGGGAGGGGTCGGCCCCGCTGCATGCGCTCGAGCGTCGCCTCGATGCTGTCCAACAGGCGCTCAAAGAGCTTCAGACTGCCGACCGGCAGCGGGACGGCGCGGCCATGGGTGAACGGGCTGGCTCAGAGCACCTGAGATCAACTCAGAGAATGCCTGGGACGCGCCGGAGTACTGGCGGGGGGTCTGGGAGCCGGCGGGGTCGATGCTGGACGTGCGGCGAGCAGGGGACCCACTATGCACGCGAGTGTCCCCACTCGGTCGAGCGGCCCAACCCTCATGGAGAGCGGCCGTTTTGCCTGGGCTGTGGAAGGAGTGGCCACTGGTTGGTGGACTGCCGCCTGCTCCCTGGTGCTCCTGTTCAGCAGATGTACCCCGCCGCACCCCGTGGTACCTCCTCGGTGCCGCCCTCTGGCATGCAGGGAAACTGATGTCGGCCGGTGCTGAGGGACAGGCGCCGGCCCCGTATCCATCAGGGTCCCGACTTACCGCTTCGGTGGTAAAAGCGCAAGTAGGAGATAAGGAAGTGTGGGCCCTGGTGGACTCTGGGGCCGACTTCACCATGATCCGTGACGGCCTTCAAATAGATATACAGCGGGATCTCGGCTACCAAATGACGCGGCCTTCCCGTCCGGCGAGAGGCGCTGGCGGCGAGCCTCTTCATATCGCAGGCGTCCTGAGTGAGATTCCAATTAGAATTCGCGACCAGTCATTTACATGCGCGAGTGTCGCGGTGGTCAGCGGTCTGGTGTATGACGTCGTCCTGGGCCGTGATTTTTGCTGCCGGTATGGCACCATCATCGACGACCAGCAGGGGGTCCTCAGGCTCGCGGGAATGTCCATTCCTCTGCCAACATACGGCGAGATCAGACCGACCCGCGCGAGGGCGTTGCTCACGGCTGCAACTGTTGTCCCGGCCCGGTCAGCCCTCATCGTCGCGGCCCGGGTGGAACCTCTCGACGGAAAGGTGCGCAATCCGTCATCTCTGTCAGGAGTTTTCGAGCCCAGTCACACAGCGGAGAGGGAGGGCCTCCTGATCCCGAGGGAGGTGGTAACAGTTGACCATGATGGCACTGTTCCCATTCGGCTGACCAACGCCGGCTTGGGGGAGATCAAATTACTGAAGGGTAGTGATGTCGGCACGCTCTTCGCCATTCTTCCCGGAGCCGACAACGAGTTCGACTTGTGTGACGACAAACAGTCCAGCGTACGTCACGCCGTGACGTGTGTTGGGCCTGGAGCCAGGAACGTCACCACAGGCTGCACCCCGGCGCAGTGCGCAGCAGAGGTTCTCAATGCACCCGACGATGGGGGCGATCGGCGTGTGCCCGCTCCCCCTGTCGTCGATGTGGAGAGCTCTGAGATGTCCGCGGAGGGGAGAGCTGAACTAAAGCACTTGGTGATGGAATATCAGGATATATTCAGCCGCAATTCCGGAGATATCGGATGCACCACCTCACGAAGCATCACATCGACACGGGAGACGCCCCTCCGGTCCGGCAGCCGCCTCGGAGGATCCCCGCCTCGATTCGTGAACAGGTGGAACTCCAAAAGGAGCAGATGTTGCGAGACGGAGTTATAGAGCCCAGCAACAGCCCATGGTGCTCCCCCGTAGTTCTCACACGCAAGAAAGACGGGTCCTTCCGTTTTTGCGTGGATATGAGAGCTGTTAACAGCGTGACGAAGGGTCTGGCACACCCACTTCCTAGGATCGACGACGCATTGGACTCATTGGCTGGGGCGCGATGGTACACCACCCTCGATATGGCCACAGGATACTGGCAGGTAGAGATCGCTCCCGAAGACCGTGAAAAGACCGCGTTCACGACGGGGAGGGGACTGCACCAGTTTCGAGTAATGACCATGGGGCTGAAAAACGCCGGCGGCACCTTCCAGCGCCTGATGGAGCTTGTGCTGGCGGGTCTAGACACCCGGACATGCCTCGTCTACCTAGACGACATCATCCTCTTCAACAAGACCGAGCACGAGCACCTGGCGACTCTGAAAGACGTTTTCGAACGTATCAGAGAGGCCGGTCTCAAACTCAAACCCCAAAAATGCCACTTGGCAAGAAACGAAGTCACCTTTCTCGGGTACTCAGTATCAGAGGCAGGAGTGAAGCCAGATCAAAGGAACGTGGACAAGGTCCTCACGTGGCCAGAACCTGCCGATGACTCGAAGATGAATAGCTTCCTGGGGCTGTGTGGCTACTATGCCCATTTCATCGATGGCTATGCCGAGATCGCCAGGCCACTGAGGAACGCTGCACTGTCACCCGGGAAACTGGTGTGGACGGCCGAGATGCGCCAGGCTTTCGCTCAGCTCAAGAGCATCCTGGCTTCGCCCCCCGTGTTGTCTCTGCCTCGTTTCCGCGGCATGTTTGTGCTGTATACGGACGCGTGCAACACGACCGTGGGGTCCGTCCTGACGGAACGGATCGATGGCGAGGAGCGTGTCATAGCCTACGACAGCAAGGTCCTCACAAAGCAGCAGGTGAAGTGGCCCACTTATGACAAGGAGTTGTGGGCTGTCGTCCACGCTATCAGACGCTTCCGTCAATACACCACAGGCGCCAAGTTCCTGGTCGTTACCGACCACAAACCTCTGGCCAACATCCCTCAGTCCATTGCGGTGGAACGTGACGGGACGGGACGGCGAGGCCGTTGGGCCATCGAGCTAAGCTCGTTTGAATTTGATGTCGAGATCAAGGCTGGAGTGGAACACCGCAACGCTGACGCTCTATCCAGGCGGCCAGCTGAGTCCGGAGCAGTGGAAGTGCCGACTTCTGAAGTGGCTGTCGCCTCCGTATCTGGCGCTAAGGCGTCCGTAGCAGCGTCCCGCTTCCTGGAGGATAAACCTCGCTCCGGCGGTACGTTTTCAGGCGTGTGTCCTGACCCAGATCGCGCCGGAGGAGTAGAGACCCAGGTGATGTCTCGTGCCCTGAAGGGCAGTCCTGTCCCTGGTGGTACGGATACAGGCGTGTGTCCTGATCCAGACCACACAGCCCAGGCACAGGTGACGTCTGGTGCCCTGAAGGGCTGTCCTTTCCCTGGTGGCACGGATACAGGCGTGTGCCCTGATCCGGACCACACCAGCCAAGGGGGGATACAAGCGGCGGTCAACGTGCCTCTGGGGGCTGGCAGAGGCGACGCTCAGAGTATTCGTCAAGCTCAGGAACGGGACTACACTTTGCAGCAGATCCGCAGCCGGCTGGAGAGTGGGGAGACACCAGATCGGAGCAAGATGGGAGCCTGGGGGAAGGTGCTACTGCCCCGCTGGAGGGACGTCGAGCTGCGCGATGGAGTCATCGGACTGGCGACGGGTGAGGGCTTTCGAGCAGCTGTCCCAAAAGATCTCCGGGAGGAGATTCTTAAAATGGCGCATGACCATCCGACCAGTGGGCACATGGGACGGCGGAGGACATCGTTTCGTGTCAGACGGCGTTTCATCTGGCCGGGGATGTACCAGGACATACGCGCGTTCTGCGATGACTGCATCCCCTGTCAGAGAAGGCACCGGCCGTCCCCCGCAAAAAGGGCCCCGATGGTGACGGAGACGACGTCCTTGCCCTTCGAGAGGATCGCCGTCGATGTGACCGAAATGCCAACGTCCTTAAAAGGAAATAACTGCGCTCTGATCATCATGGACTATTTTTCCAAATGCGTCCGCATCTACCCAATGGCTGATCAGAAGACCGAAACCATACTGGAATGTCTCCTGGACTGGGTCCACGACTTCGGTGTCCCAGATCGCCTTCATTCTGACCAAGGGCGGCAGTTTGAGTCCCGAGTGTTCCAGGCCATGTGCCAGAGACTAGGTATCCACAAGACCCGAACTACGCCGTACCACCCCGAAAGCGACGGCATGGTAGAAAGGTTTAACCGGACGCTGAAGGACATGATCAGCAAATACGTCGATGCTGAGGGGCTGCATTGGGACGTCGACATCAAGGCGTACTCAATGGCCTACAATTCATCAATCCACAGTGCAACTGGGTACACACCCTTCTACCTGGTGCATGGGTACGAACCGCGGATGCCGCTGGATGTCGAGTACGGACCTGCCGTCGAATCCGTGCCGGTGCACAGCTACCTCGAGGACCGACTCCGCTCCATGCGTGCCGCGTACAATCAAGTACGAAGCAACTCGGCTCGAGCCGCCAAGGAAGCCGCTGAGAGGTATGACGCGAAGCAGTGTGCCGAAGAGTATCGGATCGGGGACAAGGTCTGGGTCCGAGACTTCAGGGCCGCAGCTGGCGGTAAACCCAAGCTGGGCTTACCATTCACCGGTCCCTCTACCATCATTGGTAAGGTCGGGGCCCCCGGGAAGGAGGTCGCCTATAAGGTGGCCAACAAGGACGGCAAGGTACGTGTTCTCCATCATAACCACCTGAAGCCCTCCAAATGCAGTAAGGAACGTGTCCAGGGAACCCGGGGAATCCCGAGGTCTACGGGGAAAAGGCCCCCGGGGGAGGGAGGCGGTGATGGGTCCGTGCCCGCGATAACCACAGACGATGAGAGGAGGCCTCAGATGCTCCTGCTCCTGCATCAGTCATCCTCTGGACACAGTACGCCCGCGCCTCCTGTGGGACGGGTGGGGTAGGATGACGAGAGCCCCCCAGTATACGGTCCCCCGGCCCCCTACATCACACGGTCTGGTCGAGTGTCCCGACCCGTTGTGCCGTATCAGGTGTCCGCGTAGCATGACGCGGTTTATTTGCTCTCTCAGGGACGCGATGGATGAAGAGGACCTGCTAGCGGACCTCCTGACATTCGACGAACGGCAGGACCTCTTGTTCGAGTTCGATATCGCGGAGGAAGATGACGTGAACGGGACCGCGGGAGCGGCAGGGATGGCTGAAAATGCAGCCGTTCTCTACGAGTGGATGCCCACGAGGACGGAGTCGGACGCGGTGACCGAGAGAAGCGGCGTGAGCCCGCCCTCCCGGACCGTGGACGGAGGCGGCGGGAGCGCGCCTACGACCGTGTCCGTGGTCGGGAGAAGCGGCGTGAGCCCGCCCTCCCGGACCGTGGACGGAGGCGGCGGGAGTGCGCCTATGACCGTTTCCGTGGTCGGGAGTAGCGGCGTGAGCCCGCCCTCCCGGACCGTGGACGGAGGCGGCGGGAGCGCGCCTACGACCGTGTCCGTGGTCGGGAGAAGCGGCGTGAGCCCGCCCTCCCGGACCGTGGACGGAGGCGGCGGGAGCGCGCCTATGACCGTTTCCGTGGTCGGGAGTAGCGGCGTGAGCCCGCCCTCCCGGACCGTGGACGGAGGCGGCGGGAGCGCGCCTATGACCGTTTCCGTGGTCGGGAGTAGCGGCGTGAGCCCGCCCTCCCGGACCGTGGACGGAGGCGGCGGGAGCGCGCCTAAGACCGTGTCCGTGGTCGGGAGAAGCGGCGTGAGCCCGCCCTCCCGGACCGTGGACGGAGGCGGCGGGAGTGCGCCTATGACCGTTTCCGTGGTCGGGAGTAGCGGCGTGAGCCCGCCCTCCCGGACCGTGGACGGAGGCGGCGGGAGCGCGCCTATGACCGTTTCCGTGGTCGGGAGTAGCGGCGTGAGCCCGCCCTCCCGGACCGTGGACGGAGGCGGCGGGAGCGCGCCTACGACCGTGTCCGTGGTCGGGAGAAGCGGCGTGAGCCCGCCCTCCCGGACCGTGGACGGAGGCGGCGGGAGTGCGCCTATGACCGTTTCCGTGGTCGGGAGTAGCGGCGTGAGCCCGCCCTCCCGGACCGTGGACGGAGGCGGCGGGAGCGCGCCTATGACCGTTTCCGTGGTCGGGAGTAGCTGCGTGAGCCCGCCCTCCCGGACCGTGGACGGAGGCGGCGGGAGTGCGCCTATGACCGTTTCCGTGGTCGGGAGTAGCGGCGTGAGCCCGCCCTCCCGGACCGTGGACGGAGGCGGCGGGAGTGCGCCTATGACCGTTTCCGTGGTCGGGAGTAGCGGCGTGAGCCCGCCCTCCCGGACCGTGGACGGAGGCGGCGGGAGTGCGCCTATGACCGTTTCCGTGGTCGGGAGTAGCGGCGTGAGCCCGCCCTCCCGGACCGTGGACGGAGGCGGCGGGAGCGCGCCTACGACCGTGTCCGTGGTCGGGAGAAGCGGCGTGAGCCCGCCCTCCCGGACCGTGGACGGAGGCGGCGGGAGTGCGCCTATGACCGTTTCCGTGGTCGGGAGTAGCGGCGTGAGCCCGCCCTCCCGGACCGTGGACGGAGGCGGCGGGAGCGCGCCTATGACCGTTTCCGTGGTCGGGAGTAGCGGCGTGAGCCCGCCCTCCCGGACCGTGGACGGAGGCGGCGGGAGCGCGCCTACGACCGTGTCCGTGGTCGGGAGAAGCGGCGTGAGCCCGCCCTCCCGGACCGTGGACGGAGGCGGCGGGAGCGCGCCTATGACCGTTTCCGTGGTCGGGAGTAGCGGCGTGAGCCCGCCCTCCCGGACCGTGGACGGAGGCGGCGGGAGCGCGCCTATGACCGTTTCCGTGGTCGGGAGTAGCGGCGTGAGCCCGCCCTCCCGGACCGTGGACGGAGGCGGCGGGAGCGCGCCTATGACCGTTTCCGTGGTCGGGAGTAGCGGCGTGAGCCCGCCCTCCCGGACCGTGGACGGAGGCGGCGGGAGCGCGCCTATGACCGTTTCCGTGGTCGGGAGTAGCGGCGTGAGCCCGCCCTCCCGGACCGTGGACGGAGGCGGCGGGAGCGCGCCTATGACCGTTTCCGTGGTCGGGAGTAGCGGCGTGAGCCCGCCCTCCCGGACCGTGGACGGAGGCGGCGGGAGTGCGCCTATGACCGTTTCCGTGGTCGGGAGAAGCGGCGTGAGCCCGCCCTCCCGGACCGTGGACGGAGGCGGCGGGAGTGCGCCTATGACCGTTTCCGTGGTCGGGAGTAGCGGCGTGAGCCCGCCCTCCCGGACCGTGGACGGAGGCGGCGGGAGTGCGCCTATGACCGTTTCCGTGGTCGGGAGTAGCGGCGTGAGCCCGCCCTCCCGGACCGTGGACGGAGGCGGCGGGAGCGCGCCTACGACCGTGTCCGTGGTCGGGAGAAGCGGCGTGAGCCCGCCCTCCCGGACCGTGGACGGAGGCGGCGGGAGTGCGCCTATGACCGTTTCCGTGGTCGGGAGTAGCGGCGTGAGCCCGCCCTCCCGGACCGTGGACGGAGGCGGCGGGAGCGCGCCTATGACCGTTTCCGTGGTCGGGAGTAGCGGCGTGAGCCCGCCCTCCCGGACCGTGGACGGAGGCGGCGGGAGCGCGCCTATGACCGTTTCCGTGGTCGGGAGTAGCGGCGTGAGCCCGCCCTCCCGGACCGTGGACGGAGGCGGCGGGAGCGCGCCTATGACCGTTTCCGTGGTCGGGAGTAGCGGCGTGAGCCCGCCCTCCCGGACCGTGGACGGAGGCGGCGGGAGCGCGCCTATGACCGTTTCCGTGGTCGGGAGTAGCGGCGTGAGCCCGCCCTCCCGGACCGTGGACGGAGGCGGCGGGAGTGCGCCTATGACCGTGACCGTGGTCGGGAGTAGCGGCGTGAGTCCGCCTTCCCGGACCGTGGACGGAGGCGGCGAGGGCGCGTCCGTGACCGTGACCGTGGAGGGCAACGTCCGCCTACCACCCCCTCAGCAGGCTCTTGGAGGCGGGTGCTGCGCTCTCCTGCGAAGCCCTGCACTGGTGCGAGACGCCATGCGCTCCTTCGGGACCGGGGGGAGCGGCGTGGGTCCGCCCCTCCGGGCGGGGCTGCTCGTGGGGGACTCGTTCGCCCGACGAGCCGGCTTTCTTCCGCGAGTGGGCGAGTGGGAGGTCACCGTGTGGGTGCCCTCTGCACATGTCGGCAAGACCTGGGCCGGCTGTGTCCGCTCCGGTGCCCTGGCGCGCAAAGTGGAAGAGTGGAGCAGAGCGGCACGCCGAAGAGGCCTCCAGCCATCAGAAGTGGCAGTATGGCTCGGGGGCAATGACGTATACCCGTTGGGGGCCACTCCCGACCGTCTCGATGGAGCCGTATGGCGACAGCTCAAGACCACCGTCACGAGCTTGGCCAGGGACATCGCGCCGGTGATCCTGCTCGGGCCGACGCCGAGGCCCAGACGCGATGCTCCCCTGCTGTGGGCCCGGAGGGGGGCCGAGGGAAGCCCTCCCCGCGCCGCGCTGGTCGGCGAGGGGAGGCCCAGTGGGAAGCGACGGCGGCTTTCAAACATCTCGACCGACCAGTCACCCGGTGGCTGGGGGAGCCGCTCGAGAGCGACATGCGCATCAAGCACGTGTCCGTAGGACGATGCGTGTTGGAGCGGCGGCGCCAGGGGCGTAAGGTGTCGGCGTATGTGCTGTCCCGTGCCGCGCTGCTCCATTACGACGACGATGGCGTGCACCTGTCGCCGGCGGGGTACGCACGAGTCGCGGCGAAGGCGGGCTGGCCGGCGTGGCTGCAGCTGGCTGAAGCCTGAAGATGCCCAGAGGATCGAGGACGAGGACGAGGAGCGAATCGGGGACCGCGCGCGAGACGGTGATCGGGACATCGTTGGTGACGTTGCGCGACGTGGTGGTGCCGATCGCGCACTGCCCGAGAAGCAAGTGCATTTGTGTTAGCTGGTAAATGTTATTTTGTTTGTTATCGTTCTATTTCATAATCCGCGCCGCTCTCCTGATAAGGGGGGAGGAGTGTCGGGATTTCGCATAAATATGTATCCGCGTGGTGACCGGCCGCCGCGCCGCCGCCGCCCCCGTCCGGTGCTGCCGCCTGGCGGCGGGCCGGCGAGCGACCCAGCCCGGGTCAGCGGAGCGGGCGGCCGGGCGGACAGTCAGGCGTGGGCCCTGACCGACGACGGAGCGGCGCGGTGCAGAGCGTGTGAGACGAATACATCAGCACCGGTGACCTGTTGGTGTTGGAGCACGGCGGTGGGAGGCGAATCTCAACACTAACCCTGCTCCTACACGTGTCACTCCACCGTACGTGGTGGAAATGACGACTTGTGACAAATGTGGCGCATTGCGACAAAAGTGTTGCATCTGTACTTGTCGTTTTGTCATTTATCCTTCTACCGAATTACACCTTTATCGGACCATATTTGACAAAGTTGTGCGATTTGCGGCAAAAATGGCACCTCGTGACAAATGTGGAGCACTACGGCAAACGTGGTGCATTCGGTTAACCCGCGCCCTGCTGGGGGTCCTGGATTTCCACGCCCTGCTGGGGGGGGGGGGGTGTTTGAACACCCCCCCCCCCTTCTAACTCGGCTCCTGGGCCACGTAGCGATACGCGGAAGGCGGCGTTCGAAAGAGCGTCAAAAATAATGACGAAATCACTTCGGTCAATTTTTTGGTCAGGTCAAAGGTCAGGTCACCAGAGGTCATTGAAGGCAAAATTTCGCCGATTTCCAGGTCGAATGTCGACAATTTCCAAGAAGCCAACGCATAACTCGGGACCCAATAGAGCTACAGCGCCGCGGAAAAGCGCATTCGATAGCCCTATTAACGCCCTTTCTGAGTAATGTTCTCAGATTTGACCTAACGTCAACGGTTTTGCCTGCAGGGGGTAAAAACTGCAAAAATAGCCGATTTTTTCGGAAACAGTTTTTCTGCAATAACTTTTGACCCAAGCCTTGTACGAGCTTACTTTTACCGGCATCGTGTTCCTCTCGTCAAGACGCGTCGAATGAACTATAACTTGACCTTGAAAGGTCAACTTGAAAATTTGACCTCAGGTCAAGGTCATGACCTGACCGGAAAGGGTCATGTTGCATATCAGTCGATCCGTATCGTCTAGCTGAACACATCTAAGGCGTTTTCATCGCTCTAGAATGCCTCTATCAAAAGTTATTTGCGAAAAACTGTTAGATACCATTCGTGACCTAAGATGACCTCAGGGCATAAACAGGGGTCACGGACACCATTTTCATGCTCAGTGTGTCTAAACCACTTGTAATTCAGTGTTTGGGAGTGTTTATAATGTATTTCGTCCAAAAGAGGCGCATTTCAATTTTCTCCCATTGACTTATAATGGGGAGGTCGCAAAATTGACCTGACCATAGGTCATCGATATCAAAATTCTGAGATATACATTTTGTACAAGCTATTGCTCTTAGCAATCGCTGAAAGTTTCAAAGCGATCGGTCACTCGGTGTAGCTATGAGAGACATTGAAACTTTTTATGAGGTGAGGTCACTTCAAGTGACCTGGTGACCTGACCTTGAATGACCTTGGTCTGAAATTTTAACAACATGTGTAGAATTGATGTATGATAAGGTGTACCAAAAACGGCGGCGCTCCGCGCCGCCGTTTTTGAGATATTCGCGAAAAACCCAGCAGGGCGCGGGTTAAGCGCATTGAAAACTGTCCTTATTTACCGAAAATCAATTACTTCATTCGCATCTGTTTATCAAAATAAATAAGCTGTCAATCCGCAAATGAGAGGCACCCGCCGCCGCTTGCCATGCATTTTAGTTGCAAAGTCCATCAAATATGCAAGATATTACAACAAAAATTACCCGACGTTTCGTTTATTATAACTTTTTCAAGGGTAATGAAAAGACACACATTTATCTACGAGAACATGGGATGTGTAACAGCAAAAGAGAGTCAAACCTAACCTAACCTAACCTAACCTAGTAAGTAAACAAAAGAGAGTCAAACAGAGAGAGCGTAGTATATAAAATTCCTTGCGGTGGATGCCCACGCGTGTACTACGGGGAAACGGGAAGGGGTCTAAAAACGAGGGTTCGCGAGCACAAGGGAGACATGCGCAATCATAGAGTTTCGAACGCCTTTGTTGTTCACGCTGAGGAAGAAGGGCATCTGCCTAACTGGACAGGGGCTACAAGTGTCGACAGGAATTTTTCCAAAGTTCAGCGAAAAGTTGTAGAGGCGGCATTTATCGCTACACTGGTCAAACTTTGAATATTTCAAATGGATTTTTTAGGCTTGCTTCTGTGGCCGCATCTTTAGTCAGGAGAGATTATGATTTGTGAATTGTTTCTTTGTGACCTGTTTGCAGACAGGAAGTGTTACTACGAAGAATTGCCCGCGCTGTTACACATCCCATGTTCTCGTAGATAAATGTGTGTCTTTTCATTACCCTTGAAAAAGTTATAATAAACGAAACGTCGGGTAATTTTTGTTGTAATATCTTGCATATTTATGAAATAATCGTCACATTACAACTCAAAGTCCATCAAACCAGGCTGCCGATGCCTTGAAGACCGAGCAACTTTGTGAGGAAATACGCACTTTTCCAGGGCGTGCCACGTGCAAGCCATCCACCCCCCGGGACTCGAACCTCGACACTGCACGTGCGCGTGACGTCATCAACAACCTGCGAAAATTTCAGCCCTCTCGACCGCACCGTTTGGCCTGCGCACAGCGTCAAAGCACCCCTCTGCACGGTGCAAACACACAGACAGACAGAGTTTCATTTCATAAATAGTATAGTAGATGTCAAGGTCACCTGAAGGTCAGGTCATTGACCTTTGCTGACCTCGGTTCACTTTTTCGAGTTTTACATGTTTCTAGGCTAGTTTTTGGAGCTGAATTCGAATTTAGAAACCATTTGAACATTTACGAAGTAGTTATGGTACCTTCGTAACATGTTACGAAGCTGTCAGAGGCGGTTGACACGTACTACGAATACCTGTCACGACCCCCACTGGTTGATCTGACCTGACCTGACCCGACCTGGTCGAAATGCTTAAAGACATCATCTGTGCTCAAAACTAACACGATATTCGTTTTCAGCACCCCGACAAACGCCATAGGAGCCACACTTAACGGCTTTCTAACAGGTCCCGATTTTCCCGACTTTGGGGTCATTGACCCGACCTGGAAGGTCAACCAATGACCTAGGACCTTAACCCGCGCACCGACGGGGGGAGCGGATATCCCCCCTTGAGGTTTTTCGTGGACAGCGGGAAAACCAATTTGGTACGACTATTCTCTCATCAATTTTACACATGGTGTGCAAGTTTGAACCTCCTACCTTTTAAGGTCAGGTCACCAGGTGACTTTGAATGACCCAACCTCAAGTCACTTTTTGCAACTTTGTCACCGTGCCAGAGCTACAGTAGATGTCGGAGGCCTTTGAAAGTCGCAGGATGTTATAAGGTCATTAGTAGCTACAATTTGTATATCTCGGAATTTTGATATCGATGACCTAAGGTCAGGTCAATTTCTCGACTTCCCCATTATAAGTAAAGCGAGGGCCTTTTCCATAACACGTACGGCGAAGGGGGAGGGGGGGTGGGTGGGTGGTACGACTCCCCTTGGCTCCTATGATTGGCTCCTATGGCACTTACAAACGCCAAATTTACAGGGTAGGTGGGTCCATGGGAGATCTCGTCCCTCTGAACTGAAAGTTTGGTGACTCTAAGTCAATATTTAGGGGGGTTTTGGGGGGTATGAGTGCAAAACTTTTGCTAAAACATGTTAAACTTTTTTCACTTATAACTTTTTACCTAGTAAAGATAGAGCAAAAATAAAAGCACCAGTGAACTCAGGACGTCCGTGCGCATCGAATGATATACTTTGTTACCAATTTAAGTGAACTCTGGAATTCAGTTGCCGCTAAGTTAGTCCAATTTTCCCCTGACCTTGTACCGGTTTTTGTGACCTGGTGACCTGACCTGAAAAGACTGGGACTTCAAATTTTCAGAAACAGTGCGAAAAAATTGCCCCAGAGGGTATGCCAAATTTGGCGGCGCTACGCGCCGCCGTTTTTACGTTATTTGCGAAAAACCTTAGGGGGGTTGCATCAACACCCCCCCCCCCTCGGGTCGGAATGGCCCCATAAACATTAAAATCATGACTTCATATACGATCAACCTTCACTACCTTGAGGTCTGTTTTGCTGTTTGGCAGCTGGGGCATTCCACGTCAAATCGAACAAAAATCGGCTGTTTTGCACCTTACCATCAGCGATTTCATTATAAATTTGTGAGCGAGTTCCTGTGTCGCCCCGGACATTACATTGATGTTTTTTGCACATTCTGACCACAGGTCTTCTAAATATAGGGCATCAAATTTTTACAAAATGTTGCATCTTTATATTTTTGAACGACCATAACTTTGGCTGTACTTGTTTGATTTGAATGAAATAAACCTTACTGTTTAGGTAATTTCTTAAGCATTTGTTTAGAATTGCATCGACTTAAATATATGACCTTGAAATTTGCTTAACCCTGTTCGTAAGCACAAAAATTGAAATAGCAAAAAACACGCCACCTTCGATTTGGCTCATTTTCATATATTTTATTGCCTACCATATTCTTAACAACCTGTGAAAGAATTAGAGTGGGCCATTCATAAGTTTTGAAGAAAATCGCACATATGCAAACGTATGTTAGCACGCGCAGTGGAGGGGGAAGAGTGAATTTCGCCCCACCCCTCCTGTTTTTCGCCAATATCTCATAATATTGATGCGAAATTACTTATGGCTACCTGTCCAGAATTGAATTGCACATCTCATCGTGCAAGCAATAAGAAAATCGGTTCACAACTGTTCTAGTAATAGCGGTGTAAAGTGAACATCCTGTCGCCGCGGCGACGCGGCGACTCGGCAGCCGGCGCCGACCGCTACGCGCCGCCTGAATTGTAGACTGTGCCGGGACGGAACGGAACGGTTCCGTATTTACATCGCGCTCCTTACCGCTGATTACGTTCGATTCGCGTCAAATTTTGTGAGAAGACTAAGAAATGTACAGGCAATCTTATGGTGAAAGAATTCTGAAAATAGGTTGGTAAACAATTGAAATATGAACGTGTAAACACAAAATTGTGACTGCTGCGTTTCCCGCGTCGGCCGATCCCGCCTCAGCCGGCGACATGTTACTCTTAGCAGGACTCTAACTGCCATATTTATTATCGGATTAACTAGAAATTTTCCATACATACTCAAAAATGTATGTTCTTTCGTATAGTGAAGATCAAAAGACGTGAAGATATCGTTGCGTGATAATGTTTTCGTTGAATTTATTTCATGATGCATTTCCACACGGCTCAAAATTCACCGCAAAATACCGTTTGCCTGAGACACTTTTACAATGGAACGTGAATGCTTGACTACGATGACTATGCATTTCCATTCTCGCAGAGTTTGGGATATCACTAATCAGCAATCATTCATTTCAGAAAGTGTACACAAGCAAGCATGTCTTGACTCTGTCTTTCAAGGTCACGCGCGGTTGCGTGATGTTGATGCATGAAAACGGCGTTTGCCGCGAAAGTTATGAATGGCCCACTCCAATTTTTTCACAGATGGTTAGGAACATTGTGACGGACATAATATGTAAAAATTACTCAAATCGAAGGTGGCGTGTTTTTTGCTATTTAAATTTTTCTGTTTTAATTCAAGGTCAAATGCATTTCAAGGTCACTTCAATTTAACTTTATAATTAAAAATCAAAGCCTTATCAATTGCCTACAAGACCCTGTTAATATCATTTTGATATCAGAAAAGGAACCAGAGTTATAAGCATTTAAAAAAATGATGTGTAGCATTTTTAGCTATATTCGATGACCTATATCTCGGCGATACGTTATCAAATTTCGAAAATATTACACGTAACTCAGTTTTGAACCATGCCCAGTCTGCCTACAAATTTTCAGAAAAATCGAAGGGGATGACGGATTTCGGTGTTTGATTTGACGTGGAATGCCCCAGCTGTAAGGTCATGTGACGTCATCAAAGGTGACCAAAGGTTTTTCGCCAATAACTCCGTACAGGAACAAGATACAGCCGCGCGGATGGTCTCATTGTGTTCAGCTCGTCAAACGATGCAGCGCCTACAATTACGAAAAACGAACAAAAGCGCTCCAAATTTCGTTACTTAGGTACCTACTTCTCATGGTCTTGGAATAACTGTGTGCAAATGAGATGGTGAAGTAGAAGTTGTATTAGAATATTCGGATGGAATTTTTCGGGATGCACCCTGGCGCTAGAGGTGTACGATTTTTTTTTACGTGTCACCATTTCTGCTAAACACAATCGATTCGCATGAAACTTTGTGCACTTACTTCTCCTTGCGTTGGTAGAGTATCATATAAATTTCCAACGAACTGAGTTAAAATTGCAAATCTTAAGAAACATTGTTTGGGTAAACTTCTTTCAGGACACCCTGTACTTCTGGGGTCACATTCGACAGCAGCTCAATTTCACAGTTGAAGAGCGCTGGCGAAATAGTGCGGCTCCAATCGTGGAGTGACTGGCCTGCAGCACGGTCATCTGCTCACTGGCAGGAGGTGAGCCCAGTGGTTTCCGTCTCCCTGGTCCCAGCTACAGTTCAGCGGGCTGTACCAGCGGCGGCCGGCACCAGGCGTGAGCTGAGCACCCGAAGCGGGGCCGGGGTCGGGCCACGGCCGCCGGCCTGCGACCGCTCGGCGGAACTCCCGGACGCCGCCGGCTGGCCGCTGATGCCGTGCACTGCGCGCAGGTTCAGCAGCGTCATCTTTGCGATGTCTAGCTTGCGCTGCCAGATGATCACCTTGCGCTTCAGTTTGTAGACGCGGTCGTTGGTGTGGATGTAGTCGATGGTGGGCGGCACCCGGAAATTGGCCATTTGGGTCTGTAGGCGGCGGTTGACGGTGCACGAGGAGACTAGCTGTCTCTGAACCACAGCCCGTTCGGCTGCCACCCGCCGCCCGATGGCCGCCTCCTTATGGGTGACCACGTCCAGCCGGTGACCGTCCTCTGTCAGAGCCTGCCAACAGCACACATCAGTGTGGGTACTACTGACTACTGAGCACTCGTACTATACAAACTGCCAGTCAACAACACACCGTAGTTTCGTGCAGCTTTGGCCACCAAAGGCAACTTAACTTTGGCCCACGCCTGGAAAAAAATTGTTTTGCTGTAGCTTTTTATACTCACCTAGTGCGGAGAAGTTGTTGTTATGGTTTGACAAAATTGGTTATCGGCTACTTTGGGAACAACCCCGAATTGTTTTTAACCCACGCATAACTGGGGGGGGGGGGGGCTCTACAGCGCCCCTCGCGCTTTTCGGTAATATCTTCTAAAGCATTTGACGGATCAACACGAAACTTGCGAATCCCTCAGTGGCATCAATTTGACACATAGTGTTTGAATTTCAACTTTCTAGCTACCATAGTTTGGCCGAACATGACGTCAGAGTGACGTCATGTCGGCCGACTTTGATACAAAGTATTGAATTACGGCAAACGCTCTCAAAAGCTTAGTTTTAAAGCTAGATTTAATTTCTTTGCATCAGTGGACTACAAATACAAGTAGCTATCAAACTCCTATTTCAAATTGTCAAAATTTCAAAACTTTTGAAATATATGTTTTTACAATTACATTTTTTCAAAAAGTTTTTGATTTTTCGCAAAAAAAAAACGGAATATATGTGATAGAACACACCAACACACACCGAGTAACTACTCTAGCAAGTTCTAGCCCAATATCTTCAAAAATGGCCAGGTTATAAGCATTAGAGCAACAAAATTACAATTATATTTTTTCAATTTTCATTTTTTAAATCAATTTTTCACTACGTTTTTGACATCGTACAACAATATTAATGGCATCATCGTGTTCCTGAGCTCCAATTGCATCTGATAGGCACATTTTTGTTTAAAAATCAAAATTTGACCTTTTCTCACCTGAGTGGCCTGAATTCCGGTAAATTTAGCTGAAAATGACCTCAAATGACACAGACGACATTGTTTTCGAAATCTACGAGTAAAATGGACCATAAAACATGCGTCACGTGACCGATACATGGTATACAATTTTTGTGACCTAGGATGACCTGGCCTTGACCTGAAAAAATTCGAAGTTAAAGTTCCTTACCCTCAGGGTATCTTAAGTATATATCAAGGAGTGCGTAAACCAAAAATGAGCCTGATGGGACTTGTCAGCCGGCGGTCAGAGCCTAAATTGTGAACAAGCAAAAATGTCGATAATTTTTACTTTGACCTGACCTATGACGTCATCGGTGATATCGAGGTCAGTGAAAATAGGTTTTGCTCGACTTTTCGAAAATAGATTTTCCAGGGCTACCAGGCGCTGTTTGAATTTTGACGATCGGCCCAGTGGTTTCGGAGATAGGAGGGGGCTCGCGAGAGCCCCCCAGTCACTCGCGTTATGGAAAATACCCCAGTTATGCGCGGGTTAAGACCAAGTAGAAGGGCTGGGGGAGGGGGTTAAAACAACCCATGAAAAATTAAGGGATGATTCAGATTCAGATTCAGATATATTTCGCAATATGTCCACATACTAGGTGGCTATTCTCATTTGCACGTCATGTATATACATGGGTAGGCTATTAAATCGACTAATGTATGTGTCGTGTCCATACGCTCATCATGCATGCATACAACTCACGCACATTCGCTCACCACATCTCAGTCAGCACGTGATACATAATGCATACAACACACGCACACTCACTCAACGCCTGGACAATATGTGTCGCTTAACCCTATTCCTGGCGGGGGAGGGGGCCTCAGGAGCCCCCCCCCCTGAGGTTTTTTGGGTTATTTTTCCCAAACGCGTTGAGCTTGGAAGCTCAAATTTTCTGACTTTTCCTAAAAGGCTTCTACGCAACATGTCTGAAAATTTTGAGTTGATCTGACCTCAGGTCAGGTCACCAGAGGCGGTTTGGTGACCCTACCTCAGAAAAGTTTGCAATCACGCCAGAGCTAGAGTTTTTGACCGATCAATTTCTTCTCTTCAGGCTTTAGTTAGGGTACCAGTATGTGCAATTTGTATATCTCGGAATTTTGATATCGGTGACCTAAGGTCAGGTCAGTTTCGCGACCTCCCCATTATAAGTCAATGGGGGAAAAATCAACTCCCTGTTTTTACCACTAAAACGGGTCGGAGTGGCCCCATATAGGGGAGAGTGGGGTAATTTGGCCGGTGGTGTAAATTGGCCGCCCCCACCTGTACGAAAGCTGATAAAAGTGAATGAAATAACTTTAGTCCCTATTCATTTGTCATCGGCAGAACTAACTCGAGAACAAATGTCAAAACTTTCCCCCTGTTAGTTTTATTCAAAATTAATAAAACGTGAATTTCGTTAGAAAATGGTAACTTTTACTTCCGTTTAAAAATTTGTATAACATGTAGTATTTGGCCTGTAAACGAATTCCAACATTATAGCGCCATTCTTGAGGGTGTTCAGCGGTTCCAAGAGCAATTTCATCTAGTTCTGTACAGCCATCACGACTTTATAGACAAAAACTTTCAGAATGGCAATGTGGGGTTATTTGGCCGGGACCAGCGGGGCAACTTGGCCGGTGCGCTCAGAGTCACTATGCTGGGACAGCCGAGTTGTCATGGTCAATTATACCATAAAGGACATAATTCATGACCAACTTTGACTACCTTGATGCCATATTTCCTATTGGACAGCTGTAAGGGCATGTGACGTCATCAACGGTTACCTAACGCTTTTTTGTTAAAGGGACCCTCCCACCTTCAAAAAAGTTAATGAATTGGCATGAAAGTGATGTCGCTCGGTTCAGAAAGAGCAAAAACGAATATCTACCAAATTTCATCGAAAAATATTCACCGGTTTTCAAGATATTATACTTTTACTTTTGTTTACTTTTTGGGAACTCCGCTGTTCCTAGCGACTTTATTTGAAAGTGCGGCATTTGTTGCGCGCAAAGCAGCATATCCCACCGCGTGCTACAAAACGTTTTAGTCAAACATTTAACGGACGTTCGAAAGCCTGATGACGTCATCAGATTCCCGTAATGGTTAAGAGATAGGGACCACGCTGGTCCCACCCTGTAAGTAAAGGGAAGAAATTTCTTGAACACCATAAAGCTGCGGGGGTTGCGACCAGGATAAATGGTGGTTTCTGAGCCTGGCCGCAAACTTGGCTATCTCAACTCAAAACTAATGTTAAGGTGGGAGGGTCCCTTTAATAAATACTTACAGAAAAAAGATACAACCGCGCAGATGGTCTCATTGTGTTCAGCTCGTCAAGGCGCATCGAATGATATACATGATGACCTTGAACTCACGTAACCTTGAGGTCAAGCGACCTGAGGTAACGTGACCTGAAGCCAACCTTTGACCTTGACCTCTCGAGGTCAACACATACATGTTTCGATGCGAAATGACGGGAGAATTACGATGGTACTTTTAGTTTTGGCCTAGCTTGATTACTTCAAAAGCTATTCGTAAAAAACTGTCATCGCACCTAGAGCCGCTATTTTGACTATTTTCGACCCCTGTGACGGCTGAGTCAACCTCCAAAATGTTTCAAATGCGTCGTAGGACACGCGTCATTGCTGAATGTGAAGCTGACTCGCCGATAACAAAAATCATGGCCTCAAACTAACACCGGCCAAATTGCCCCACACTAGAGTGGCAAAGTTTTCCCAATGGGCTGCTACCGGCACCACAAACATTTTCTGGGATACCGGCATGCTACCACGCCCCAAGCAAAAAAAAAAAACGCCAAATTACCGGCATACTAAAAAACCTGCATTCTTGATTCTGGCTTACCCCTTCATGAGATGCCACATTTTGGCAATTTCAGTAACCGCCCCACTCAACAGCCACCCATTGTCCAACTTATTACAATTCAATAGCCTCTTAGTGTGCAAAGTTTGAATCATATGCTGATAATTTTTTTGCAAAATCAAAAATACCGGCATGCTACCGGCAAGACATGCCAGATACCACGAAAAAACCTGCGGTAGTGAAAAATTACCGGCATGCCGGTAGTGCGGTAGGGAAATTTTGCAACTCTACCCCACACCCCCGGCCAAATAACCTTGCTAGTGGGGCAATTTGGCCGCTTTGCAGACCTTTGTATTACGTCACAATTTCAATAGAAGTAGTTACCCTATCATTTCAAGTTTACTGTCCAGGAAAGTTAAATGTATGCCACACCTGTCAGCGTTGAGAAAATGCAGAAATGTGTTGTCGATTTTTAGTTACATCGTTTTCTAAAAAAAGCGGCCAAATTACCCCACTCTCCCCTACCATACATGACTTCATATACGATCAACCTTCACTACCTTGAGGTCTGTTTTGCTGTTGGGCAGCTGTGATGTCATGTGACGTCATCAAAGGTCACCAAAGGTTTTTGGCCAATAACTCCGTACAGGAACAAGATACAGACGCGTGGATGGTCTCATTGTGTTCAGCTCGTCAAGACGCATCGAATGATATACATGATGACCTCGAGGTCACGTGACCTGAGGTCAACCTTTGACCTTGACCTTTCGAGGTCAACATATATATCATTCGATGCGGATTGACGAGAGGATCACGATGATGCCCTTAGTTTGTTCCTATCTTGACTAATTCGAAAGTTATTCGAGAAAAACTCTCTCCATATCTAGCGCCGCCATTTTGGCTTTTTCGACCCCTGTGACGTCATCTTTGACCTGACCTGAAAATGACCTTAGTAAAAATTGTAGATCTTGACCGTGCGTATCCGATGCCGTTTACCGTTTGTCGCTGCGATGTGTAGTTTTTGAGATCTGAAGGGGGGGGGCGAATCGGCCCCCCCCCCCGCCAGTTTCTTGTCCCGGCGGAGCCCACCAGGAATAGGGTTAAGTTTCCGACGAAAATGCCTGTCACCGACAGGTATGCGCGACTTGTTCAGCCACATCACACCGCGGTAGCAGAGTCTACGTCTGCCAGACTCAGTTCTGATGCGAGGAAGAGTGAAGTGTTCTGCTCCGCGAGTGTTGTGCGTGTGTCGATTGTTAGCGGGTGGCTGAATTATGTGACACATTATTTCTGGGAGTCCCGTCACTACAGCTGACCGCACAGCGCTAACAGCGTGATATTCAGCCAGCTGCTTGGCACTCATCCAGCCCAGCTGTCGCACGGCGTCAGAGATGTGGGAATAACGACCCCTGGGGCGTTCCACGACAAAGCGACAAATAAAAAGTTAAATTTGCACCCTCATATTTTATTTTTCGTTGAAAACTGGTGTAAGGGGTTGTGATGGGCGGGGAAGCCAGCTGTGGCAAGGATTTTTTTCTTCGAACAACGGTTTCCGAGATATAGCCTCGGGCAATTCCAGCAGGTCGCGCTGCAGCCCTATGTTTGGCGGCCTATAACTCAGAAACTATTGGTTTTCTACGATAAAAACTTCATATCGTTCAACTCACAATCAGCCAACAAACATTTTGGCTATCTCGGATTTTCAATTTGTGAAAATTTTGATCACGTGACCTTTTGACCTATTTTTCGAAGAGTGGCGTTGATATTTTCCCCACTGAAAGTTGCAATTTTGTCTGATGAAGATTAAAGCCTTATCAATTGTCATTCATATGCGAAAATAAAAAAAAGTGGATATCGCCCTGCGTTGACCTCAGGTCAGGTCATTTTTATGACCTGTCCATTATTACGAGCGGGAGCGACAGCGAGATCTCCAGAATAAAGCAAGATAGCGACAAGCGGTAAACGGTGCAGGGTACAAATGGATAAGGTCTATAATTTTTACTGAGGTCATTTTCAGGTCAGGTCAAAGATGACGTCACAGGAGCAAAAAGGAAGTCAAAATTGCGGCACTACATATATATGAAGTTTTTCTAGAATAACTTTCAAGGTATCCCAGCTAGGAACAAACTAATAGCACCATCGTGATCCTCTCGTCGATCCGCATCGAAATATATGTATGTTGACCTCGAAAGGTCGAAAGGTCAAAAGTTTACCTTTGGTCACGTGACGAGCGGGAGCGACAGCGAGATCTCGAGAATAAAGCAAGATAGCGACAAGCGGTAAACGGTGCAGGGTACACACGGATAAGGTCTATAATTTTTACTGAGGTCATTTTCAGGTCAGGTCAAAGATGACGTCACAGGAGCAAAAAGGAAGTCAAAATTGCGGCACTACATATATGAAGTTTTTCTCAAATAACTTTCAAGGTATCCCAGCTAGGAACAAACTAATAGCAGCATCGTGATCCTCTCGTCGATCCGCATCGAAACATATGTATGTTGACCTCGAAAGGTCGAAAGGTCAAAAGTTGACCTTAGGTCACGTGACCTAAGGTCAACTTTTGACCTTTCGACCTTTCGAGGTCAACATACATATGTTTCGATGCCGATCGACGAGAGGATCACGATGGTGATATTAGTTTGTTCCTAGCTGGGATACCTTGAAAGTTATTCGAGAAAAACTTCATATATATGTAGTGCCGCAATTTTGACTTCCTTTTTGCTCCTGTGACGTCATCTTTGACCTGACCTGAAAATGACCTCAGTAAAAATTATAAACCTTATCCATTTGTACCCTGCACCGTTTACCGCTTGTCGCTATCTTGCTTTATTCTCGAGATCTCGCTGTCGCTCCCGCTCGTAATAATGGACACCTGTCATAAAAATGACCTGACCTGAGGTCAACGCAGGGCGATATCCACTTTTTTATTTTCGCATATGAATGACAATTGATAAGGCTTTAATCGTCATCAGAAAAAATTGCAACTTTCAGTGGGGAAAATATCAAGGTCACTCTTCGAAAAATAGGTCAAAGGGTCACGTGATCAAAATTTTCAAAAATTGAAAATCCGAGATAGCCAAAATGTTTGTTGGTTGATTGTGAGCTAAACCATATAAAGTTTTTATCGTAGAAAAAGGGCTGCAGCGCGAAATCCAGGAATTGCCCGAGGCTATATCTCGGAAACCGTTGTTCGAAGAAAAAAATCCTTGCCACAGCTGGCTTCCCCGCCCATCACAACCCATTAGACCAATTTTAAGCAAAAAATAAAATATGAGGGTGCAGGGCACTTGTCGATTTGTCGTGGAACGGCCCCCCCCTTCCAGTCACCACTCGGGCACAGAAATTGATAACCTTCTGGATCATTTTCATCTGCTGTGCGCTGCATGATCCGTAAATGGAAATGCAGTATCGAACAGCTGAAATCACCAGTGCCTGGACTATAGTTGGAATTACAGCCTTTGGAATGACCATCCGTGAGTTGTTTAGTGCGATCAACATGCCAGTGCATCTCCGAGTGAGCTCCCTTATGTGCGGTTTGTAGCTTAACCCGCGCGGGGCTGGGGTCTCCAGCCGAACGCACGGGGCTGGGGGGGGGGGGGCGGTAAATTTTACCCCCCCCCCCCCTGTTATCTCCCGAACTAACGGTCCGATTTGGAAAATTCAAACGCTTATCGAAAGCTCTCATCACGAACTACTAAAAACATGTACTTAATTTAAAGTTTGAGGTCAAGGTCAAGGTCAGGTCAAGGGTACAAATTGCAAGTTTCTACAGTATCGGCCTTGCACCGTAGTTGCCGAAGAATGGAGTCATGGACTGAGACTGATCGCCCAAAACGTGTTCTTAGGCTACCAAGACAATATTCGTTGCATACAATATCATTCAGAGGTCAAGGTCAAGGTCAGGTCAGGTCAGGTCAGGTCACCAAAAAACAAAATATAGAAAAGAGCATGTGCGACACATGTTTTATGGGTCATTTTACTCATAGAATTCAATAGGCACACTCAATAAGTGATATGGACCACCTCTGGATGAATTTCAGGTCGAGGTCAGGTCAAGGTCAGGTCAAGTGAGGTTAAATTTTGAAGTTGGTTGTTAAGGCCTAAAAAGGTGTCTATCTGATGCAGTTTTTCACGGCGAATCGAATGGTGCTATTTTTGTTTCCGTACGAGGTCTAGAACTTCCAAAAAAGTCATTTTTCAAAAATTTTGTGTGTCGTGACGTCATAAAATTTTGAATAACTCCCACATTTTTGAACCGATTCTTCTAAAAGTTGGTATGTAGGTGCACATTGACCACTTCTCTGACATATATTCCGTTTTTTTCCATAGACTCAAAATTTTGGATTTTATAATGATTTTCCCAAAAAAATCAGTTTTTTGAACAAATTTAGGCCAAAACCCAAAATTTTCAAAAAAAAAACGAGATTGCCATTTGATAGACAAAGTAAAATTACGTATAACCTTTTTTGTTACGTCTTGATTCCTTTGAAAATGAAGATGTTAGCGGCGTTTGAACTTTTGCCGTTTTTGAGGCGAAAATGACGAACATGACGTCACTAAAACGTCAATTTCTCAAAAATTTTCCGACGGATTTCGCTCAAATTTTCAGGGAACGTGTCAAATTGATGTAAGAAAAGGTACTGAAAGTTTGGCGGCGCTGCGCGCCGCCGTTTTTGAGATATCGCAAAAATTCGCGAGGGGGGGGGGGTAAAATTTACCCCCCAGCCCCGCGCGGGTTAAGTGTCTGTCTAATATGACACCGAGGCTCCGTACTTCCTCTGACTCTGAAATTTGGGATCCATTGAAGTTCAACGTGACTTGGTCGCAATTCCTCAGCATGGCGGTTGTTCCAAGAACGATCATTTTTGTTTTCGTTTCGTTCAATTTCATACCATGGTGACAAAACCACTGATACATACAACTCGTTGAGTGAGGTCTCCATCTTGACGGTCAAGCCTGGAACGTCCTGTTTCTTGCCGCTCACCAAAAGCTGTACGTCATCCGCATATTGTACCAAGGTTACGTCCTCGCTGACATGGAGGGCGATGTCGTTGGAAAAAAGTGAATATAGGATACAGCTGAGGGAGCCTCCCTGGTAAACGCCGATCGAGTTTTCTCTCGCAGCAGATTGCAGTACCGTGCCGTCCACTCCTCGGATCTGTACGCGCTGTGTGTGGTTTTCCAGATATTGCTCGAACCAGTGCGTGTCGACTCCATATGTCATGAGTTTATCGAGCAGCACCCGATGGGGCACCACATCAAAAACACTTTGACTGGTCGAGAAGGGTGAGAATGGATATCTCACCGTTGTCCATGGCCTGAAGCGCGCGGTCAGTGATGACACTGAGAGCTGTCTCTGTGGAGTGTAGCCGTCGGTAGCCATGCTGATGATGGGATAATAGGTGATGCGATTCCATGTATTCATTTAGGTGTTGTTGGACGAGTTTTTCTACCAGTTTCATGATGGCGGGAAGTATAGAAATTGGACGCGTGTCCGCAGGGCCTTTGGCCACTTTTCCTTTCGGAATTGGTATGACCGTTGCCTCTTTCCATGATGCTGGTACACAGCCGGTAAACAGACTAGAATTTACAACATCAAGGAGCACCTCGTCGATGGCCGGCGCGTATCTCTGTAGCCTGCTGATGCTAATGCCGTCGTTGCCCACAGACGAGGAGGGCTTCATTGAACGGAGAGTGGCGAGCATCGATTCCAAGTCTACAGGTTGGACTTTGAACCCACCGGTCGTGACCCTGGGAAGTCTGGTGTACACCGGGGTTGTTGGTGGTGGAACGCTGGCGGCAGTCGATCGTCCGATGCTAACATAATAGTTGTTTAAGGCGTCAGGTGTAATATTTGGCGGTTCGCTCTGTGTCTTCTTCTTGCCAATAATCGGTGACATGACACGCCACATATTGCCGCGACCTGCTTGGACAAGCTCACGCTCATAGTGAGCGCGAGTGTCTTGCCGTATAGCCGCTTGCCGTATAGCCGCGCGGCACTGTTTGTTAACAGTGCGATAAATGTCGCGGTCAGCACCGGCAAGAGCAGAGCGGCGCCGCTGTAACAGTTGCCGCGTGTCAGCGGATAGAGGCGGTCCGGTGTATGTGCGAGAGCGGGTGCGCCGCAGAGGTGCCACTCGATCTAGAGCTGCCAGAAATATGCTCTGGAAGTGGCACCACTTTCGGTCAGGGCCGTTCGCGAACCACACCGGCGTCCAGTCGTCCAGGAAACTTAGCCCGCACCCCACAGGGCTGTTCATAGCCCCCCTCCCGTTTTTCTGCAATAACTTCCAAACTGCTGGACGTATCGACGCCAAACCTGCAGTACCTTCGGCTGCATCAATTTGACACCTTGTGTCAAAATACAACTTCGTAGCTACCATAGGCCGGCCGGAAATGACGTCAGAGTGACGTCATGTTCGGCAGATTTCGACGCAAAACATTGAACCACAGCAATTGCTCCCATGAACTCAGTTTTTAAGCTAGATCCAATTTCTTTGCAAGAGAGGACTCAGAATAGACGGCGCTATCAAACTGGTATCTCGGATTTTCAAACTTCAGAAAGTTTTGAAAATTGCATATAATAAAATTCAAAATTTATATTTTTATATTTTTTAAACTATTTGGTTTTTCGGAACAACTGGAAAGTATGTGATAGAACACATGCCTTTGACTTACTCTAGCAAGTTTTTATTTAAATATCTTAAAAAATGGCCAAGTTATACGCATTATTGCGACAAATTCAAAATTATAATTTTTTTCAAATTAATTTTTCAGTACGTTTTTGACATCGTGCACCAATATAAATAGCACCGTCGTGTTCCTGAATTCAAACTGCATCTACTGGACATCTTTTTTGTTGAAAACATTCAACTTCAAAATTTGACATTTTTTTTACCTGAAAGTGACCTGACAGGTAAATTGAACTCAAAATGACCTCGAATGACACAAACGACATCAAATTCGAAATATATGGCATCAATGGACCATAAAACATGTGTTACGTGACCGACGCATAATATAACATTTCCGTGACCTGTGATGACCTGGCCTTGACCTGAAAAAATTCGAAGTAAAAGTTCCTTACCCTCAGGGTATCTTAACCCGCGCCCCGCTGGGGGGGGGGCAGAATCTGCCCCCCCCCCCTCCCGTTTTTCGCCAATAACTTCTAAACGCGTTACGCCAGCGACGTCAAACTTTCAGTACCTTATCATACATCAATTTGACACGTTCCCTGAAAATTTGAGCGAAATCCGTCGGAAATTTTTTGAGAAATTGACGTTTTAGTGACGTCATGTTCGCCATTTTCGCCTAAAAAACGGCAAATTTCAAACGCCGCTAACTTCTTCATTTTTAAAGGAATCAAGACGTAACAGAAAAGGTTATACGTGATTCTACTTTGTCTATCAAATGGCTATCTCGGTTTTTTGAAAATTTTGGATTTTGGCCAAAAATTTTCCAAAAAACTGACTTTTTTGGGAAAATATTTGTAAAATCCAAAATTTTGAGTTTACCGAAAAAACCGGAATATATGTCAAAGAAGTGGTCTATGTGCACCTACATACCAATTTTTAGAAGAATCGGTTCAAAAATGTGGGAGTTATTCAAAATTTTATGACGTCACGACACACAAAAATTTTGAAAAATGATTTTTTTGGAAGTTCTAGACCTTGTACGGAAATGAAAATAGCACCATTCGATTCGCCGTGAAAAACTGCATCGGATAGACACCTTTTTAGGCCTTAACAACCAACTTCAAAATTTGACCTCACTTGACCTGACCTTGACCTGACCTCGACCTGAAATTCATCCAGAGGTGGTCCATATCACTTATTGAGTGTGCCTATTGAATTCCATGAGTAAAATGACCCATAAAACATGTGTCGCACATGCCCTTTTCTATATTTTGTTTTTGGTGACCTGACCTGACCTGACCTGACCTTGATCTTGACCTTTGAATGACATTGTGTGCAACGAATATTGTCTTGGTAGTCTAAGAACACGTTTTGGGCAATCAGTCTCAGTCCATTCTTCGGCAACTACGGTGCAAGGCCAATACTGTAGAAACTTGCATTTTGTACCCTTGACCTGACCTTGACCTGACCTCTGACCTACTTAAGCAAAAAAATTGGGCTCTTAAGATCCGCCTTGTTGAGAGCTTTCGATTGCCGCTTTCCCCGTCTTTCTACGACCATCGGTTCGGAAGTTAGACAGGGGGGCAGAATCTGCCCCCCCCCCCCCCAGCAGGGCGCGTATGGCTGAATAGCCCAGCGGGGCGCGGGTTAACCCGCGACCGCCTGGGGGGGGGTCGGATCCGACCCCCCCCCTCCGTTTTTCTTCAATAACTCATGAACCGCTTGCGCTATCAACTTGAAACTTCGCATACCTTCTCCCCCATCAATTTGACGTCTCCTGTGCAATTTTTAAGAAAAAAAATCAAAAATTTCTGAGACATATCGATTTTAGTGATGTAACTACATGGCGTTTTCAGTCAAAAAATGGTAAATGTTTAAAAAATCGCCAAAAATCGAGGTTTTAAGCAAATTGCAAATTAAGGACATGAAAAGACGCAGCTCAACGAGTTCTTTAAAATGGTTATCTCGGATTTTCCATAAAATGCGTTTTTCACCCCTAAAAATTCAAAAAACTATATTTTTTGGAAAACAGCTAATAAAATCCAAAATTTTGAGAATTTCCAAAAAACCGGAATGTATGTTATAGAGCTCTATTAGAACATTAGATGTCCCAAATTTCAACTTTCTATCTTGATTTTTGACCCCCAAATTGTAAAAAATAGCTCCAACATGCATAGGGCATGGTGACGTCATAAGCATTTTCGCGAATTAGAGGCACTTCTGAACATCGCATGTGAAAACAAATGGCATCACTAGATTCCTGGGACAAAGCTCGTCTAGAAAAGTGCATTTTTATGTCAAAAATAAAAAGTTGAAAAATTGACTTTTTTTCTTAGCCCTCGTTTAGTTATGTATGGTATAAACGATTTTTTATGCTTTCAATGCAAGCTTATCACCAGCACAGTGACTTGGGGGCACATATAACCATTACCATCGGATTTGGCGTGAAAAATAAGCCATAAAACATGTGTCGCACGCCCATGTAGCAGAAAGTGAAAACCGTGACCTTTCGTGACCTGACCTGACCTTGACCCGTACTTAGTATGACCCCTATACGCACATGGTACCTTCACTAGGTCTTTGAGGTCATTTGTGGTGAGTTTCGAGCAGCAGCTATCGATTCCGCTGTCCGTAAGCCTAATCATGCAAAACCCCTGAATTTGACCTTTGACCTGACCTTGACCCGAAAGTTGACCTCAATCTTAAAATCTTAAGAGTGCTTTGGGAAGGTCTCGTAGAGACCTTTCGAACGCCGCCTCGCGGGGCTCGATACGACCATTGGTTCTCGAGATAACAGGGGGGGTCGGATCCGACCCCCCCCCCCCCCAGGCTGATGTGGGTACGGAAATAGCCCAGGCGGTGCCGGGTTAAGCATAAATCAAGGAGTGTGTAAACCAAAAATGAGCCTGAACTGACTTGTAAGACGGCGGCCAGAGCCCAAAATGTGAAGAAGCTAAAATGCCAATAATTTTTACTTTAACCTGACCTGTGGCGTCATCGGTGACCTCGAGGTCAATGAGATTAGGTTTCGCTAAGCAGTTTTTCCGGGGCTATCAGACGCCGTTTGAATTTTGACGATCGGCTCAGTAGTTCCGGAGTTAGTAGGGGGGTGGGGCTATGAAGAGCCCCCCAGTAACGCGCGTTATACGCAGACCCCAGTGGGGCGCGGGTTATCCCGCGTCCCGCTGGGGGGGGGGGGCATAATCTGCCCCCTCCAGTTTTTCGCCAATAACTTCTAAACACGTTACGCCAGCGACGTCAAACTTTCAGTACCTTATCATACATCAATTTGACACGTTCACTGAAAATTTGAGCGAATTCGTCGGATTTTTTTTTTTTTTGGAAAAAATGACGTTTTAGTGACGTCATGTTCGCCATTTTCGCCTCAAAAACGGCAAAATTTCAAACGCCGCTAACATCTTCATTTTAAAGAAATCAAGACGTAATGAAAAAGGTTATACGTGATTCTACTTTATCTATCAAATGGCTATCTCGTTTTTTTTGACAATATTGGATTTTGGCCCAATTTGTTTTCTTCAAATAACATCCAAAATTTTTAGTGTATCGTAAAAACCGGAATATATGTCAGAGAAGTGGTCTATGTGCATTGTGCACCTACATACCGATTTGCAGAAGAATCAGTTCAAAAATGTGGGAGTTATTCAAAATTTTATAACGTCACGACACAAAAATAAAAAAATGATTTTTTGGAAGTTCTAGACGTTACGGAAACAAAAATAGCACCATTCGATTCACCGTGAAAACCTACAGACACCTTTTTAGGCCTTAACAACCAACTTCAAAATTTGACCTCACTTGACCTGATCTTGACCTGACCTCGACCTGAAATTCATCCAGAGGTGGTCCATATCACTTATTGAGTGTGTCTATTGAATTCTATGAATAAAATGACCCATAAAACATGTGTCGCACATGCCCTTTTCTATATCTTGGCTAGGATCCAGTGAGAACGGTAGACGGTAGTGAAATTGTTGTTTCCAACATGTAGTGGTTAAGGTAAGCTCGGAAGTCGGAATACACAAAAATTGAGAATGGTAACTCCTAAATAGGTGGACAGCGTGTTTCGTGTTCGCAACCAATGGAAGGCGCTGCCTGGAGCATAAGCCGTGTACGATATTTTGTTTTTGGTGACCTGACCTGACCTGACATTGACCTTGACCTTTGAATGATATTGTATGCAACGAATATTGTCTTGGTAGCCTAAGAACATGTTTTGGGCAATCAGTCTCAGTCCATTCTTCGGTAACTACGGTGCAAGGCCGATAATGTAGAAACATGCATTTTGTACCCTTGACCTGACCTTGACCTGACCTCTGACCTACTTAAGCAAAAAAAAAACTGGGCTCTTAAGATCCGCTTTGTTGAGAGCTTTCGATTGCCTTTTTTGCCCGTCTTTCTACGACCATCGGTTCAGAAGTTAGACAGGGGGCAGAATCTGCCCCCCCCCCCCCCAGCAGGGCGCGTATGGCAGATTAGCCCAGCGGGGCGCGGGTTATGCGCCAGGCGCGGACATAGCGCGGGACGCGACCCCAGCGCCGCCTATCGGCAATGCCAGAGAACTAAGGTCAGTGAGGGCACGGATTTTGGTGGGTGTTACAGAGGTTCTTTTATCACACATGTCGCGTGCACATATGTTTTGTGATGATTATCGTATTGAGGTCGGGCAAGACGAGAGAACGAGGGTGAAGAAAATATATAGAAAAAGGAGAACGAGGCCATTAAGTTGTTTTAAGAAAGTTAAGCGAAGTTAAGATAAATAAAGCATTAAGTTAAAAAGCTAAGCGTAACACAACGCGAGGAAATAACCATTAAGACTATCCGAACATTTGGTGCCGTGACCCGGATGAAGCAATGCCGGGAAAAAGACAGAGAAGTAAGAAGACCGGAGGTGAAGAAATGAACAATACCAGCAACACTTCTGTAAACCCTGAGGAATCAATGATGGAAGCCAGTGTGCCTCATAGTTTGTATAGGCGAAAGCAAAAGTTAGTGACGCAGATACGTAACGACGAGTGTGAATTACATGCTATGCTCATAGAGGGAAACGCATCAATCTCAGTCATACAAGCACTGATTGCCAAGCTGGGAGAGCTAACGACACAGTTGTTGGACATAGTAGAAACTATGCAAGATGAAGATAACTCAGAAGACGGCTCATCTGTGCGATCAGGACCTCTGTGGAAGAATTATGAAGCTCTAGAGAATGACATCGCTGATTCGGTCTCGCTAGCAAATAAATACATTCGCCAAAAGATATCAGAGAACACAGATCGTTCAGATTCGCACAGCTCCAGTGGTTCAGTGAAAGAAGTTGAGAAAGTAGAAGCGTGCACGATTCCTGGTTTGAAAAAGCCTGAGCTGCCAGTCTTCAGTGGGGATCAGATGCAGTTTAGTGACTGGTCGGAGATGTTTAATGCATTCGTCGACAGCGAGAAAATACCGGCTAAGTTCAAGATGATTTACATGAAAAACTATCTCGCGGGAGAGCCTCTGAGAATTGTAGAAAGGTACAGACCCACAGAAACGGGATATGCAAAGGCGAAAGAAGAGTTAGACAAGAAATACGGTGGAAAAATGTTCAAAATCCGAAACGAGCTTGATTCAATAAGACGCACGCGGCCGATTCAAGTGGATGAAACCAAGCGGCTAGAAGAATTCTCTGACAGAGTGACAAGTTTAGTGACAAACTTAAAGGAAAGTGGATGCGTGTCAGATCTCACAAACACGTCTGCATACTACTTACTTGTTGTAGAGAAGCTCCATCATTTCTACGTGAAGAACTACAACAGATGGCTAAGCACTGAGCACAGAGAAGACAACTTCGAGTCATTCGCCGAGTGGCTGACAGATGAAGCGCTATTCGAGAAAAGAGCAAAGCAAATGACACAAACCACGAGCAGCATGCCAAACACTCGACATCAGCAAAGGAAGACATTCCGAGTGAAGACCCAGAATCAACATCAGCCAGCAGTGCGGCAGTCCTTCAGTCCGCCGTCAGATACAAACTGCATGGTTTGTCAAGCTGATCACGCCTTGGAGAGCTGTGCTGTTTTTCAGAGCTGGACAGTGGGCAAAAGATACGAGTTCTGTAAGCAGACAAGAATCTGTTTTAGATGTCTCGCCGGACAACATCGTGGAATAAGATGCCACCGGTTTCCTGGATGTCAGTTAGAGGGGTGTGGAGGAAGCCACCACACCTTACTGCATGCCAGTCTGCGACAAGATAAGCAACTGGAACAGAGAGGACGGCTGAAAGAGCAGCACCGACAGACGGAGAACACAAGTCAGAACCGTCAGACTACGAGCCATCTACCTCAGCAAGGTCAACTAGAACAGAGCGGACAGTTGAGCTGGTCACAATACCGCCAAGAAGGAGCTCACAGCAGTGGATGTCAGCCATCGCGCAACACGCCAAACACCACCAGCAGTAGCAGTAGCGGGAACACACAAAGCTCCGGAATAAGCTACAATACGGCAGCCTCCAGATCACCACCAGGAAAAGGAGCGACCGCATTCCAGACAGTTCCAGTGCGCGTGCACCACAACGGCCGTTCGGTTACCCTCAACGCGCTACTGGACCCATGTTCTGACGCATCATTCATCAGTAAAGCAGCTGCATCCGAGATCGAATTCAATGGAACGAGCCAAAAGTTTGAGCTGGGAACGGTGACCGGCACACAAGACGTCACTATGAAAGCAGGTTCTGTGAAGTTATCCAGCCTGCACAGCAGTTATGAAGCCGCTCTGAACGTGTTCGTCACACCCAGTTTAGACGGAGCATCTGTGGGCATAAACTGGAACGACGCTAAGAAGAAGTGGGCGCATCTGCGACACATCCAATTCCCGGAGATGTCAAGAAGTCGTGGGGTCGATCTGCTGATAGGAATCAGCGCCGATACGATGCCCCTCTTCGTGCCACTGGATACTGTTCTTGGCACGACCGGAGAGCCAGTGGCAGTGCTCACACCGCTCGGTTGGACAGCGTTCGGCTGTATCGAAAGAGCAGCTGAAAACACCAGTGAAGATGTGTCATGCCTGAAAAACATGTCAAACTTTGCAAAAACCCTGCGAACACATGTGAAGAAAAGAGTGTTTGAAGATGAGGTCCAGATCATGCAGTCAATGACTGACTTGGAACTGATGCAGGTGAAGTCAAGCGAAGAGCATCTTCTCTCACGTGAAGAACAGACTGCAGTTGAGAAGGTTAAGAAGTCTCTGAAGTACACGGGTAGTCGGTACGAAGCAGCAGTGCCATGGCGCAATGAAGAACCGTCACTCGAGAACAACTACGGCATGGCGATGAGTCGACTCGTGAATACAGAACGATCTCTTTTAAGGCGGTACGACGAAGATCTTCCAAAGAAGTACAATGATGTAATTGAACAGTACGTCCACAAAGGATATCTAACAGCAATCACAGACGAGGAGCACGGACAACTCGAAAGTAAAGTGTGGTATCTACCACACTTCCCAGTCGTTAGAAACGACAGATCGACGACGAAGGTCAGAGTCGTTTACGACGCAGCTGCCAAGTGTGGAGACATCAGCCTGAACTCACAACTGCTCCCCGGTCCATCTCTCTACAGTGACCTGACGGAGACACTCGTCGGATTTCGTCGACATCCAGTCGCCTTGATCGGAGACGTATCTGAAATGTTTCTCCAGGTGGAGCTGGCGCCGGAAGACAGACGATATCACAGAATACTCTGGAGAAACATGAGAACAGATGAAAACCCAACAATATATGAAGCAAATCGCTGGATATTCGGAAATGCTGCCGCTCCTTTTGTTGCTCAGTACGTGTTAAGGGAGCACGCTCTAAGACGGGCGGACGAATATCCACTTGGAGCTGAGGCCCTCACCAGCATGTTCTACATGGATGACTGCATTGCCTCCTATGAATCCAGCACAGTAGCCGCGGAGGCAAGAAGACAAGTAGCTAGGGTACTGCAAGAAGCTGGAATGAAGATAAGAAAGTGGATGTCAAACCGTGAAGAGGTGATGAGCACCATTCCTGAAGAAGACCGTGCGAATGAAGCTGAACATATCATTGAAGAAAGGAGTTCAGCCTCCACCAAAACGCTGGGCGTTGTCTGGTCGACAAAAGAAGACCGCTTGTCCGTCGATTCTTCAAGACAACGCTCGACTGAGATTCTCACCAAGAGAAGCTGCTTGAAGGAGATGGCAGCAGTCTTCGACCCTCTCTGCTTGTTCTCACCATTTGTAGTACGATCGAAGATGCTGTTCCAAGACACATGGGCCGCAGGCGTGGACTGGGATGATCCACTAACAGAAGACCTAGAAGGCAAGTGGAAGGAGTGGCTCTCTGAGCTCGGTGACCTCGGCAGTCTTTCAGTCCCAAGATGCCTGCATCCATATGAAGGAACACCAAAGCAAGAAATACACGTCTTTTGCGACGCATCAGAACAGGCTTACGCAGCAGCAATTTACGTAGTGTCTGAGTATGGTGGCGAGCGCTCCTCACATCTAGTTCTTTCACGTGCTAGAGTCACACCACGGGCAAAGCAGCACACCATTCCACGCTTGGAACTGATGGGGGCACTTCTCGGAGTACGTCTTGTGAAGAAAGTTTGTGAAGTCCTCAAGATACCAGTTGATGACGTTCACTTCTGGTCCGACTCCATGGACGTCTTGTGTTGGCTCCGAAATGAAGTTCGCCGCTTCCAAGCATTCGTGGCCCATCGTATCTCTGAGATCAGAGAGATGACCAAGCCTGACTGTGACCATCTGAGGCCCGACTCGGTGACAACCCGCTCGTGTCAGTGCTGCTGTGTATTAGAAAATAAAAACAGGCATGATGGACTGAAGGTAAACAAAATATAACATAAATGAGTTGGTGTCTGAGACAGGTCGACGCGGGTGTTCCGAATGGTTTGAGCTCGTCACAGTCTGAGTCTAGCAGATCATTTCTGGCAGTTGGCACTGTGCCAAACTAGGCATCCTGCAACACAAGAGAACACTTTTCAACCATTCGGCCTATCTGAATCTCTACACGCTATACAAACGGTTAACAATACATTGGCTCTCATGAATACATACATCTGGTCATAATCATATACAATATTCATCAAAATCTCACCACTGGCCCTTCCGCGGCCACGCGTAGGCTCAAAAGAAAGAAAATGCGCAGCTGACGCGTGTCCGTAACACGAAAATACACTTATTGCGCACGAGTTTCGTTTACGCCGCGATACAGTGCAACTAAATTATAAGCGCCGCAGGACAGTGCTACTAAATCATTATCGCGTGTCACAACACCCTCCCCCGCCAGTGTTCACACACGGGAACACGATATCGACCTGAGTCCAACAAGTGCTTCCGAGAGCGGTGGGACAAATCACAGCGATCGACACAGCCAGCTAACACTTCTTCGGAGAGCTCCGTAGAGGCAGTCGGTTTATCTGTACGGTTGACCCTGCAGTCATCAGGAGCAGAGTCGGCAGCTCACAGCGGTCCATCCACGGTACTGGAATCAGCGAGCCTTGAGGCAACATTCCACTAGCCCCAACTTCATACACTGGTATGCTAAGTCAGCAGGCGTCGCTGTCTGAACGCAATAACTAAACGCATCACTTAATCACGAGTAACATATTCACTGAGCGCGGCGAGTCGATCACGGATTACGCGAACACGGCCGCAACACCGGATTGTCTCAATCACTGAGATTAGTCTCTCTTCTTCACCGGAATGCAGTGTACGACGGACACTGACGGGCAGCAGTCGCGTCTCCGGCGTCTCTCTGAAGACCGATACCGCCACCGGTTCAGCGGCTCGGGCGCCGCCCACAACCGGGCGGCCCGGGTATAACCAGCAGCAGGGCGCGGCGGCCGCAGCGCGCCGGCGCCGGAGGCAGCAGGTGAGTAGCAGCGACAGCAGCGCACGACGAGCCGGCGGCAGCAGCGCGCGCCGGGCCAGCCGGCAGCAGGGCGCGACGGGCGCCATCAGTGACGGGCCGGCACACACGCCACCAGTCGCCGGGCGTCATCAGCGCCCTCTAGTAGACACAGCTTGTGTGCGGGTCTGGTGAAGGTGCCGCTGCGAGTCTTGACTTCGGCTGATCGGACTCGCCCGTCCGATCCCGGGAAGACTTTGATGATCCGGCCCAGAGGCCAGTCACCTCTTGGAGTGTTGTAGGTGTCTGCCATCAGCACGACATCACCTTCTTGCAGATTTCTGCTCTCTTGTCTCCATTTCTTTCTGTCAGCCAGAAATGGTAGGTATTCCCGGCGCCATCTGGTCCACAGATGGTCTGCCAGGATCTGTGTCTGTCTCCATCGTCGTCGTCCGATCAGGTCACTGTCATTGAAGACTCCTGGAGGTAGTCCTTCTCGAGCGTCAGTAGCACCCAGCAGAAAGTGGTTGGGTGTTAGTGGTTCTGGATCTTGTGGGTCGCTACTTACGTAGGTGAGAGGGCGACCATTTACCATGAACTCTACTTCAGCCAGGGCGGTGAGAAGAACGTCCTCGGAGACGCACTGGTTGCCGAGCACTACTCTGAGGGCTCGTTTGACGGTCGCAACCAGGCGCTCCCACGAGCCTCCCATGTGAGGAGCTGCAGGCGGGAGGAACACCCACTTGATGTTGCTCTGACTTAGCGTGTCGGTGATGTGTTCTTGATTCCAGCGTTTGATCTGGTCCCGGAGTTCTCTTTCACCTCCAACTATGTTAGTCCCATTGTCGGAGTAGATCGTTTGAGGCTTGCCTCTGCGAGCGATGAACCGTCTCAATGCCATCAAGAAGCATTCAGCGTCCATTGAGACGGTCATCTCCAGGTGCACGGCTCTGGTTGCGAGGCAGGTAAGCAGTAAGACGTACCTCTTTTCCGTCTTGCGGAACTTCTTCACTGTCAGTGGGCCGAGATAGTCTAGACCCACTGTGCTGAAAGGTCGTCTCATGTCAAACCTCGCCTCTGGCAGGTCAGCCATCCTGGGTGGCTGAGGGGTGGCTCTGCGGTTGCGGCAGAACGCACATTTCTGTAGCTGCTTCTTGACTGTAGATCTCATCTTCTCCACCCAGTACTTGGTTCGAACTTCACAGAGAGTTCGTTCCAAACCGGAGTGAAGAACTCGCTTGTGCGCGTCTGTGATGATCAGTCTGGTGATCTCGCTGTCAGCTTGCAGTATGACTGGGTGGCGCGTGGGCTCCGCCAGCGGAGCCTGGCCGAGGCGGCCTCCCACTCTCAGCAGTCCACGGCTGTCATGGAAGGGTGACAGGTGGGAGAAGTGCTGAGGTGATGAGAACCGCGGTTTTCTCTGCTCTGCTCTCAGAATGCAGAGTTCAGCTGCCTCGATCTCTGCACTTTGCAGAGGTCCACTGGTCCCTGAAGTCCCAGAGACCTTACTTCTTGCGTTCTTGATGAAACGTTGCATCCACGCAACGACGCGGCGGAACTTCAGCCATGATGAGAACCGCGCTGGATCTGGAATTGCTGAATCAGTAGGTAGCTCTTGAGTCTGGACGCGACTTGCCGCTTGCAGCGTACAGACGGTTGGTCGCTTGAGCTCTTTGCAGTCTGCACTGAGCTCTCCTGCGTCGCTCTGTGGAGGCCAGAGCTCTTCACTGTGTCTGAGGAATGGCGGGCCGTCCCACCAGTCTTCCTCCTTGAGTGTCGACAGAGATTGACCTCTGGAGCATAGGTCTGCCGGGTTCTCTGTCCCTGGAACATGGAACCACTGTTCTGGGCTCGTAGACTCGTGGATCTCGGATACACGATTAGCCACAAACGTGTGGTATCTTCGACTCTCGTTCTTCAGCATCTGCAACACGACGCGGCTGTCCGTCCAGAAGAAGATTCTGGTGAAGTTGTAGTCGATCTCTTTCTTGATGGTGGTAGCCACTCTGGTTGCCAGTACGGCACCTTGAAGTTCGAGACGAACTATGGAGAGCTGTCTCAGCGGAGCCAGTCTCGAGCGGGCCATGACGAACTGACAGTACCTGGTACCATGCGACAGCACTCTGACGTAGGCTATCGCGCCGAAGGCGTGCTCGGAGGCGTCACTGAAGAGATGTAGCTCGTACTGAGCTTCTGACTCCTGACCCTGAGCGCGATACCATCTCGGGATACGGACTTCTTCCACGTACTTGAGGTCTTCTTGCCAGCGGATCCAGCTGCGGAGCTCGTCTCCGGTCAGAGGCTCATCCCAGTCGAACTTCTCTCGCCAGAGGTCCTGGATCAGCTTCTTGGCGAGTAGAGTGAAGGGTGTCAGCATCCCCAGGGGATCATACACTGAGGCAGCTTGCTTCAACACGCCTCTCTTCGTGGCAGGTACTGAGAGTCGGCTGATCTTGACGGAGATTGTGTCGTCCTCTGGGATCCACTTGCATCCCAGCACTGTGCAGTACGGGTTCCCTGGAGAGCGGTCTTCTTCTTTCAGTACTCCCCGTTCTTGGTCTGGAACGTCTGACAGCACTGTCTTCTCACTACTAACCCACTTCGTCAGATTGAAGCCCCCGTGGGTCAGCAGACTTGTCACTTCTGTCTTCATGATTCTGGCTGCTTCTACGGACGCTTCAGACTTCACAAAGTCGTCCATATAGAAGCTAGTTGACACTGCTTCTTTGGCGATCAGAGATTCCGCTGTCCCTGAACAGCCATCTTCTGCTGTTTTCTGTAGGACATAGTTCGCGATAGCAGGACTGCATTTCGCACCGAAGATCGCGACGAGCATGCGGTACATGTCAGGCTCTCGCGACGAGTCGAGGTCACGCCACAAGAAGCTCAGTGCTGGCTGGTCTTGTTCACGGATCTGGATCTGGTGAAACATCTGTGTGATGTCGGCCACGATCGCGACTTTCTCCTGTCTGAAGCGAAGAAGAATCCCGACCAGATTCTGGAGGAGGTCTGGGCCCCTCATCAGCTCGCTGTTGAGAGACACGCCCAGATGGGAGGCCGCTGCGTCGAAGACCACTCTCAGCTTGGGTTTGTTGGGGTTGACTACAGCGTGATGAGGAAGTAGCCAGAGCTTCTCATGCGGTTTCTCAGCTTCTTCCCTGGGCAGCTTTCGCGCGTGACCGGCGTCGACATACGCTCGGATCGCCGCTCCGTAGGCTTCAGCTTTCTTGGGATCTCGCATCAGGCTCTTCTCCAGCTTCTTGAGTCTCCCCATGGCGGTGGCTTGGTTTTCCGGCATCTTGACGTCTTCATTCTTCCACAGGAGGCCGGACTCGTATCGGTTCTCTCCTCTCTTGACGGTGTCGTTCAGGATTTTGATGCTCCGCTGATCTTCTGCAGATGATTCGTTCACGTCACAACGCGTGCCGAACGCCTCTGTGGTCCACCACTCCTCTACTTGCTGCCGGAGGAGGAACATGACTTGTCGATGGTTTGTCGAAGCAGGAGTGAAGCCGGCGATGGTGCCTGTCAGGGACCAACCGAAGGCCGTTCGGACTGCTACCGGCTCTCCGGCGCTGCCGATCCTCGCCTCTCTCTGTAGCACTGCTTCCAGTACATTTGCACCCAGGAGAATCTCTACGGTCCCTTTGGTGCAATCTGGTAGTTGCAGTCCGTGGAGGTGCCTCCACTTCTCCCAGTTTCTGATCTTGTTAGGGATTTCTTGGACGCGCACGTTAACTCTTGGCACCGAGAAGGCTTCAGGGACGAAGATCTTGCAGTGAGGGTCTTCCCCAGCACAGAGAGGACTCAGAGTCAGTTGAACTCGGGTGGTCCTTCTGGTGCTTCCCCGACCCTCTACGTTCTCGATGCAGAGTTGCTGTTGATCTCCGGTTAGGTTAGCATCACGGACGAGCTGGTCTGACACGAGGCTGGTCTGTGACCCTGGATCGAGTAGCGCCAGCGTGTCTCGGTAACCGTCCTCGGTGTGAACGCGCACAGGTACCACCTGCAGCAACGTCACGCTCTCCGAGATCCGCTCCCGCTCTGTGACTGCGGCCACGACTCTGTGCTCGTTGTCTCTCGCTGGTGATGTCACTCGTTTGCTGCCATGCAGCAGCTGATGGTGCTTCATCACGCACCCGTCGATTCCACAGTCTCTCTTGAACGCGCAGGTCTTGATCCGATGTCCTCTCTTGAGGCACACGAAGCAGGTGCCTGTCCTCAGCACGAGTTGAGCTCGCCGATCAGCGTCCAGTTCTTGGAATGCTGGACACTCCTTCAGTGGGTGAGCTCCTTCACAGCACACACAGTGCTGCGTCTGGCTCGTGCTGGTGGTTCCTGTGGTCAGTGTAGCTCGTGTCTCTGATACTGGTTTCTGTCTTGGGGCTTTCTGCGCTGCACCTGGGCCTGGGATCCAACCTCCTTGCCTTCGGTCTTGGCGTGTCAGAGTCACTGAAGCCAGCTTCTGGGTGATCCTGACCTGCTTGGCAAGCCACTGGTCGAACTCTGTCAGCGAAGCACGGCGAGGCTCCATCTCCACTGCATGTTCACTCCACGCATACTTCATGTCCTGTGGCAACTTCTCGATCACTCTGCGCAGGTTCTCTGTACTATGGAGGTCTCCGTCATACTCAAGATTCTGCAGAACTGTCACTGCAGAGTGCACGGCTGAGTGGAATCGCTCCAGTCCCTGCAGGTCTTGGTTTGAAGAAGGTGATGGACTTCTGAAGATCGCCTTCATGTTCTCCTGCACGATGTCTTCTTTCTTACCGAAGCGGTCTTCAAGCGCTCTCAAAGCATCTTCATAGAGCCGTCCTTCATAGAACATGCCGCTGATGATCTGTTGAGCTGGTCCTGCAACGGCACTCTGGAGGTGGACCATCTTCTCTGTAGAGTTTAGGGGCTGGTCATGGACGAGGGTTCGGTAGAGAGCATGCCACTTGGGCCACTCCCCAGGACTACCACTGAACTTGGGTAGTGTGATGCGTGGGAGACTCCTCAGGAACAACGGTTCAGGCTGCTGTAACTGTGAGGCATGGGTACTCTTCCCTGTCTCTGTGCGATGAGCCTGGTCTGCAGTGGCTGCCGCTTCACCATCGAAGTCTTTCCTCCGGTCCCAGTTCAGGTCGTCCTCTGCTGCTGCGGTCAACCGAACCTCCAACTTGACCAGGTCTTCAGCTTCCTTTGCAGACTGCAACTCATTGTTCCTCTTGAGTTCTTGCTCTTCTCTCTCCCGTTGTTGCCTCTGTTGCAATATCTGTAGTTCTTGCTGTTTTAGCTGGAGGGCTACTTCCGCTTTCCTGACAGCTCCTGAGGCCTGAGACTTCTCAGCCTCTGAAGCCACCGAGGGTGGCTCGCCTTGCCTTGACTTGAGATAGCCCTGAGCTCGCTCATATGCATCATCATACTGCTTTGTTGCCGAGGTTATGTATTCATCCGCCTCTTGTAGTAGCTCCTTATCCTCTGGTACTGACATCTTTAGTTCATCATTCACTTCTTCAACACATTGCAGAGCATCATCGAGTTCCTTCATCATGGCCATTAGTTGTGTGCGGGAACCTCGACTGCTGATGAGGACAGACATCCGCCTTCTTACTCTGGTAAGCCTGCACAACATCTGGCCACGCTTCTGCTTCAGGCGACTCGTTGTCGAAGACATGATGATGAATTCTGGTGGTCTGTGTGTGTGCTTATTCTGATGTGATGTAACAAATGTTAGGATATATACAATGTATCAGGACTGAAATTGTGTCAGAATCTAGTATTTCATACTGAGACAGAAGGGAAAGGATCTCGTAATTCAGGATTGACATGTGAGAAATAACATGACATCTGACGTGAAACTGTCACTCCGAAACTCCATCTTGAAACTGTCATTCAGAATTGACTTGCGTAACTGACATACAATTCTGACATCTTGAAACTGCTTGAAAGCTTCATTCGGAACTGTGACCATCTGAGGCCCGACTCGGTGACAACCCGCTCGTGTCAGTGCTGCTGTGTATTAGAAAATAAAAACAGGCATGATGGACTGAAGGTAAACAAAATATAACATAAATGAGTTGGTGTCTGAGACAGGTCGACGCGGGTGTTCCGAATGGTTTGAGCTCGTCACAGTCTGAGTCTAGCAGATCATTTCTGGCAGTTGGCACTGTGCCAAACTAGGCATCCTGCAACACAAGAGAACACTTTTCAACCATTCGGCCTATCTGAATCTCTACACGCTATACAAACGGTTAACAATACATTGGCTCTCATGAATACATACATCTGGTCATAATCATATACAATATTCATCAAAATCTCACCACTGGCCCTTCCGCGGCCACGCGTAGGCTCAAAAGAAAGAAAATGCGCAGCTGACGCGTGTCCGTAACACGAAAATACACTTATTGCGCGCGAGTTTCGTTTACGCCGCGATACAGTGCAACTAAATTATAAGCGCCGCAGGACAGTGCTACTAAATCATTATCGCGTGTCACAACACTGACCAGTGGCAACACGTACCTGGTGTCGAAAACCCAGCCGACCTGCCAACGAGAGGTCTGACGATAGAGCAGCTGCGCGTCAATGAACTTTGGTGGCATGGGCCGGCCTACCTGTTGAAAGGAAAAGATCAGTGGCCTCTGAAGAAAGAGTTCAACAAAGAAGAGCATGATCAAACGGAGTTCAAGAAACAAGCACCTCAGAAAACAGTGCTGGCAACTTCTGTTCCAGACATGCCAGACGAATTCCGTCTTCGACCAGAGAACTTCTCTACATGGCGCAGACTAGTGCGTGTAACCGCTTGGGTGTGGCGATTCATCCAGGCGGTGAGGTGTAGAGTAGAACCAGCAAGTGAAGAACATGAAGTCCAAGAAGCTCAGAGAGTAGAGCTAGACCCAGACGAACTGCTGAGAGCCGAGAAGTTCTGGATACGTCAAGTACAAGAGGAGGCGTACGGTTCTGAAATCAAAGAACTACGAAGAGAGAGCGAAGTAACAGGGGGAATCTCAAGCAAGAAGTCACGTAAGCAGAGCTCGATCAAAAAACTTACCCCTTTCCTGGATGAAGATGGAATTTTGCGAGTCGGAGGCCGGCTTCAGAAGTCTGAGTTGGCGTTTGATTCAAAGCATCCGGCTATCTTACCAAGGAGACATCACATCAGCAAGCTGATCATTCGACAGCACCATGAGGACGCAGACCATGCAATGGGGACGGAGCACACTCTGTCCGAAGTCAGACGTCACATCTGGATACCAGGAGCCCGTCAACTCATCAAGTCAGTGGTGAGAAACTGCATCGTCTGTCAAAAGGGCCGCAAGAAACCGGAAGCACAGCTGATGGCTCCTAAGATCGGCAGTCAAGTTTGTCCATCGTTTCGAGCGTTTGACAAATGCGCAGTAGACTATGCAGGTCCATTCGAAACCAGACAAGGAAGAGACAAGACACGACAGAAACGATACTTGTGCCTGTTCAGCTGTCTACAAACAAGAGCTGTTCATCTCGAGATGGCCTATGGGCTAGACACGGACAGCTTCATCAGAGCTCTCATGAGATTTGTATCCAGAAGAGGCAAACCGTCTGAGATCACATCCGATAACGGCAGGAACTTTGTCGGAGCCACGAAGGAACTGAAGTGCTTGGTAAGAAGCATTGACTCAAGCAAAGTGCAGGAAGAGCTGTCAAAGCATTGTATCAGGTGGCAATTCACCCCACCAGGAGCTCCCCACTTCAACGGCGCGTGCGAGGCAATGATCAAGTGCGCCAAGCGGGCTCTGAAAAGAACACTCGAGAGGGCCGATCTTACCGATGAGGAGCTTCAAACTGCCTTCTGCCGAGCCGAGGCACTGCTGAACACCAGACCAATCACAGTCGTCTCAGCTGACGCCAACGATGAGAAGCCACTGACGCCAGCAGACTTCATCTTGGGGACGGCTAGCATCGAGACCTCACCGGCATCACAGGATGACGCTACAACTCTTCGGCAGCGCTGGAAACGGCTCCAGCAACTATCCATAGAGTTTTGGAAGCGTTGGCTTCGAGAATATGTACCAGCTCTCCAGGCGAAGTCAAAGTGGTTGAAGCCTCAGACCGACTTGAAATCAGGCGATTTGGTCCTGGTGATCGACGCAAATACCCCGAGGAGTCAGTGGCCACTGGGGCGAATCGAGGAAGTGTTACCGGGGAAAGATGGCCACGTGCGTGTGGCTACAGTGAAACTGCACAATAAGGTCGTGACGAGACCAGTCGTGAAGCTGATTCACATCGATGTGCTCCAGTGAAGTAGTAGCCAGTAGTCAAAGTAGTGGAAATGTGAAAGTGATACCTCTATGTAGAATTGGTTGAATTCGTGTCAATTCAAAGTCGAGGGGGGTGTTACAGAGGTTCTTTTATCACACATGTCGCGTGCACATATGTTTTGTGATGATTATCGTATTGAGGTCGGGCAAGACGAGAGAACGAGGGTGAAGAAAATATATAGAAAAAGGAGAACGAGGCCATTAAGTTGTTTTAAGAAAGTTAAGCGAAGTTAAGATAAATAAAGCATTAAGTTAAAAAGCTAAGCGTAACACAACGCGAGGAAATAACCATTAAGACTATCCGAACAGTGGGTAATAGCGCAGTGTGAAAAAAATAGGCAAGTTACATAAAAATGTCGCTATACTACGGTGTAGTTCTCCATCTGAGCAACATATCCTTTTTATGCATGGCGGATAAAAATTGGACCCGGGATCCGGCCATGGAAGAAAAAATATTGGTCAATGTCAGTAAGGATTTTTGTGGAAATGAGCACAGTATGAAAAAATAACCAGAGGCCTCTTGCACCAAACTACCTAGCTAGGTAAAATCGAAAAACCGGTTTCAGAATAAGCTTATCTAACGGTGGTAAATTTGTTTGCAATAGCCCAATACATAATCCTACATGTGCTTGCTAAATTTTGCACGCAAATTGTTACATTTGAGACTTGGACTGGGTATACGATGCAAAATAATCCAAGCATTGGTGCAAGAGGATTTTGGTGCAAGAGGCCTCTGCTCACATAAAATTGGTGCTATACTACGCTATAGTTCACTAACTGAGCATCATATCTCTGCACTTTTTATCCATGAGAAAGAAAAATTCGACCCGGGATTGGCACATGGAAGAAAAATGCACAGTTAATCTGAAAGCCTATTTTTCCACTCCCTGAATTCGGCTGGCCGCCTGTGGCCCTCCAGTTGACCCGGAGGTCCGGCCGGCGGGCTGACCAATCATGCCTCGAGCGATGTCTCGACCGATCAGCTGTTGCGGCGGCTGTACTGGGCCGGCAGTCGGCCGTGGCGCGCGCGCGGGCTCACTACTTACACTTCTCGCCGTCGCGGCAGCATATTTCAATTTACGTCTGGACAACGAGTTGCGGAGAAAAGTGCTGAGTTTGTCGCAGTTTTAGGAGCCGGTGATTTTGCTGGATTTTTGGGTAACTTCTTCGTTCCGATTCCTGTATTTCATAGTGTTTGGCTTTTGAATATTTTAGTTCTTTCAGATAAATATTACTTGCCTTATAAATTTTGTAAAAGCGTTTCATTTTTATAAGCCGACCGCTACAGTCCTAAAAACTACGTCAGCACTACCATTATTGTAGACAAACAAATGGAGCACCACTTGGCTCTGTTCCAACTTCCAAGGCCCTTTTTAAATTCATTTGGTGGTTTTCGTACTCTTGAACGTCGCTTTATTGGAAGTTTTGAATCCCTTGTGATTGACTTATATCATATTAAAGAAGTATGTGGACTGAAAACAATCCCAAGTATCCAGGAGGCTAACAGAGGTCCTGACTCCTAAGCAATATCAAGTTGAAGTTAGGGAATGTTGGTTGATAAACGCAAGTTGATCTGGCTCACATATCAGCAAGAAAAAGTAAAATTAAAAGAGCTTATTGGCCGAAAACAAGCTATAAATTGCAGGAGATCAATACTGAAGAGCACGCTGAGCAGTATCAAGCCAGAAAATGTTGGCTAATGAACGCATATATGCATCATGCATATGCGTTCATCAGTTTATTGATGTATTGGTATAAATATTGAATTATAACTTACAAAAGCAAGATTAATTATTGATATTACTGTTCATTGCTCTGGTAAAGATTAACAAAAAGACGTATATTGAGGCACAGAGCAGCATTCCATATGCTGCTCTGTGCCTCAATATACGTCTTTTTGTCAAGATTAATTAGTTCTAACTATCAAGTGAAAAATCTAGAACGAACGAACTCGGGCAGCTTTACTTTGCTATGCAGATAATGCGCATTACTCAGTGTCTGGCAAATGAAACATGCAAGCATTCGATTGCTACTGGAGGAGAAAGCTTGGATCACTTAATCAGCTTGATGTTGAATTTGATGTTAACACGCGCACCGACGGGGGTCCGCGCCAACTTCGTACCGACGGGGGGGGGGGCGGATGACCGCCCCCTGAGATCTCGAGAACGAAGCAAGATAGCGACAAGCGGTAAACGGCATCGGATACGCACGGACAAGGTCTACAATTTTACTAAGGTCATTTTTAGGTCATGTCAAAGATGACGTCACAGGGGTCAAAAAAGTCGAAATGGCGGCGCTAGATATGGCGAGAGTTTTTATCGAATAACTTTCGAATTAGTCAAGATAGGAACAAACTAAGGGCATATTCGTGATCCTCTCGTCAATCCGCATCGGATGATATATATGTTGACCTCAAAAGGTCAAGGTCAAAGGTTGACCTCAGGTTACGTGACCTCGAGGTCATCATGTATGTATATCAATCGATGCGTCTTGACGAGCTGAACACAATGAGACCATCCGCGCGGCTGTATCTTGTTCATGTACGGAGTTATTGGCAAAAAAACCTTTGGTGACCTTTGATGACGTCACATGACCTTACAGCTGCCCAACAGCAAAACAGACCTAAAGGTAGTGAAGGGTGATCGTATATGAAGTCATGTATGGTATATGGGGCCATTCCGACCCGCTTTAGTGGTAAAAACAGGGAGTTGATTTTCCCCCATTGACTTATAATGGGGAGGTCGAGAAATTGACCTGACCTTAGGTCATCGATATCAAAATCGTTAGGCGGCACGGGTGGACGTCGATAGTAGCGCCTCTAGCAGTCAATAGGGAAAGCTGGGCTGTAGGCGACGAAATACCGGCTGAGTTGTCACACGTTGAATAGGTTTATAGACATCCGTCTTGTGAAAAAGTTGAACTTTTGCCTTCAATATTTCTACAGGCAATTTTAGAAGTGACCTTCACATCTTGCAAAACCGTTTAGATTATTGTATTCACTTCAAGTCTTCCTTATTGTTCTTGATGATGATGCTGGAACTATTTATAGTTAGTGTTTCTGGCTTAGTAAAAAAAATATACTATGCAAACGATGGAAAAACATAACAGGAAGATTTTAAATGCAATTTTCTCTAACAATTAATGGTAGATTCTCTACATATCAAGGAAAAGGTGCATGCTAACCGATAATTCAAAGCTCTTGGGGCCAGATGTTTTCTTCTTTTCTTACGTCGCCCCAATGGCCGCGAATACACTTGTGATAACGCCTATCGTTCCGAGATAAAAATTGTAGCTACTAATGACCTTATAACAACCTGCGACTTTCAAAGGCCTCTGACATCTACTGTAGCTCTGGCACGGTGACAAAGTTGCAAAAAAGTGACTTGAGGTTGGGTCATTCAAAGTGACCTGGTGACCTGACCTTAAAAGTTAGGAGGTTCAAATTTGCACACCATGTGTAAAATTGATGAGAGAATAGTCGTTCTAAATTTCGCGGCGCCGCGCCGCACTAAGTGCGGCGCGGCGCCGCGAAATTTAGTACTAAGTGCGGCGCGGCGCCGCGAAATTTAGTACGACTAACTACGACTTTAGATTTATCAGAAGTCTTCTCCCGCTATTTGCGAAAAACCTCAGGGGGGTGGATATCCGCCCCCCCCCCCCCACGTCGGTGCGCGTGTTAATCATTACACTGCATTTCTTGAAAAAAGGATTGTAGTAACATTGTCAATGTGATCATCCATGCAACAATGTGATCATATGATGTGTTCATAGTCATTCAAGATAGTGATTATTGGTCCAATATACAATGGAAAAGCTCTCAGCATTTCTTTCTGTGGATGGCCAGAAGTGACTCAGAGCGTAGAAGTATTAGGGTGGGGTCAAGGTCACCTAAAGGTCAGGTCAGGTCAACAACCCTCGATGACCTCAGTTCACTTTTTCGAGTTGTTTCTAGGCTAGTTTTTGGATCTGAATTCGAATTTATCAACCATTTTATTATTTACGAAGTAGTTTTGGTGCCTTCGTAACATGTTCCGAGGCTCTCATAGGCGGTTGACAGTTGACACGTACTACGAATACCCGGCAGGACCCCTACTGTTTGACCTGACCTGACCCGACCTGGCCTAAATGCATGAACACATCAGCTGTGATCAAAACTAACATGATATTCGTGATCAGCACCCCGAAAAACCTGATAGCAGCCACACTTCACGACGTTCTAACAGGTCCCGATTTTCCAGACCTTTGTGTCATTGGCATGAGCTAAAAGGCTAACCAACTGCCCAGGACCTTAGAATCGGGTATCATCGGCTTTATCTCGTCACGGGCAACACGCTCATTTTTTTTTTCCTCGAAGCTCCAGCTCGATCAGGGGTCAAACGGCAAGGGGGGTCCAACCCCCCCCCCCCCTTATACGTTCGCGGCTTGCAAAACACCAATACGGGCGAGTGTTATCTCCTTAAAAGAAATCCAAGAGGCCCAGCGGGGCTCAGGATAATGCTTACCTGAAGTTTCCGCTTTTGTTGGTTGAGTTCGTGAAGAGAGCGTCCTGCCAGCAACTTCAGCTGAATCATGGTATTGTTTTTCTCTTCTATGCGATCTAAAAATTGCTGGTTTTCTATTTTTAACTGATCGAAATCCACCTGACGTAACACCTGAAAAATTGTTTGGTTAACAATAATCCTGTTTACATAGGAGTTGTGGAGGTTCCCCCAATCCTGCCCTATGTCTCCCCTATTTTCAGGTCGAATTTTGGGCATCATAGCCCTCGAGTATAACACTGCTATATATGAGTGTTTCTGTTATCAGAGGCTTACAAGGAATGTTTTTTTTTTACTGTAAAAAAACTATAAATTGTGTACATTAAATACCTGAACACTCACCTTCCATAATTGGAAGGGATTTTCCCCTGCCTTTCAATCCCTTCTTAAACCCGCGCCCCGAGGTCCTGGATTTCCACGCCCTGCTGGGGGGGGGGGGATGTTTGAACACTCCCCGTTCTAACTCTGCTCCTGGGCCACGTAGCGATACAGAAAAGACGGCGTTCGAAAGAGCGTCAAAAATAAAGAAGAAGTCACTTCCGTCAATTTTTTGGTCAGGCCAAAGGTCAGGTCACCAGAGGACATTGTAGGCCAAAATTCGTCGATTTGTAGGTCAGATGTCGACAACTTTCAACAAATCGTGGCACAGCTCGGAAACTAATAAAGCTACAGCGCCGCCGAAAAGCCATTTGATAGCCCTAATAACGCTCTTTCTGAGTAATTCTCTCATATTTGACCTACCGTCAACAGTTTTGCCTGCAGGGGGTGAAAACTGCCAAAATAGCCGATTTTTTTCGGAAACCGGTTTTCTGCAAGAACTTTTGACTCAAACCTTACACGAACTTTCTTTTACCAGCATCGTGTTTATCTCGCCAAGACGCGTCGAATGAACTATCACGTGACCTTGAAAGGTCAATTTGCAAATTTGACCTCAGGTTAGCCCTCGCCGGCACAGGGGGTGCAACCCTCCCTAAGGTTTTTCACGAATAACTCGCGTAAAAAGCGGCTGATCGCGACGACACTTTCAGCACCCTCGCATTGATCAATTTTACACCTACCCTGAAAATTTCATGACCCTGACCCAAATGAACTTTGACCTGTGACCTCTTTTCCGAGACCATGTTTGGCCGGAATCGCGATTCGGCGTATGTCGGCTCGCATTAGCCGCGCGTTTGCAAGCTTTTCGTGGTTTCAAACGTTCAAACATGTGATTTGATGTTGCTCCCATACATTAGGGTGGGTGTCAAGGTCACCTGAAGGTCAGGTCAGGTCATTGACCTTTGGTGACCTCGGGTGACCTCGGTTCACTTTTTCGAGTGTTACATGTTTCTAGGCTAGTTTTTTTTAGCTGAATTCGAATTTAGCAACCATTTGAACATTTACGAAGTAGTTTTGGTGCCTTCGTAACATGTTACGAAGCTGTCAGAGGCGGTTGACACGTATTACGAATACCCGTCACAACCCCTACCGATTGACCTGACCTGACCTGACCCGACCTGGTCTAAATGCTTAAAGACATCATCTCTGATCAAAACTAACACGATATTCGTGATCAGCACCCCGGAAAACCACATAGCAGCCACACTTTACGACTTTCTAACAGGTCCCGATTTTCCCGGTTTTCGGGTCATTGACCTGACCTGGAAGGTCACCCGATGACCTAGGACCTTAAAGTTGGGTATCGTCGGCTTCCTCTTGTGACGGGCAACACGCTCGTTTTTTCTGCGAAGCTCTAGCTCGATCAGGGGCCAAACGCGAGGGGGGTCGTACCAACCCCCCCCCCCCCTTGTGCCGTCGAAGGACGCAAAATGGCCTGTGCCGGCGAGGGTTATTTAAGAAAAAAGGAAGCTCATTATCTCCCTATGATAGCCTTAGTAACTCTGGATTTGTTTAGGTCCCCCGGCGGCCGGCAACAAGCTCTGCTTAGCCGGGGGACCTACTCAAATTCCGGCACTGACCCTGCATCCACAGTGACCAGAATTGTTCCCGCCTAATTGACCTTTCTTCGACTGAGTAGGTAATATGAATAAATGTGCTCTACTAACAACATGAATGTATGAAATGGTATGGATGAGTTCTTTCTTGGGCGTAGATGGGGGACAGTCATCTGTTGAGTTCAACAGTGACTACTTTCGCCTTCTCTTATGTAGCACTAACAATCCCTCCAGCCTCCTTTTGCTTTTTTTTTTTGTTCACTTCAGTCTCCTAGCTGGGAGTGCCGCGACTTTTTCTCTTTATTTTATCTGGTGTTAACGTACGGTTCTGTGAGTCGCTGGGTTGAGGGCGGGGGCACTCCTGGTCACCTACTATTGGGTGGCGGTGTAGTTCTTAAAAAAACGTGATAGGTAAATGACGTCACGCAAGATCAACAAAGCAAAAGAGAAGCATCAGACCTTCCAAGGAGCGCATGAAATCACGATTCCGTGTGCTTGAGAATTTGAGATAGATGTAATGTAGATCATTTCCGGACCAAACTAGCAATTTCCATACTCTCCCTGACTGTTATTGGTGAGAGACCGACTTGATCTCAGGCGATCCTTCAGAAAATCCGAGATATACATTTATACAAGTTGTGAGACCTTCAAGTTCGTGTAAGTTTCATCTTTTTTTTTTAAATTTAGTCCGAATGGCTGAATGGGCGGATTTGAGGAATCAGAGCCCGCACTAAGCATAGCTTGTTGTGCTGACCCTGACCCCACCACCCGATCGCGCAATAACAGTTGTATGGCAGAATTGTGTCCGAACGTTTAACCCTATTCCTGGCGGGGGGGCCTCAGGAGCCCCCCCCTGAGGTTTTTTGGTTATTTCTCCCAAACGCGTTGAGCTAGGAAGCTCAAATTTTCTGACTTTTCCTAAAAGGCTTCTACGCAACATGTCTGAAAATTGTGAGTTGATCTGACCTCAGGTCACATCACCAGAGGCGGTTTCGTGACCCTACCTCAGAAAAGTTTACAATCACGCCAGAGCTAGAGTTTTTGACCGATCAATTTCTTCTCTTCAGGGTTTAGTTAGGGTACCAGTATGTGCAATTTGTATATCTCGGAATTTTGATATCGGTGACCTAAGGTCAGGTCAATTTCGCGACCTCCCCATTATAAGTCAATGGGGGAAAAATCAACTCCCTGTTTTTACCACTAAAACGGGTCGGAATGGCCCTATATACCATACATGACTTCATATACGATCAACCTTCACTACCTTGAGGTCTGTTTTGCTGTTGGGCAGCTGTGAGGTCATGTGACGTCATCAAAGGTCACCAAAGGTTTTTGGCCAATAACTCCGTACAGGAACAAGATACAGACGCGTGGATGGTCTCATTGTGTTCAGCTCGTCAAGACGCATCGAATGATATACATGATGACCTCGAGGTCACGTGACCTGAGGTCAACCTTTGACCTTGACCTTTCGAGGTCAACATATATATCATTCGATGCGGATTGACGAGAGGATCACGATGATGCACTTAGTTTGTTCCTATCTTGACTAATTCGAAAGTTATTCGAGAAAAACTCTCCATATCTAGCGCCGCCATTTTGACTTTTTCGACCCCTGTGACGTCATCTTTGACCTGACCTGAAAATGACCTTAGTAAAAATTGTAGATCTTGGCCGTGCGTATCCGATGCCGTTTACCGCTTGTCGCTATCTTGCTTCGTTCTCGAGATCTCAGGGGGGGGGCCGAATCGGCCCCCCCCCGCCAGTTTCTTGTCCCGGCGGAGCCCGCCAGGAATAGGGTTAAAGGGACTATCCCACCTTTAACATGGGGTTTGAGTTGAGATAGCCAAGTTTGCGGCGAGGTTCAGAAACCACTATCTATCTAGGTTGCAACCCCCGCGGCCTCTTGGTGTTGAAAAAATTCGTTCCCTTCATTTGAAAATGGGCCTTGTACAAGGCCCTATCTTCAACATGGAGCGACCGTTAGTGTGACGTCACCTCGTTTAGTCATTCTGATTTAAATGGGTTTGTTCGTTGAAAAATCGCTTAAAACTTGGTCTGAACTTTGTTGTGGTGCCTACAGAGTAAAAAGAATCAACTTTATGACAGTAATGTGGCCTGGGGAAGGAGGTAATTTTGGGCTGTGACGTCACATATTTGAAAGTTTGTGTTTGGAATATGGGAAGCCTAAGATGTTTAATGAAAAATAAATGCCAGAACCGTGTTCCTGGTCATCCAATCTATAAAGTCGGGCACAATTTAACTGGTATTAACAACATTTTAGAAGGTGGGATAGTCCCTTTAACGTGCCCTCACGACTGGACACGGCCCCCTCCGCTCACTCACGTTACCTGGCTTCTGTGCGGCCCCTGCCACAGACACGCACGCCATTACACGTAGGAGCTTAATGTGGCCGCCCGCACCGGGGCTTGAACCGGGCTCTCAGTTCCAGCTAAGCGTCGAATTCCGGCGCTTTTATCCACTCGGCCACGGAGAGGAGCATCATTTGCCTATGAAAGCTCTGCACTGAGGGTGTTGCGAAGTTAGAACATTTTGGGATTGTGCACACAGTCCTAAAATGTTCATTTTAGGACAGTTTAGGACAGATTCACACAGTTCATTTTAGGACTGTTCATTTATGACGTCATAGATCAGTGACCTGACTTGACTTAAAAATGCGGTTGGTGTAAAAAAATCCGACTCATTAAATACAGACTTAAAAAAAATCGACTTATAATCCGGTTAATCAAATCCCGACCTTGTTTTTCCCTGACCATTAAAGGTAGTGTGCCAGCTTTCCTGGACCGTATGGAGTTAATGGCCCAGATCAGGAGAACCGGATTTTTAGAACTTATCCATACCTTCAAAACTCATGGAAACGTCTTATATTCTTCAAATTTTGAGTACCCCAGTGCGAAATTCGCCCCGACGGGTTGTCGGTCGTACCCCAACCACATTTCACACCACTATGAACAATAAATGCACACACTGAAATCGCTATTACCGATATGCTCATCCAATCAAGTTTCGATAAACCCGTTCATCATCATCTCCTGCGGTTTCGAACACGCCTGTTAGGTGGTGCGGTAGACCGCGCCCAAAGCCAGGGCCCCGGTAACGTGAGGTAGCCGAGTTGGGGCAGCGTGCGCTGACCCAAGCCGGGGCCGCGCGTCCTCCCGGTGTCATATGATAGCCCGGGGCTGCCCGCGGGGATGCGGTAGACCGCGCCCAAAGCTGCGGCCCCGGCTTGGGTCAGCGCACGCTGCCCCGACTCGGCTACCTCACGTTACCGGGGCCCTGGCTTTGGGCGCGGCTTCTGCTCATACTTTGTGGTGCGGTGGTGGTGCGTCGGGCCGCGCGCTCTGACTTCGCCCAAGAAAAATGCGTCAGCTGATCATTGTCATTTCTGCCACTTGCGTGTGGTGAAATGGGGTCATAACTTAAGAGACGGCTTTTTCATATCAATTATTTTACATAAAATCATATTTCAAACCATAAATAATGTTCGACAGCCAAATAAAAGAAACAATACCAATACAGGCTTACAGTTTAACCCTCGCCCATGTAGGGGGGTTGGTGCAACCCCCCCCCCTGAGGTTTTTCTTAGCTACACGCCGAACCGTTTCAGATAGCCTGCTCAAAGTTTCAGTACCCTATGGGGCATCCTTTGCGCAACTTTTGGTAAAAAAATTTTGTCAAGGTCATGTCAGGTCACGGAGTTATGACGTCATAAAGGGAACAACCTCCGGCCAGATTTACGCTAAATTGGAGACTGCTTCACATTGGTATAAATGCCGACTGACCTGACACACTGATGGATTGTTTTAGAATCATAACTGGCTGATTTGACATTGGCACAATGTCCGTTGACCTTTTCAAGGTTACTAAAGGTCAAGGTCAGGTCAGTGACCTCGGTTGACCTGTAATGACTTCTTGCACTTGTATGCCTTTTCGGGGTATTTTGATGCCCTGAATTCGAATTTGCTATCCATTTCAGGCATCTCCGGTTGTTTCTTGTACTTCATTTTGGGTCAGGGTCAGGTCAGTGACGTCACACGCCTGACGTGACCCAATGCACAAATGACCTTGCAGACTTCCGATGCTCCCAACGCATCATTTTTAGAGTTATGACATCGAAATATACACCAAACGATAGAGAATTGATCAAGGATCACGATAGTGAAGGTTTCAAGTCGATATCTCTTACCGTGTTGCCGCAATCGGCGCGGAAATCTGAAAAAGTTAGATTTTTCCGAAAATTTGACCTTTGACCGGTCATAAGTAGGTCAAATGCTGACCTAGGACCAAAAAATATACCACCAATCGCGAGATCTCGTTGAGAGCAATCCGTTGGTCTTTTCCGCAGTCCGCTAAGCTCTACGACGCTCCGTTTTCAAACGCCAGGGGGGGGGGGTCGCACCCCCCCCCTGCATGGGCGAAGGTGGCAAAACACCGTTTACGGGCGAGGGTTAAGGCTCGACATTGTGTTGTCTACGATGAGACAGCTGATAACTCATTCCCGTACGTCGTAACTCTATAATGACCTTTGCTTATTGTCACATGTTCGCCGCATTCGCGATTGTTGCCGACGCCTGTTTGCAGGTCAGCCCACTACAGTTGTTATACAATCGAAAAACCGATAAACTTTTAGGCGAAAAAAGCACTATTTTAGGCTCATTTTTGATTTTTTTTGCGATAATTAGGTAAAAACAGAAGCTTCTTATCCTAGGAAAAATAAAATGGGAAATATTTCAAATGTGGCACACTACCTTTAATGTTCTAGCCTTACAGGTGATTGTTTGAACGCGGAAGATGCCGAATCTTGGTTAACCCCGGCCATACTTATCGTATGATAAAGAACGTCACAGGGCCTCGGCTAAGGAATTTTGACTACTGGGGCAAAAGTGTGTTAGCCCGCGCCTTGCTGGGGGAGGGGGTGTTTGAATCTCCCCCTCTCATTGCTGTTTTCGCGGATGCCGCCGTTTGCGGCACACCTTATCATCAACCAGTTCTACACATGTTGTAAAAATTTCAGACCAAGGTCATTCAAGGCCAGGTCACAACAAGTCTTATCATCAACCAATTCTTCTTGTAAAAATTTCAGACCAAGGTCATTCAAGGCCAGGTCACTACAAGTGGCCTCATCTCATAAAATGTTTCGGTGTCGGGTGTATGCCATAGCTACACCGAGTGACCGATCGCCTTGACACTTTCAGCGATTGATAAGGGCAAGAGCATGTACAAAATGTTTATCTCGGAATTTTCATATCGGTGACCTAAGGACAGGTCAATTTTGCGACCTCTCTAGGTATTTAAGTCAATGGAAGACAATTTTTCCCATACCTGCTACATTGCATGATTAAATCGAGACATCCAGGCAATTAAACGGCACGTGCACTTTACTGTATGCCTGGCCTATTCAAATACATTAGCCAGAGGGGTGTGGTAATAACTGGTGTAAGCAAATTGACCACGGTCAAAAACGAATTACCAAGTCAACATTTTGGGATGGCCTCGTTCAAAAAACGGCTAAGAGCTTCGGTCTAGACAATTATTTTATCGTTGGCATACAGTAAAATACATACCAAACTCGGCCGGTGATAAATTTTCAAGACCTCAGTCCTTACTGATTTTTGAACTCGGCCTTCGGCCTCGTTCAAAAATTCAGTAAGGACCTCGGTCTTGAAAATTTATTTACACCGGCCTCGTTCAGTATTATATAGTACCACACTTTTCAAAGTTTAATGCGATGCTTTAATATTACAAGCCGTGAGGTTCAAGGGGTGTGGTTAAACACGTTGAACCACACGGCTGCTGACATCACTATCATATAGTTGTGCACCTTTTTGGCAGGTATGGGAAACACCTTCCAGCCCTAAGGCCGGGAATTCAATAAATGTCACCTCGCTTTTTTTAAGCAAAATCACCTCGGGCCTAACGGCCCTCGGAGTTTTCGCTAAAAAACCTCGGTGAGATTTATTGAATCATTCCGGCCCCGGGCAGGAATATGTATATTAAACCGCCTCTTTTGGACGAAAGTCATTCTAAACACTCTCAAACACTGAATTACAAGTAGGTTTGACACACTGAACATGAAAATGGCACCCGTGACCCCTGTTTATACCTCTGAGGTCATCTCAGGTCACGAATGGTATCTAACAGTTTTTCGCGACTAACTTGTGAAAGAGGCATGCTAGAGCGATGAAAACGCCTTATGTGTTCAGCTCGACGATATGGATCCACTGATATGCAACATGGCAATTTCTGCTTAGATCATGACCTTCACCTGAGGTCAAATTTTCAAGTTGACTTTTCATGTAAAATTAGAGTTCATTCGATGCGTCTTGACGAGAGGAACACGATGTCGGTAAAAGAAAGCTCGTGCAAGGTTTGAGTCAACAGTTATTGCAGGAAAAACTGTTCCCGAAAAATCGTCTCTTTCTTGGAAATTTTTATCCCCTGCAGGCAAAACCGTTGACGTTAGTCAAATCTGAGAGAAATACTCAGAAAGAACACTAATATGGCTATCAAATGCGCTTTTCCGCGGCGCTGTAGCCCTGTTGGTTCCCGAGTTATGATCCGGCATCTTGCAAATTGTCGATATTCGACCTGAAAATTGACGAAATTTGTTCTTCAATGACCCCCATGACATGAACTTTGACCTGCCCAAAAAAAGTCGCAGAAGTAATTTCCTCATTATTTTTTACGCTCTTTCGAACGAAGGGCAGCTTACGGGTTATGGGGATGCAAAAAGATATGTTTGCCAATGCACGCCTATGTTTTATGAAAATTGAGGGTGCAGTGCAACTGCACACCATGCACCCCCTCTTCCTCCGCCCCTGATTTCTTGCCACAAACAGCTTCAACTGCTCCCGATTGAAAGAATGTACCTACGTTAATATTGAAATATACATACTCATTTTGTGGAGGCTGGGCAAAACCTGACCACTACTGGGGCAATTGCTCCAGTAGCATGTTAGCCGAGGCCCTGGAACGTCAGTGTTAGAAAGTTCATTAACAATTTTATTTAGAATAGTTTTATTCAAGTCGGTATGAATCCGACTTGACAAGTTACTAGGTGGGTGTTGCAGCGTTATTAATTCGGCATGTAATTATAAATCATTGCTAATTTCGATCCGGATGTCGTTATTCAATGCTGGCCTTTGCGTCCTCAGAAAAGTTGCTTATAGTCACGAAGGCTTGCATTGACCCATACTTTCCATTTTTCAGCACCATTATTCGCCGTAGTTGACCAGGTGTTTTTCTTCAGCTCTCCCCTGAATCCTTTGGCTTAGATCTGGCGTATCACCCGTGCATCGCAAGACGCACCTATACCACACAAAAGTTCACGATCCCCACGAACCCACATCAGCGTCCGTTCGCTTGGTGTGTGACCCATTGACCTTTGGCCGCGACAACTGCCAGCTTGCTGGAGCTTCCCTCCCTACACCTACACGCGCTGCCCCGCCCGCTCCCCTCCCTCCTTCTCGGGGTCGTGTCACGGAGCCCGGAGGCTTCGGCTTACGCTACTATCAGCCGCTGCGTAGCTCTCACCGAGCGCATGGGAATACGTAGTCTCTCGATGCGGATTCAGCCAACTACCGGCTCGAGACCCCAGCGCCGCGTAGTGGCGACGGTACATTCTTTTTAGACATACTGTACGTACAGTCTGTCTTAAAAGTACCGCGCAAAGTGACGGTGGATCCATCAAGCCTGACCGATGAAGGTCTGCTAGATTTGAGTCACCGAAGCAATGAACATCCTCGTCCATTCCCCAAGGTCAATTGGTTCGGTGACTTTCAAATCATAGCAGGTCCTTCCTCGGTCAGGCTTGATGGATCCACCGTCACTTTGCGCGGTACTTTTAAGACAGACTGTACATTGGTGGATCCAGGGAGGGGAAATTGATAGTTATTACTCTCCCGCAACGCCCTAACTCGACAAAAATATGTTTTCTTATAGTAAAACCCTTACAAGTGTCTTTGCTTTCAACTGCTCAGCAGCACGTACGTAGGGAATAAAAATCCGAGGAGTTTTCGGATTTTGGAGACTTTTTTTGGGGGGGTATGTACCAGCAGTCTCGAAACCGCCTTTCTGATCCACTTATGATATCATCTCGGTCTGGGATCTTGCCCCCCCCCCCCACGCCAGAATCGAATCCGCCGCCACTGGTTCACTGGCCGACAGAGAAGCCTGGTCTTACTCGGTTTGTGCTTCACCCAGTGCTTCTGAGCCGCACTGGAGCGTACACGACGTCCACTGCCCGCTGGAGACTAGCATTGCTATTTTTAGACCCATGAGCTGCGCCTTGGGCTTGTAGCCCCCGAAGGGTGTTATGAAACAAGCGAGCTTGGCGCACTCAGGTAGCACCCGTGTCTGGTAGAAGGCAGGAACTCTTAGTCACCAATGGCAAATAATAAGGGGATGAAATAGAACAGTTTGATTTTTCTTATAGTTCGTTTTTTTTCAAAAGGACTCTGGCTCCAAGTATGTTTTTCGAAAAAGCACGCGTTTTAGCGAGCAAAACGAGCAAGAACTGAACCTGAGAATCTCGAACGTCGCCTTATTTTAACACGAAGTATTCCCGATAATTTCCATGCGTGCGTTTTGGAGCCAGCTATGAGAACAGTGGTGACGTCATGCTGTGGAACTTGTATTGCAATGTAACGATAACTATCATGGACGAAACCGCGTACTCGATTATAACCTCGACAACAGTGAAAAACGAAGTTTCCCCCAAAGTCGTCAAAACTTTGTCCCATCGTACGGACATTGGGTGCCTGCTGCCACCAGTGACGTCATCATAGTATGCTAATTTTTAAGGACACAATTTCCGGGTACTTACCGTGCACAATTTGAAATCGAATATTTTTTCGGTGACACTTGTGTGAGTGACACTTGTGTATAATATGTCAATGTTTTACCATGTTAACTAAGCTCTAGATGGCTGAACACAATACTGAGATAGCGGCTGGGAGCTGCAGTGAGTACGTGGTATACAGCCCACCTCGCCCATCTCCCCAGTCTGAGTTACACAATACTGAGATAGCGGCTGGGAGCTGCCGTGTACGTGGTACAGTGGCGCAGCCAGGGGGGGGGGGGGGTCAGAGGGTCAGCTGACCCCCCCGAAATTTCTGTCAGGGGCCCGCTCGAGAGAGAGAGTGAGAGAGAGAGAGAGAGAGAGAGAGAGAGAGAGAGAGAGAGAGAGAGAGAGAGAGAGAGAGAGAGAGAGGAGAGAGAGAGAGAGGTCCTAATCTAATCGGACGAGCCCGCTTCGAGAAATGCCCACTGCGACACCTCGGGTGAGGGGTCGGCCTGGGGCCCCAGGTGGACAGGGCCCGGGCCCCCAGGAGAACGGGCCCGGCCCCCTGGGTGGATGGGACCCGGGCCCCCTGTAGATGGGTCCGGGCCCCCGGGTGGATAGGGCCCGGGCCCCCCGGCGGATGGGGCCCCGGTGGATGGATCCGAGCCACCGGGAGAACGGGCCCCGGGTGGACGGGGCCCGGACCCCCGGGTCCCGCGAGAACGGGTCCAGGCCCCTCGGGTGGATGGGGCCCGAGGCTCCGGGAGAACGGGCCCGGGCCCCCTGGGTGTAGGGGGCCCGGGCCCCCGGCTGGATGGGGCCCGGGCCCCCGGGAGAACGGCCCTGAGCCCCGGGTGGACGGGGCCGGACCCCCGGTTGGATGGGGCCCGGGCCCCGGGAGAACGGGCCCGGGCCCCCTGGGTGGATAGGGCACGGGCCCCTGGGTGGATAGGGCACAGGCCCCCGGGTGGATGGGGCCCGGGCCCCGGGAGAACGGGCCCGGGCCCCTTAGGTGGATGGGGCACGGCCCCCCGGGTAGATGGGGCCAGGGCCCCCCGATGGATGGGTCCGGGCCCCCGGGAGTACGGACCCCAGGCCCCGGGTGGACGGGGCCCGGGCCCCCGGCTGGATGGGGCCCGGGCCCCCTGGTGGGCGGGCCCCGGAGCCCCGGGTGGACGAGGCCCGGAGCCCAGGTGAACGTGGCCCGGGCCCCCGTATGGATAGGGCTTGGTCCCCCATGTGGATAGGGCCCGAGCCCCCGGGTGAATGGGGCCCGCTAGGGTGACCCGCTTGCTTCGCAACGCGAATAAGGGGTATTTTCGATCGGTGGGCGTTTGGTTGGTCTTGTGTCTGTGGGTTATGTATCCATTACGGTCGATTGCCTTTTGACGGCTAAGCATTTTGGTTTTGGGAAAAAATATCCATCGCATCGAGGTGCTCGTGTCTGATAATAACCATGCGTTCTACTATAGAACATGCCAAGTGTATTTCATGACATAGGTTGGCGTAGGTTATTGAAGAGTGAAAGCCATCGATGAATTACTATGTAGAGGTTTGAAACATTTATATTCTTAAGAATATTGTTGCTCGTCATGCAAAAGCGATGATTGGACCTTGGTCACAATTGAATGCTCTTCCAATCTATGCCCATTTCAATTGTCAAACATACCAGGTTATGTAGCAAAACCCCTGTAATTAAGTAAGTCATAAGCAAATGCTATTTTCTCCAGCAATTTGTTCCACCTTGTTTTTTATCAATTAGCTTTTCACAATTTTCCCATGAGAGGCGGTAGGTACATTTCTCTTGCCAACAAGCGTTGTTTGAACCCGCTCCGTCTGACAGTCACCCAAAAATAGCATTAAGTCCAAAATCCGTCCAAAACGTCAATTTTTCAAGCATAAGTGCCCTCACGGGTGCACGTGGCGCGTGCCATCCCTGCACCGCACACCATTCGATAGCCCGTTCGATTCTCATGCACGATACTGTGTTCCTCGTGCCGATCGGACCCACGGTTACCGAGATACTGCACGGGGACCGGACCCGTGTCGGGCAAGTTGAGCCATTGTCGCCCATTTTTGCAAGCCGATTTATGCATGTAAAGTCTATGACGCGAATTTGCACTTTTTGAGCACGCACCATGTGCTCACCACCGGCCCGATCGAGCTGTGACTCTTCACAGGCACGTTACCCATCCTTGTTCTATAAGTTGCGCGAATTTCAGCGCACTATGGAAGTTACGTCGCGATCAGCCGCTTTTTTACGCGAGTTCTTCGCGAAAAAAAACCTTAGGGGGTTGCATCAACCCCTCCCCCCTGTGCCGGCGAGGGTTAAAACTTCTTACGACCGAATTCACGTAATGAAGAAGAATAAAAGCACAATCTACTACAGCAGCCAATAGATGACTTAGGACAGGCACATGGGACTACTTTTAAATCTTGTGCGACAGAAGCAGGCAACAGTTCCGATTGCATATAATATGCTATGCATATTGCGGAATTGGGGCTCATATCGGACTCGAAAGATACGAAGTCATACGTCATAGTAACATATTTCTGTCGTGGTCAATTTGCGTAAAAAGTGAAGACCGGGTGATTACCGAGCTACTGTTCTATGCAAATTTTCTGATTCAAACTCGCTCAGGGTTATCGTGCAGGTAAAGGGGGCCCGCCCAGCAGAATGCGTATGAAATATGGAGAGATTCTGAAAAATGGGTGGGGGCCCGCACACTAGGGGGCCCGCTTTGGAAGCGATGACCCCCCGAAACGAAATCCTGGCTGCGCCACTGACGTGGTACGTGCAGTGTACGTGCAGTAGAGATGTCAATCGGATACCAACTTTTTGGTATACCGATACCAAACCGATACCAACTCGGTATTTGGTATTTCAATCCTAATGTGTTTGGTATTTTGTTGGTATCATGAACCCTCGCTAATGTTTAAGAGGCTAAGAAATCGGTAAAAAGTTGGTATTTTCCTTAATGTTCCGAAGTTGGTTTGGTTTCGGTATTTCTCCACAGTTTTGGTTGGTATTTGGTTTGGTATCGGTATTCAGATTTTCCGTAATTGACATCACTAACGTGCAGTGTACGTGGTATATACAGCCCTGACCTCGCCCATCTCCTCCTTTTGTCTCATGTGCGCCTCCAGTTTCCGGGTCAGACTTTTCATGTTGGCATTTTTGAGGCGCAGCTTCTCCAAAAGGGCGTCGCGAGTCTTGTTGAGCTCATCAAAGTGGCGTTGCACCTGAAAACGACAAAACATTTTTCATTGGAAAACAATCCTCCCCGTGGTCCATGGCAAAAAAAAACTTTGCTGACCTTTGATGAAGTCACATGACCTTACAGCTGCCCAATAGCAAAACAAGCCTCAAGGTAGTCAAGGTTGATCGTATATGAAGTCATTTATGGTATATGGGGCCATTCCGACGCATTTAGGTGAAGAAAAAAAACAGGGAGTTGATTCCCCCCCCCCCCCCATTGACTTATAATGGGGAGGCCACGAGATTGACCTGACCTTAGGTCATCAATATCAAAACTACGAGATAGACAAATTGTAGCTATCAATGTCCTATCTACATCCTGCGACTTTCAAAGGCCTCCGTCATCTACCGTAGCTCTGACACGGTGACAAAGTTGCAAAAAAGTGATTTGATGCTGAATCATTCGGAGTGACCTGGTGACCTGACCTTGAAAGGTAAGAGGTTCAAACTTGCACACCATGTGTAAAATTTAGGACGGAATAGTCATGATAAATGTCACGGCGCAACGCGCAGCGGTTTTCTCGCTATTTACGAAAAACCGCAGGGAGGGGTGTTTAGCCCCCTCCCCCTCGGTGCGCGGGTTTAAGTCAATAGGGGAAATATAGAAGCATCTATTTTGGGGCAAGAAATGATTCAAGACCACCCCAAGCACATGGAATCAACCTTCCATGCACACCTTGCGACAATTGATGCAAAATATTTGCATTGTTGACTTTGCGTGAAGTCATATGACATCAGCCGTGAAGTCATATGACACCAATGTAACGCCTTTTGGGGCGACTAACGGAGCGAGCGAGAGGGTGAGCCTTGCACGTGCGAAATTTCGTGGGGGTACCTCCAGCTGACTTGTGCACGGCACCCTACTAACCGGTCTCTAGCGATGTGCCAAATTTGAGCACAATCGGCCCAGCCGTTTTGAGATCTGGACTGGAAGCGACACCCTGCACGTGCACACGTGCGCACGTGCAAAATGGGTCCCAACTGACTTTTGCACGGCACCCTACTAACCGGTCCCTAACCATGTGCCAAATGTGAGCGCCATCAGTCCAGCCGTTCTCGAGATCCGGAATCGACCCCTGCACGTGCGCACGTGCAGCAGCACCCCAACTCTGGCACATGGATATGCATTGCCTAGTGAGTGCCTACCTACATGCCAACTTTCAGCGCAATCGGCCAAGTAGTTACCGAGATATTGCAACAATTACAAAAGTGACACCTCTTCGTTTTGCACGTGGCACGTGCATAAGGGGTCACCCACATCATCGGGAATAGTCCAATACTTGGTAGAAGGAATGAAGCTACCGTACAAAAATTACCGCATGTAAATCGGTCAAGTGGTTGCTGAGATATAAGCGCCGCAGAATCGTGACCACGGCCGGCCGGCCGGCCGGCCGGCCGCTCATACTCAGAAATTTCCGTTATTCTACGTAAGACTCCGCTCGCTTCGCTCGCTCCGTAATCATTAAGGTCATCGAACTTTTCCCATCTGTGGGAACTCCATTCCTAAACGAATTGAGCTAGCCAGTTGAAAAAGCCACCAATTGACTCAGAAAGACCTGCCACATCGCACATTATGCAGTATGGATTATTTTGACCAGTTTTGTGACCTGAGTGTAAGTGGCTTTGACCTGCTCTTGATCTGAGGTCAACACACTAAGTTGATCTATCCCAAGCAAAAAGGCCAGGCCAGCTCACTAAACTGAACCATTTGACGTGTTCTGAGCAGGGAGAATACTAGGGTGTCAAAATCGTGACTATGTGACAATATTTGGGTCAGTTATTCACCAAAAATCGAACTATACCTTGGAGCATTTGACATGACTCCAGAGGTCAGCGACTAGTCTGACGCTTTAAAATCGGGTACAAGTCGCTGTGCTTTGTAACGGCGCAGCATGGTCATTTTTTTAGCGAGGTTCTAGCTTAATTTGGGGCAAAACGATGACGGGGTCGTAGTGACCCCCCCCCCCCCCACCCACATGTGGGAAAAGATAAGTCCGGATACGTTCACATATATTGCAGATAAGAGGATCCAGACATATTTACAACTGAAGTATAGGCGTGGAAATAGTGAGCACCAAACACAATCTCACCGTGCACCTGGCCAGAATTTTCTCAGGATATTTGTGTTTATATATTGTCTGTTTATATTACAGTGGAATCCGCTTAGACAAGGTGACAATGTGCACTGTAAAAAAATGTCACGAGCCAATTCTATGACAAGGAGTGGGTTACACGGTCGTCCATTGTACCTTGCTGTTATATATAGGGACATTATCAGCCTGAGGGTTGTTAGTTAAAGAGTGGCCTCGTGAAACGATTGGTTACAAACGGTAACCTAATAACTTAAATGCTTCCCTAACACACCTTCCTGCTTATCAACAGATTTCGCGCTGTGTCGGAAAACTACGCATAGTCTCATAATTAAATCCGCCAGAAGCTTGTTGCATGCTAGTTACATGCGTGTTTCATTATCGTGTCATATTATTATTATGTCGGCTAATGAGGCACCGCCCTGCACGTGCTTTAAATATAATCCTGCGCACACGCCGCCTAGTCGGAAACTCATCATCGGACTAGTCCTGGTAGGGTTTTCGTGTTGCCGAATGAGGCGAAACGACTTTGATTCGGTAGTGCCTCATAAATCCCTGCTTCGGTGAACAGCGACGAGTCTGAGACTGCTTCTAAAACGCGTCCTTCACTTCCGGCGCGGGGCCGTCATTTCCGGCCGCCATTGTTCAGTTCTGCGGCTGCCGGCGGTTGGTGCGGTTGTGTTGTGGCACGGTGCGTTGTGAAGTTCTCGGGCTGGGATATTTCGAAGGTACGTTATATTGTATGATATTTACGTAGCAATGGGGGACATTTTATTTATTTTGTAATATTCTGAACACATGTTGCGTCATAGAATTCACCCCTTGACCGTTCTGGGCCACTGTTTCGTTTGAATTCCGACTGTTGGAAGACGGACTTTCTTTCAGTTGCTGTCTAGCCTTTTTTCCAAATGTGTAAGCTACACACATTGATTTATCCTATACAAAAGTCAGAAAAGTCAGTTGATGTAGATAATAATGCCATCCTCACTGATATTTTAAAATCAGCAGTTAATTTTCTTTTCTGTTTGCAGAGTTGCTTAAAGTTGTGGGAGACTGAGGCATGAAGGTATACCGGAAGCCAGCGATATTTCTGTTGGTAAGCCTCGCCCAGAAAAAAAAACTTGCTTGAATCTGCAAAGTATGGCAAATATTTGATGGACTGCACAGTGCACAATGTACCTGACATGGCAGGATCCAGGGTTGTATACGACTCAAATTTTTGGTGAGTCGATTCAGAAGAGATTTTTCTAAAATTGAATCGACTCGACTCTGATTCAAAATTTCTTAACCGAAATGATTCGATTCAACTCATGACTCAAGCATGACAAAAAATATATGATTCGATTCGACTCATGACTCAAACATGAAAAACATTTGATTCGACTCATGACTCAACATGACAACAAATGTTGATTCGATTCAAATTATGACTCAACCATATTTTCAGTCAGACATGTGCATGGATCCGGGAAAATGGATCCGAGATCTGATCCCATGTATCTGGATCTGGGATCCACTCAGATCATAGATCCGACTCCTAGATTTTGTCGGAGATTCAATGAGATCATAGATCCGCCCTCCTAATTTTGTCAAGAGCTCCACTGAGATCATAGATCCGGCCCCCACATTTTATCACAAGATCCACCAAGATCACAGATCCAACATCCCACCTTTTGTCGAGAGATCCACTCAGATCATGGATGTTATATTAGATCCTGATTGTACTTCTTTACTGGTATAAAAAGATATACCAAAGCATGGTTATTATGCATGCTATCACTATCAAAATATCACATATTATGCAAATTTTTCAAAAGAATTTGTAAGCAAAAAACCCATACTTGCATTATGGGAATGCAATAATGTGAATGCATTAATCAATAAACTTATGTAAATATTGCAGTGAAATATTCAATACCAACTGTTCAAAATGTGGCAAGACGTAGGTATAAGAAGCAGGGACTTCTTTGCAAATATAAATTGAGTGTTGACTGTTGACGTGAATATATAACATGTCAACACTAGAAATAGGGCATTGTGAATTGTGATGAAGTTACAACAAATGAACGTGCACTAAAAATAACTTTTACAATATCACCAGTTAGTAGTTAGGTAGGTACATCACAATCCACATGAGAAAACCATGATGCCTACCCAGTAATGACTATTGACCACTGACCAGATCTAAAAACAAAACATAATAAAACATGTGGAAGTGAGAGATAGAATGTGTTTCTGTGATTATTTCGTACAGTACGCACTCACTCACTGTCACTGCAACATAAACTCAACACAGACTGTAAACGTGACTACAATTTCCAAGGATTCCATGACAAATCTTCGTATGGCATTTCTTCGTCGCGCGATTATTCGTCCGTATTTCTTCCTCCGAAAAACTTCGTCACGCATTGTGTTCTCCCCCTCTCCGTAAATCTTCGTCCGCAAGATTACGATGAAATGCACCGACGAAACAATGCGAACACCAAGAAAAGAGGATACGAAGAAATGCGCGGACGAAGTTTTGTGGACGAAGAAATGCCATACGAAAATGTGTCGGGATACCTACTAGTAAACCAGTCAAGACTTTCAAAGGTTGTCAATTATTTTATCAAAAGCAAAAACATCTTACGTCACTAGCCCAAAATACAGATTGCAGGTGAACAATGCTAGAGTCGAATTGAGGGTCATCATCGGTCAAATATTAATGACGTAATAAATAAAATCATTGTTACAAAATGTCTGTTCAGACCTAAAATTTGTCATTGTTATTTGTAAAGGAGGTTGAAGTGAAAGTTGAAGTTGAAAGTGGGGTTGAAGTTGAAGTGCTCGGATTGAGACGAGACTAGTTAGTGTTATTTTCAATATTGATTACGCTAAATTTATTAAAGTACTATGTACTAAATATGGCATATGTAACCTTTGTTGTAATGTATATGTAGTCAAAACTGGGATTCTGGACTTATATTTGTCGCAGTGAGTTGATACTTACAATTTACTAGGAATTTTTGCCTATTTTCCAATCATATTTGCTTTCCAGACATATATCCTGTTAATCTGTTCAAATCATGTTGATAAACAGTGTAAGCTGTCGTGACAGTGATTGTGATCATTACGGAGCGAGCGAAGCGAGCGGAGTCTTACGTAGAATAACGGAAATTTCTGAGTATGAGCGGCCGGCCGGCCGGCCGGCCGGCCGTGCGGACGCTTTTGCGAGGCTTATATCTCAGCAACCACTTGACCGATTTACATGCGGTAATTTTTGTAGGGTAGCTTCATTCCTTCTACCAAGTATTGGACTATTCCCGATGCATGTGGGTGACCCCTTATGCACGTGCCACGTGCAAAACGAAGAGGTGTCAGTTTTGTAATTGTTGCAATATCTCGGTAACTACTTGGCCGATTGCGCTGAAAGTTGGCATGTAGGTAGGCACCCACTAGGCACTGCATGTCCATGTGCCAGAGTTGGGGTGCCGCTGCACGTGCGCACGTGCAGGGGTCGTTTCCAGATCTCGAGAACGGCTCGACCGATTGCGCTCAAATTTGGTACACAGTTAGGGACCGGTTACTAGGGTGCCGTGCACAAGTCAGTTGGGACCCATTTTGCACGTGCGCACGTGCAGGGTGCCGCTTCCAGATCTCGAGAACGGCTGGGCCGATTGTGCCCAAATTTGGCACATCGCTAGAGACCAGTCAGTAGGGTGCCGTGCACAAGTCAGTTGGAGGTACCCCCTCGAAATTTCGCACGTGCAAGACTCACCCCCTCGCTCGCTCCGTTAGTCGCCCCAAAAGGCGCTATACTGGTTTATTAGAAGTTAAAGTATAGGTAGTGATAATTTAAATACTGGCAATACAGGCTGAGACAATGATTGCTTGCAAATGTTGGATGTACATAGTTGATCTTTATATGCCTTGAGTTTCCTCAAGTTGATTTAATATTTATCTAAAGTTTATTAATCACATGTAAATCACTTCGACTCATGACTGATTCAAGCCTCAGTGGCAAAGCGAATTGATTCAACATATGACTCAAGTTTCATTGAGTCGATTCAACCTTTGACTCAAACGGCTTATGGATATGTGAATCGAATCGACTCACGACTCATTCTGATTTCAAAGCTTTTGATTCGATTCAACTCATGACTCGAAGAAAATCGACTGATTCTTGAGTCGATTCATGATTCAACTCTGAGTCGTATACAACCCTGGCAGGATCAACTTGCTCACTCGCCTGTTGTAAGTGCCGTTGCGTCAAAGCCCGTGGAAGTGCCCGATTGTGTCTCATGCAACCGTATTATTTTGTGAATGTTATTGGTGGTGACTCGAATCAGCTTTTGCACCACTCCGCTACGATATTGTAATATGTATATGTTTAGATATTTTGTATCGTATGCTAATAAGTAATAAACGTTAGTGTCATGCGGGGCAGCTGATGTAGATAGCGCAGGTGTAGTTACCTACCACCTACCTTGGTTGTTTTCTCTTTTGGCGGAAACACGGTCTCGACTTCCCCTCCTCGCTCGCCCAGGTGTCTGTGTCTGCCGATTCCTTCTTGCGTAGCTGAAAGACGCCCCGAGCGGAGGGGAAGGAGACTTGGGAAGGAATGGGGTGACGGTGGGGCGGTGGGTGGGTCTGTTAGGATCCTAGTTTTACTCTCGCTGATGTACGTTGGTGTGGAACTCGTTCGGCGTAGGAAGACTATGGTGGTGATGTTTGCCAGCGTTGCCTTTCTTTCACGGATTTGTTTTCTTGTTGGATTTTGCTGCTCACATATCGATTCACACATACATCACTCGCACTCAAGACTGAACAGTGAACATTCAACTCGACTAATGTGCCCCGCGCCCTTGCCGACGGCTCGCCGGCGGGCACCCGACTCCGTCTCCCGGCCGGCCCGGGCGCGGCGCCGCGGCGCGGCCGTCCCGGTTACCTGACCCGGCCGGCCAAAGGTCGGACCGGCTCCGGCCGCCGCTGCCAGCCCGCGACGGGCCCGGGGAGGGGTACTACACTACATTCTTCCATTGTCGTGGTAACATGCTTGGTGAGGGCAAACATTGGCTCTGTCAAATGTTGTTCTCCCTAGTTGTTTTTCCTAGGGGTCGCCGCAGTCTGCCCCGCCGCAGTCTGCCCCGACACTAATGTTCCGTGATTATCGCCGGCTCTAATACGGTCCCATTAGTGTCATGCGGGGCAGCTGATGTAGATAGCGCAGGTGTAGTTACCTACCACCTACCTTGGTTGTTTTCTCTTTTGGCGGAAACACGGTCTCGACTTCCCCTCCTCGCTCGCCCAGGTGTCTGTGTCTGCCGATTCCTTCTTGCGTAGCTGAAAGACGCCAAAGGACCGCCAAAAGGAGTCTGGAGGGGAGGTCTCGGACAGCCTTGCATGTATGTAGGTAGGGCTATCGCGGACAGCCTGACGTGTGACAATGTGGGGCCGTCGCGGACAGCCGTCCATGTCTGCAGGTGAGGCTATCGCGGACAGCCACGCACGTCTGTAGGTGAGACTATCGCGGACAGCTGTGTATGTCGGCATGTGAGGCTATTGTGGACAGCCGTCCATGTCTGCAGGTGAGGCTATCGCGGACAGCCGCGCACGTCTGCAGGTGAGACTATCGTCGGTATGTGAAGCTATCGCGGACAGCCGTGCATGTCTGCAGGTGAGGCTATCGCGGACAGCCGTGCACGTCTGCAGGTGAGACTATCGCGGACAGCCGTGCATGTCGGTATGTGAGGCTATCGCGGACAGCCGTGCATGTCTGCAGGTGAGGCTATCGCGGACAGCCGTGCCCTTTTGTAGGTGAGGCTATCGCGGACAGCCTGACGTGTGACAATGTGGGGCCATCGCGGACAGCCGTCGATGTCTGCAGGTGAGGCTATCGCGGACAGCCACGCACGTCTGCAGGTGAGACTATCGCGGACAGCCGTGCATGTCATGTCGGCATGTGAGGCTATCGCGGACAGCCGTGCCTTTTTGTAGGTGAGGCTATCGCGGACAGCCGTGCCTGTTTGTAGGTGGGGCTATCGCGGACAGCCGTGCATGTGTGTAGATGCAGCTATCACAAACAGCCCTTGATGTCTGTAGGGGAGTCTAAGTGGACAGGTGAGGGGATGGGACAGGGCCACTACTGCAAACAGGCGCCGCCGGAGGGGGTGTCTGCCGACCCCTTATTATTTCTCAGCCTTGGCGCCGGGTCGGAAATGCATCTTTGCGTCACAGTCTGGCGCTGCCAACTGGTGTCAGGTAGGTGCGCGTTCCGTGTAGGTATACGGTCGGTGGACAGGCTCATGGCGGCAATGCAGCATAGCAGCAGGCATACGTGCATCCACAGTGTGGCACATTGCCAGCAGTGACCTGACCCCCAGTCGGTCCGCTGCAGACCGGTGAAAGGCAACACCCCCGATCAACGGCAGTCCGACCGCCGGCCACAGGCCCGTCATGGCCTTTTCAAGGGCAGCTGACGTCACGCCGGATGAGTCACCCGGCCGCCCCCGGTGCGGAGGACGGTCAAGTGTCACACGCCCGCGCCTGCGCCGCTGGCAACCACGTGACCATCAGTAGCTATTGTTGCTGCCGCCGCCCGCGGCGCTACCAGCGTTGGAAGTGCCACGTAGAGCTGACGTCACGATCGCGCTATGGCTGGTCGGACCCGCCAAGATGGCGTCAGGGCGACAGGGCATTGGGCGTAGGCCATGGACATCAATACTGATGCCAGGCAAGCAAAGAGTATATAGGGCTAAAAATGCATGGCAGGCTAAGAAACGTCAATGACTGGGGCCAGGCAAGCAATGACATTGGTGGAAAGAACCATTGTAGGTACGGAAGAGGAGGTCATCCTGGTTGGCCGGGCACAAGATAAATGTACAGAAAGTCACAGGTTCATACACTGAGCAAATCACACCGGGGTGAGCTGCTCCCCAGGCACATTGCAGGTGGTGAGACACCTGATTGCAGTCAGTGTGGGGCTCGTTATGGTCAGTAATGTGGCGCACGGCGCCCGGCCTCGGCTAGGGGGGGGGCGATGGGGGCAAACTCTTATCATGTATGCTATATTGAATCGCCGTTAGCGATCACGTGAGTGAGTAAGGTGCAAGTGGCAATCACCACCGGCGTGTTATGGGACGCGGCGAGGAACGGGCGAGACAAAATGGCGCCCGCCGCCGGGGGGGGGGGGGTAATCTCCCCATGCACGCGGTGAAAGCCGTCGACAGACCTAGTTAGGTAGCAGGGAATGTCCAGTAACATACCTGCAGTTTTTTTTCGCTGGCGAGGGGCCATCGCGACCACAGTAGGATCCTAGTTTTACTCTCGCTGATGCACGTTGGTGTGGAACTCGTTCGGCGTGGGAAGACTATGGTGGTGATGTTTGCCAGCGTTGCCTTTCTTTCACGGATTTGTTTTCTTGTTGGATTTTGCTGCTCACATATCGATTCACACATACATCACTCGCACTCAAGACTGAACAGTGAACATTCAACTCGACTAATGTGCCCCGCGCCCTTGCCGACGGCTCGCCGGCGGGCACCCGACTCCGTCTCCCGGCCGGCCCGGGCGCGGCGCCGCGGCGCGGCCGTCCCGGTTACCTGACCCGGCCGGCCAAAGGTCGGACCGGCTCCGGCCGCCGCTGCCAGCCCGCGGCGGGCCCGGGGAGGGGTACTACACTACATTCTTCCATTGTCGTGGTAACATGCTTGGTGAGGGCAAACATTGGCTCTGTCGAATGTTGTTCTCCCTAGTTGTTTTTCCTAGGGGTCGCCGCAGTCTGCCCCGCCGCAGTCTGCCCCGACACTAATGTTCCGTGATTATCGCCGGCTCTAATACGGTCCCATTATTTTTGTGTATGCTTTTTTGTAACGTGGCTGGCACGCTGTCGTGGCTGTCGTTGGCCGGGTCGTCCACCAGTCGGAGGGGCGGCTGGGGAGAAGGAGGGGGGGGGGGGTGACGCAATTGAGCTAGTATTACTACTGGGCAGCAATAGCAGGCGCTAGCTGGTTGGGTTACCAGGCGAGTCCTGCTAAGGAGCCTAATCGGCGTACCGATCTGCTGGTTTTGCCCTCGTTTTCAAACGAGATACCGAATAACGAAACGAGGGGCTGACACGGGGGTGCTCGGTTTATGAGGCGTGGGCTTGTCATTTACTAACGAAACAAGCTTGTACCCTCTTACTAGCTAAATATGAGGCGATTTTTACACGTCGCTGCATGCTCATTTTTGCGCCAGCGGTTTTCCTACAAGGGGCTTGTAAGATTTTTTACAGTGTGTTTTAGATTTTTTTTTAACCCGCGCCCCGCTGGGGTCCTAGATTTCCACGCCCTGCTGGGGGGGGGAGGGTGTTTGAACACCCCCCTTCTAACTCGGCGCCTGGGCCCGCGTAGCGATACGGGAAAGGCGGCGTTCGAAAGAGCGTCAAAAATAAGGAAGAAATCACTTCGGTCACTTTTTTGGTCACGTCACAGGTCAGGTCACCAGAGGTCATTGAAGGGCGAAATTCGCCGATTTATAGGTCAGATGTCGACAATTTCTAACAAATCGATGCACAGCTCGGAAAACTAATTATAAAACAATGCCATACATGAAAAATTCAGACATTTTTTAGCGCCACTGACACGAAAAAATAAACAAAAATCCAAAAAATATTTTTGGAATTAAGACGCGCCAGATCAGAAAAATCCTCACTGTGCATTGTAGCGATTTTGAAAAGGGCATAATTATAGGGTTGCTGAAGAGCGGTAAGAGAGCGTTGGTCAGGTGGTGTTTGAGACGGGGCGTAACCGCAGCACCATCGAGAGATGGAAACGAAGACATGCGGAAGAGGGTGTCGCCGGTATGGCCAGGCTATATGGCCTTGGGCCAGGCGTCCCAAAACCGGCAGACCCAGGAAGACGACGGCAGAACAAGATGCTGCCATGGTTGCGGTACGTAACATAATGTCGAACATAAGACATTTGTGTGTATAATGTATAGACATATACTCTCTCTCCCTCCCTCTCTCTCTCTCTCTCTCTCTCTCTCTCTCTCTCTCTCTCTCTCTCTCTCTCTCTCTCTCTCTCTCTCTCTCTCTCTCTCTCTCTCTCTCTCTCTCTCTCTCTCTCTCTCTCTCTCCCTGTCCCCCACTCTCACTGATGAATGTCACGCAAGTTTTGCAATATTTTAATTGTTTTCCAGTTAGGTTCGTTTCCTCTCGTTTTGCTCGCCGTTTTTGTTGAGTGAGGTTCACCTCATCGTTCTTGCTGCCGCACTTCTAATTAATAAGTGGCATTTTTTATCAACGCTATCCCTTTTTTATTCCAGGTGGCCAAGCAGCAGCCGTTCATGCCGCTCAGGGACGTCGCCACTTCCGCTGGCGCATGGTGTGTTGTTGTGTGTTTCTGGCGCACGAGCGCACCCGTGCCGCCGCCCCGGCTCGTGCCCGAGGCCTGAGTGCGCCCGTGTCGCCGCCGCCCGCCCCGGTCCGTAGCTGAGTGCGCCCGTGCCGCCGCCAGCTGATTGGGCCCGCTGGACGACAAGACTGGCGCGGATTGGCAAAGACGACGCACACCATTACGTTTGTTTACTTCGTAATTAACGTGGCGACTCAAGAAAGAGTTCACCGAATAAATCTCGTTTATCTCATTAAGTACAACTCTTTCATTCGAACCGACCGAAACACAACAGCGCAGAGCTGCACCCTTCCCTGGTGACGAACAGACTGAAGAAGGCCGGCCTGTATACGTTCAAGCCATGCGGGAAGCTACGGCTGCTACAGCGACACAAGGCTGCCAGACTGGCGTTCGCCACCGAGCGTCTGCAGCGCTACGACCCAGACTTATGGAGGAATGTCATCTTCACGGATGAGAAGATCTTTCGAACGGATTCGGAGGGCCGTGTTCGCGTTCGCCGACCGCGGGTATGTAGCCCGCTACGAGGACCAATGCAGGTCTACAAGGACCTGCAGGTCTACAAGGACAGCAGTCGCCGAAAGAGCGTGCACGTGTGGGGTTGGGTTGATGGGCATGGATGTGACCAGGTGGGTGACGGCACGTGATCGCCTGAGGCGGTGGGGGGTAAAAATATTTTCGTCATTTAATGCTCAATGCAATCGCTGCAACTTTTTACAAGACCTTCTCCTCGTCGATGTTTCTTGCTTTCAACGACTGGTCCCCGAGTGATGACTATCCTCACGCAAGAAAGGATGAATGGAGCTAGCAATTAAGCCCAAAAAACATATCGAAAATGTTACAAAACACTTCTTTTGGAGAAGATGAATTGAATGGTTTTGGAGCCTCACGAAACATGTTTCAGATATGACGCGTCACAGAAACTGACGCATAAAGACTGTGTTCAAAATAGTGAGCGGCAGCTCCGCAAGCACTTGTTGACGAATAAAAAGCGTAGGTACTGCCCAGTCGCCATAGCAACAAGAAAGCGTCACAAATTAAGAGCACTATCCAAGTGCGCCAAGTTCGACTACATCGAGGACGATGGGTGATGGTTGCCAGCTGATTGAATTAAAGGGACTATCCCACCTTTAACATGGGGTTCGAGTTGAGATAGCAAAGTTTGCGGCGAGGTTCAGAAACCACTATCTATCTAGGTTGCAACCCCCGCGGCCTCTTGGTGTTGAAGAAATTCGTTCCCTTCATTTGAAAATGGGCCTTGTACAAGGCCCTATCTTCAACATGGAGCGACCGTTAGTGTGACGTCACCTCGTTTAGTCATTCTGATTTAAATGGGTTTGTTCGTTGAAAAATCGCTTAAAACTTGGTCGGAACTTTGTTGTGGTGCCTACAGAGTAAAAAGAATCAGCTTTATGACAGTAATGTGGCCTGGGGAAGGAGGTAATTTTGGGCTGTGACGTCACATATTTGAAAGTTTGTGTTTGGAATATGGGAAGCCTAAGATGTTTAATGAAAAATAAATGCCAGAACCGTGTTCCTGGTCATCAAATCTATAAAGTCGGGCACAATTTAACTGGTTTTAACAACATTTTAGAAGGTGGGATAGTCCCTTTAATGAAACGCGAATAAATTCATTTTTTGTTTAAGATTGCGAGTAAAAATGTGTTTGTTAATTTCAAATATCATTGAATTAGTTTTTCAAATAAGTTATTTACAAACACCTCTAAGCAAAGTGTTTTTAGAATAAATCAAGGCTTATGAAAATCGTGAGTAGGGTTGGGAAAAGCAGGGAAAAGGATCACGTGACTAGTGTCCCAACATTATCCGTAAGATTCTTGGATGTGGCGAACTGTATCGCATCACGGGCCCACATGTCGCCGCATCTTACGTGGAGCTCCTCGAAGATGTCCCGCTGCCTTCCCTGGAAGCAATGAGACCGGGCGGCGCACCCTACGTCTTCCAGCAAGACAAAGCACAGCACACGGCCCACGTGACCAAAAGGTGGAAGGAGGAGCACGCCGACGACCTCAACGTGCTGCCGTGGCCCGGCAAAAGTCCAGATTTCAACGTCATAGAGAACGCCTGGGGGATCATGGAACGGAAGCTCACGGAGGACGGTCGAGGGGAGCGTCACAGCGCCGACGAGCTGTGGAGGCGCGTCGAGCAGGCGTGGGACAGTCTGCGCGCCAACACGGAGATGCTTGCTGCATATATGGCCTTGCTTGCTGCGCTGTCCGGCTCTATGGTGAAGCGCCTGCAGAGTGTGGTGGAAGCAGCCGGCGGTACGACCAAGTATTAGGGATCTGTCGGACACTCTTTAGTGCCCTGTGTCGGACATCCCTGCCTAAGCAGCAGCCCAAAGAACGTCTAACCGATGGACGAACAGCTATGCACGTCCGGGTTTCGTTTGTGATTTGAAACTGATTTTATTATGAGTTTGACAGCGGGTTGTTGAGTTATAATGTATGTCATATCAGTCGAACGTTTTTCATAGTTTTGGAGTTAGTCGAAGTCAGTCAGGGCTGACCCTGAGGCCGGAGTCGCAGTCAGAGCGCAACAGGAGTAACGCTGCCACGACTCCGAAACTGTTTTTTCTCAACATTTTCGGCTTCAAAAGAAGCTGGCTATATTCAGGGGAAAGTGGGGTAAGACGGTCAACGTAACTTTGGAGGCATTTTCGGCTACTTAGAAATAACAACGAGACGTTAAGCTGAGTGAAAACGTTCTTTATACATTTTACTTCCATTTTCCAAAGGATGGAACTTAGCGCATATGCAACAAATGCATTGAAGCTATTTTCGCAGAACGTTGTCAAAACCCGTCTTAGCCCCATACGTAAATGAAAATATCCCGGGCACGGAGTTGGTCGCCTGAAAAGACGAGCTGTAACATAATGCTGCGGAGCGAAAAAATTGGCAACAGGTAAACAAAATAATGTGATAACATCCAGAGGTAGTCGGGTATATCAATGTGCTCACATTAGTGTCGTTTACGCATTTGTTTCATGTGCATTGACGCCTTGCAGTAAACACTCGCTTGCCATTTCGCTATTGCCGGCCCCCGGAAGTGACATTTTGCCCTGACTGGGGAGGGGGGGGGGGCAGGCCGTTAGCGACGGGGGCTTGGCCCCCCAGTTAGCATGTTAGGCCCTGGTGTGTGTTGTGAAAGGCAACACCATGGTCCTAGCTTTTCTCTCTCAACCCCGACTAGGGCTGTGCCCGTCGGGAGCAGAATTAAAAAATAATAATATTTTAGCGCTACTGGTGTGATCTGCAGAGGGGGTGGCCGTCTTGCTCCACTTTCCCCTACCATTATCTTACAATGCACGCCAATTGTGCACTGCTGCGTGGGAGAGGTCCTACATCCCACCACTCACGGTTTTCAGCAAATGACTAGAAACTACGTGGCTCCGCCATTTTCGGCACATCTTACAATGAATCTTGTTTTGCAATTGTGTGGCAGAATAAATCAGGCCAAGGATTTCAGTAGCCGCGTTTACATAGGGCTAGTTGCCAGATAGTGGAATTCCGATACCGAGACATTTATTCCACTAACGAGACATTTCAGGCACATTCCGCTAGTTCTGACGACCTATCCGGCCCTATCTGGCAACTAGCCCTATGTAAACGCGGCTAATGTCAGATCGCGTCAAGTGCCCTAGCCTCAGGAAGCCTCAGGAACTTAAATGCTTGCCAGCGTCAAAGAATGCTTGAGAGGTCACCGGTTGACCTGCAAACTTAACCCTTGAACTCAGTGGGGGAGGTCAAACGGACTCCTGTTTGTTTTTCACGAACAACTCACGTAAAAGAGGCCGATCACGATACAGCTTTCAGTACCCTCCAGGTGATCAATGTTATATCTTTCCGCAAATAGTCATGACCATGCAACCAATAACTTTTGGCCATTAACCTTTTTCTCGATACCATGTCAGGTCTCAATAGTGGTTCCACGTAGGGCCTCGGCTAAGGAATTTTGACTGGTGGGCCACTTGGGCAGCGACATGGACTGACCTTCGTAGCCATAGCCCCCCCCCCCCCATTTTCGATTTCTCCCCAGATTTCGGCCACTACATATATTCTGCAAAAAAAGTCAGGATGGCATTAAAAAATGTAAAAAAACGGGGCTCGACCCCCCCCCCCCCCGACTCTTCAGAGAGAGAAGAGAGAGTAGGGACCCACAACCCTCTCAGTGGTGATACTCCGGCGGTGCACATAAAATCGCACAAATATGCACAAAATATTGACGCAGATTATAAAACTTTGGACGGTAACTTACGGCCGGTCGGATGTTAAAAATCAGCGAGCCCTGAATAGATCGCTCGCCGACTACTATGGACGTCAAACCCCTTGAGACCCCACTTTTTTGCGATAATTTTTAAATGCGTGAACTCTCGCTGACGATGTTCTGGCAATGTGTGTTTCAGAACCTGCCGAAACTTTTATTACTAAGATATTTTGACGCCAAACGATTATGAAAGGTACTTCTCATTCACTCGTAATGCGAAGGTCAATTCAGGCCCGGGCAGAGGCTTGCGCTCGGCCACACTCGAGCCCCGCCACCAGCGCCATCTACTCTTAATGCTATCTACCAGCGCCCGCTACCGCTACCAGCTACCGCCCACCATCAAGCCTGGATGGAGCGCGAGATGCGAGTGACCGGTCACCGGGCAAGAAGCGCCGGAGGGGTAGGGCGGAGCTTAGCGCTGACGTCATTACGTGGCTCCGCCCCATGAGCGCGTAGCCTCTACCCAAACAGCAGATTCGTTCCGTGAAATTTAACATTACGAGTGAATGAGAAGTACCTTTCATAATTGTTTGGCGTCAAAATACCTTAGTAATAAAAGTTTCGGCAGGTTCTGAAACACACATTGCCAGAATACCGTCAACGAGCGTTAACGCATTTAAAAATTATCGCAAAAAAGTGGGGTGTCGAGGAGTTTGACGTCCATAGTAGTCGGAGATTCGGAAGTGGTCGGACGGGATCGGGCGTTGTCGGGTGGATCGGGAGGAATTGTGAACAGCACAAGTGCAACTTTACATATAAAGTGGGTTGTAGCAGGAACCCCAAAAGGGGGTTGTAGCAGGAACCCCAAAAGGGGGTTGTAGCAGCAACCCCAACATCTCTGAAAATTATCATTAAGCCTATTGGTGTCGCATGGAAAAGAATTCACTCAAAAGCCCAAGCACACTGCGCAACCCTAATATTTTCTTTAAAAAAAAACTAAGTTATGTACACTTCTGGTGAACAGTGTCCCAAACTTCATATTTCTCTTGGGTGTCTGAGCGGAAAATTCTAGCCACCCAAAATGTGAGAGTGGAAAATTATCCATTCTTATTCTTGAGTGTCATCTTCAGCCCAAATGAGAAATTTTTGGAACGCTGACTGTGAACGGTTCGAAATTCGTCCAACTGGTCAGATGTGCGACTGCAAGCATCATACCGCTCGTGAAGACGCATAATATCGCTTGCAGACTTCAATCGGCTGGAAGTTGCCGACACTACCTTTAGTTTGACTCTGGCTTATATCGTGTCTATCGGCGAGCCGTCTGAGATCGCTCGCAGGCTTATCCCCGACCGTCTGAACTGGTCTGTTCTTTATTCGTAGTTTTTCTTGTATCCGACTGGTCTGCGGCAGATGTTTGTGTGACTGTAACCACTCGACTCGATCGATCGGAAAGCTTGCAAGAACTCTCGCAGACCTCGATCGGCTGGAAGCCGCCGACACTATCTGTAATTGACAGAGGCAAACGTCAGCGGAGCGGGCCGGACGGGACCGGTCGGCGGGGCGGGCGGGCTGTTCCGGGTCCCCTCGCGCGGCGGGGAGGCGCAGTCGTCTGGCAGCGGAGCCCGGGCCGACGGTGTAAACGAACAACTGCACTCTCACACGGAGCCGAGTCTGGGCCATCATAACCAAAGTCTGGAGGAGCGCCCCGGCGACCGAGGTGCCACGCGTGACGGTGCCGCCGTCTCTTCTGCGATCGGAACGGCGGGGGAGCTCGGCGCCCCGCGGCCGGTCCGTTCTGCGGCGTCTGGCGGCTCGGCGCTCGCCGTCTCCTCCGCGGGTCCGGCGGCGCCGCCTCCTGGGGGCGGCGACGTGACTGCGGGGGTGTCTCCGGCGGTAGCGTCGTTGGCTCCCCCGTCAGCTGACGCATGATCCGGAGTGCCGAACTCTTCCCGTGGACGCGGACGTTCGGCCCCGCGCTCCCGGCGTGAACGGCCTCTGGTGTGGAGCGACATGACGGACTCGCGTGCGGTGAGACATCCGTTGAGGCGGTGAGTCAATGCGACTGTGGCGTTTTCCACGGGTTGCGTCACTAGCTGGTCTGAAATTTTTAAGTTTATTTTGGATTCTATAAGGTCCGATTACGTTCTGTGATACAGTGAATCCTTAGAAGTAAAGACTATGAGGGGTGGCTGGACTGCTGGGCTGCGCTTTTGCCGGGCTGCCCGCGCCGCCCAGCCACCGCGCCGTCGCGTTCGGTGCAGGAGGGCGCGAATGTGTGGTGCGGGAGGGTGGGAGTGGGACGTACGGGAGGTGGGGGGCGTTGGGATTGTGGGTTGGAGACGGGGTCTTTGCGTAGTATTTGTATTGCGTCTTGTGTTAAGAGTATATACACTGCTGAATATCAAGATGTGTCGTTGCTGGTACATGCGGCGTTTGCAACGCGTGGTAACAGCCAGTCCGTCAAATCGCATGTTATATCTTTCTGTGTGCTATGACAAGATACACTAAAATCGCTACGCTAAATGTCAATGGATTAAGGTCATCAAATGATCCGTTGAAGCGACGTAAATTGTTTAAATGGCTGAAGTTACATAGGGTTGATATTGTTTTTCTTCAAGAAACGCACTCAGATCCGACAGTAGAAAACATGTGGCAGAAAGAGTGGGGAGGCCGAGCACTGTTCGCACACGGGGACTCGAGGAGCCGCGGTGTAGCTATACTTTTCAACCCTAGTGTCAAAGTCGATGTAACGCGTACAATACGTTGTGATAACGGCCGATTTATCATCGCCTGTGTAAATTTGAATAGGTGCGAGATAGTCTTGGTGTGTTCTTATGGTCCAAACGTTGATAATCCTGCAACATTCACCGAATTGCTGAATAGATGTAATGATATTGAATGCACTGAAATGATCTGAGGTGGAGATTTCAACTTTACTATGCAAGATATTGATAGAATGTCAACAGCTCGTAACGTACGCAACAACAACAAATGCAAGAAAGCTGTAGTGGACTACATGGTCGCAAATAATTTGATTGATATTTGGAGGCATCTTCATCCTTGCAAAAGGGAATTTTCATTCCATCGTTCAAATCCTGCGAGTAAATCGCGCATATATTTTTTCCTCATTAGCAACTCATTCTTACGCCAGTCTAAGGAACCATATGCTAAAATACTTGACGGCTATCTTGCGGACCATAAGCTAGTCCTTTTAGAGTTGGTCATCGAGCAGCCTGAAGTTGGCAAATCGTATTGGAAATTTAACAACGCCCTGCTAGCGGACGAAAATTTTGTTAATGATGCTAAGGAAAACATTAATTTAATACTGCAGGAAAATGTTTGTAACTCTCATAACCTTCGTCTCCAAACGGTGTTGTGTGTTTTTCGAGGCTGGGTTATTCAGTACTCAGCACGGGCCAGAAGGCAGATAGATTTTGATTTAAGAAGTTTAGAAGCAAAAATTAATGCCGCTAACAATGTCACTGAGGAGCCGGACAGTGCAGAGCTGAACCGGATGATTTCAGAGCGAGATAAGCTATTGGAGAAGGTGACCAGAATCAGCATTGATAGGAATCGAGCCCGGTGGAGGCACTTTGCCGAGCGGGGTACGGCTTACTTCCATGGACTTAATACGCGATATCGGGTTAACCCGCGCCCTGCTGGGGGGGGGGGTGTTTGAACACCCCCCCTTGTGGTTTTTCGCGAATATCTCAAAAACGGCGGCGCGGAGCGCCGCCATTTTTGGTACACCTTATCATACATCAATTCTACACATGTTGTGAAAATTTTAGACCAAGGTCATTCAAGGTCAGGTCACCAGGTCACTTGAAGTGACCTCACCTCATAAAAAGTTTCAATGTCTGTCATAGCTACACCGAGTGACCGATCGCTTTGAAACTTTCAGCGATTGCTAAGAGCAATAGCATGTACAAAATGTATATCTCAGAATTTTGATATCGATGACCTAAGGTCAGGTCAATTTTGCGACCTCCCCATTATAAGTCAATGGGAGAAAATTGAAATGCGCCTCTTTTGGATGAAAGACATTATAAACACTCCCAAACACCGAATTACAAGTGGTTTAGACACACTGAACTTGAAAATGGTGTCCGTGACCCTTGTTTGTGCCCTGAGGTCATCTTAGGTCACGAATGGTATCTAACAGTTTTTCGCAAATAACTTTTGATAGAGGCATGCTAGAGCGATGAAAACGCCTTAGATGTGTTCAGCTCGACGATACGGATCGACTGATATGCAACATGACCCTTTCCGGTCAGGTCATGACCTTGACCTGAGGTCAAATTTTCAAGTTGACCTTTCAAGGTCAAGTTATAGTTCATTCGATGCGTCTTGACGAGAGGAACACGACGCCGGTAAAAGTAAGCTCGCGCAAGGCTTGGGTCAAAAGTTATTGCAGAAAAACTGTTTTCGAAAAAATCGGCTATTTTTGCAGTTTTTGCCCCCTGCAGGCAAAACCGTTGACGTTAGGTCAAATCTGAGAGAATTACTCAGAAAGGGTGTTAATAGGGCTATCGAATGCGCTTTTCCGCGGCGCTGTAGCTCTATTGGTTCCCGAGTTATGCGTTGGCTTCTTGGAAATTGTCTACATTCGACCTGGAAATCGGCGAAATTTTGCCTTCAATGACCTCTGGTGACCTGACCTTTGACCTGACCAAAAAATTGACCGAAGTGATTTCGTCATTATTTTTGACGCTCTTTCGAACGCCGCCTTCCGCGTATCGCTACGTGGCCCAGGAGCCGAGTTACAAGGGGGGGTGTTCAAACACCCCCCCCCCAGCAGGGCGTGGAAATCCAGGACCCCCAGCAGGGCGCGGGTTAAAGCACCTTTAAAGTGCATGGCTCTGGTGCACTCCGGGGATGGCAGTTACTCGCAGGAAACTTCCAAAATGCTGCTCGAGTGCAAAACATTTTTTGGTGGTCTATATAATCGAAAAGATCGCATAAACGCTGATAGTTTTCTGGCGAACGTTAATTTACCGTCATTGTCACCGGAACAATGTAAGGAACTAGATGGCGAGCTTTCGTTAGACGAACTTAAAGATGCCCTCTTTTCGATGAAAAGCTCTACTAGTCCAGGTCCTGACGGATTCACTGTGCCCTTTTATAAAGCGTTTTGGACAGAATTGGGAGTTCTTATTCAATCAGCGTTAAATGAAAGTTATGAGCGAGGTTTTTTCGCTGAGGAATTACAGAGGAGTGTCACTATATTGATACATAAGAAAAATAAGGATACAAGATTCGTTGAGAATTTACGACCCATTAGTCTGCTAAATGTTCTATTTAAAATATTCACAAAAACCATTGCGCGGCGTGTCTCGAGGGTAATTGGACGTCTAATAAATGGAGATCAAACAGGATTCATAAAGGGTCGCTATATAGGCGAAAACATTAGATTGGTGCTCGATTTGATTACGTTTGCGGCAGAAAAGGAGAAGGGTGGCATGCTTTTGTTCTGTGATTGGGAGAAAGCATATGATTCTCTAAATTGGGAGTATTTGAAGTTCGTTTTGAAGCGGTTCAACTTCGGGGATAATTTCCTCAGATGGATCGACCTTATTTATCCCAGCCCAGACAACCCTCCTCCGAAGGCTCAGTTGCAGATAAACGGCCAACTGTCTGATCCGTACACAATTCTTAGGGGTCTGAGACAAGGGTGCCCACTTAGTTGCAGTTTATTTCTGTTAAGCATTGAGCCCATGCTACAAAAGATTCGGTCCAATCCGTTGATAGGAGGGTTTCACGTAGATAATACTTGCTTTAAAGTGTCTGCATATGCGGATGACACGTTATTCATATTGGATGGTAAGCCATCTTCTTTGCGTAACACGATACAGTGCTTGGAAGAGTTTAATGCAGTTTCTGGTTTGAAATTAAATAGACACAAGACACAGGCTGCATGGATAGGGCGGTTTGCTAGGAGAAAAGAGGGCATCTGTTCGGAATTAAACTTAGAATGGAAGTTTGATGTTGTTGAATACTTAGGCGTCACAGTAACCCTAGACAAACGTGACATGACTTATCCTATTCAAAGAAAATTGATAACCTTAAAAAGCGGCTGAACCCATGGCTAAGCCATGATTTAACGCCTTTTGGGAAAGTGCATGTATTAAAATCTGAGGCCCTATCACAACTAGTATATCTAATGTCAGTTCTCCCTATGCCCTCACAACAGCTCATTAAGCAGCTGGAAAGAATTATGTTCAGATTTATTTGGGGGAGCACAGAGAAAATAAAACGTTCAACAATGAAAAATTTGAAAAACGAAGGCGGCTTACAGGTTCCAGACATCAGGTCACAGGCGAACAGCTTAAAGATACATTGGGTTAAGAAATTCTTGGACCCAGACTGTACAAGTCCATGGAAGGTATTAATGCACGAAAAGCTTACTATCAGACGAGACATAACGGTATTTCATTGTAACGGCGATAAAAAATGCATCAGTCAAAGGCTGCGCAATGGATTTTGGGAGGAGGTCGCTGATGCCTGGTATAAATTAGCCGATGATTGTACCCCATCAGGTCGGCAAATTCTCTCCAAGATGATATGGTACAATAAAGACGTAAAATGTAGTAAGTCCATTAAAATTAGTCAAATGATTGCAAGAGGAGTCGTTCAAATAAAAGATATACACAACACCACTGAAAGACGGCTAATGACAGCTAGCGAGCTACAACTGCGCTTCCATATTTCGCATTTTATCGGCTGGAACAGTTTGCTCTTATCAATTCCAGCCCAATGGAAGCGAACCCTCGAGATGGAAAAACCGATAAACGACGACGAGCCGGAAATTTTAAGCGATATTAGTTCTATTCACAAGTGTGCCCAGTGGTCTTATCCAAAGCTTCTGAAATCAGTCCCAGTATCGGCACCAGAAACCGCCATAAGGAAATGGCAATCGGAATTAGTCCTGCCGTCACCTACGGTTTGGACCAATCTTTTTAAGAAGTTATACGTTAGTACCGCCGACTTTAGGCTCAGATGGCTTCAACTACGAATAATGCATCGTATTATCCCAACTAATAGCCGTTTGCACCTGTACGGAATCCTTCCCTCAGATAGCTGCGACCGTTGCCCAAGTTCACGCGAGTCTATCTTGCATTTGTTCTGGCTCTGTCCAGCAGTGTTGCGCTTTTGGGCCCAGTTGCGACAGCTGCTGAGGCTGCGAGATCCATTGTCGGCTCCGGCTGTACTGCTTGGTGTAAACCTGCCACACTGTCGCGGATCTGGGAATCAGTTATATATGATTGTGTTACTAGGGAAATGGTATATATGGCGATGCAGACTGAATAGCGCAGCACCGAACATGCAGGGGTTCGTGGGTATGTGTAGTGATTATATTCGGGTCGAGCGATATCATGCTTTAGTTACTAGCACAATGCATACATTTAACCAGGAATGGCACCAGCTGAGGGAAATGTTAAAAAACAGCAAGCATCCGCCGTAGGTTAGTAGAGGTAGACAGGGACAACCTAGCGTGTGAACTGTTTATTGTAATTATGTGTGGGATTGGACACAATACGTGATATAATTGGCAACTGTTGAGTGTATGACCACGTGATGATTGATGTATAAATACACCCCCGGCGGAAGCCTGGGCAAACTGAAAAAAAAAGACAGAGGCAAACGTCTTTCACGATTATTGCATAAAATTTAAAGCCTCGGTCACACTTAAACGGATTGGACCAACGGACGAGAAACGGACGAGAACTGTCAGCGTCCGGTGATGTCCGTTTGTTTCCGTTGGACGTCCGTTTGTCATCCATTAATATCCGTTCCATGTCCGGTGGTGTCCGGTTGAGCACACCGGACACCACCGGACATGGAACAGATATTAACGGATGAGAAACGGACGTCCAACGGAAATGAACGGACATCCCCCGGACATCACCGGACGCCGTCCGTTTCTCGTCCTTTAGTCCAATCCGGTGAAGTGTGACCGGGGCTTAACCTACGGCTGTCTCAAGACACCGGGAATGGTGATGGTATGAGGCGGGCAACGACGATCAAGTTCTTACTTTTAATAAATCAACAATGTAGTAGGGCCTCTGTCTCTGTCTGTATCACAATGTTACCTATGTCGTGATGTAAAATGTGAAAACTTCGATTTTTCAGAAAATTACTGGTGGGGCAAATCTTTGAGGCTGGTGGGCCATTTCGGGTCACTGGTGGGCCATTTGGCCCACCAGTTAACATGTTAGCCAGTGAGTTCCACGCATGTCGACATATTTATCTGCACGTTTCTAGGCTTTTTGTGATAGAAAACGAACCAACATGTGTCATGACCAGGGCCGACATGATCATATCACATGTTGGATCAGGGGCCGAACGGCTGTAGGGCGGGTTACTACGATCCCCCATACCTACTTAAGAAGCTATGAAACGGCCAATACGGGCGGGGTTAAAATTTGATACCCGCTTTCCAGTCACTGCGTCTCGTAACGGCGCACACGCTTTTTGCGAAGATCTAGCTAAAATAATCAGGAGCGAAACGACGACAGGGTTTGCACCCGCTGCCCTCTGGCCGGATCACATGTATAACACTAAAAGGTGACTAAAATATCGGGAAGCTTCACTATCAATTTATCAAAGGTATGAACTAGTGATGTCAATTACGGAAAATCGTGATACCGATACCAAACCAAATACAAACAATACCCATGGAAAAATACTGAAACCTAACCGACTTGGGAACATGAGGGAAATACCAATTTTTACCAAACTCACAGACTCATTTACATTAGATACATTAGAGATCATTAGATTGATAGATATTACATTAGATACTCATTTACATTAGATACTCACTTTTAGTGATGTCAATTTCAGAAATTTTGGAAACCAATACCAAACCGATACCGACCAAAACCACTGAGAGTATACCAAAACCGAACCGATTTTCAGAAACAGGGGGAAATACCGACTAGATACCGAAATCAGGGAATTATCTTCAAACTTTCTCAAGACATATGATAAGCCTTGAAAGGCACCTAAAACTTTGAAATAAGGTAACAAAAACAAATCAGGCAGTCTCTTAATTATTTGCATTGCAAAAAAACATTTATAACTTATTTTGTAACTATTAACAAATATTCAGGTCAGTCATTTTACTGGAATGTGGATTCAAGTCAACTGCATGAGGTGTTTGGAAAATAACTTGAACCCTGAATCTTGTCCATGCCTGAACCATCAAACATTCTTTCAATTCAAGTCATTCATTTCCAGTCCGGTCAAGACAGGGTTAAGTGTGTTATCATGATCCAAAAGTGGTGACCCAATTGACAATGATGGGCTACACCTTGGGCTGGCTACACCATTAATGTAAACAAAGCCCATGATACCTAAGGCCTGGTCGGAATCGGCTGCTGTGCTGTTGTCAGCTGAGATCCAAGCCCCTGATTGGTTGAGATATTGATGACGTATAACGCCTTCCCGCGCTGTGACGTCATACCTCTGCTGACAGCCGGCTTTTCGGCTGCTGGGAGAAGGCAGCAGCACGTCAGCCGAAATTCAAAGTGGCTCGAAAGTGGCGCATGTAAGTCAAAGCGCAGCTTTATAGTGCAGGTGGTTATTTTTATATACTAGTTTTTGACGTATTTTGTATTAAATATTTTTCGCGAAAGATAGCAATTATTTCTTTTTCATGGCGCAATGTGCGAGTCAGCCTGAAAACAGTACCTACAAATCGAAATGCCAGCACCGCCTCAATTATCAATCCTGTAATTTTTTCTACAGCCTCGGCAAATAAACCTCAGAAATATAATGTAACGACTAACGGAAGATAGTCGTTGAAAAAAGCGCGAAAATGCTACCTCTCCTCAAGCCTCAACTCTCAACCCCTATGCTCAACCCTATCTGTCGAGCGCCATCTTAGCATCTCAGCGCCATCTGGGCTGACGTTTCCTGTCAGCCGATTATGAACAAGCCCGTCAGCAGCGTGGTGTGGGCGGGGCTTATTCTCGGCTGACAAAGTTCTGTCAGCCGATTCCGACCAGGCCTCTACAGTTAAACCCAAGTAGCATGGTGATTGGTGACGATACTGACGCAGCCAATTTTTCTTCATAAACAAATGTGTAACACAACAAAACTTGATAAATAATTACTTACGAGGCACACTGATAGATAGCAGACACCACTGTAATGATATCGCGATGAGATCTAAGTAAAATGTCCATAATTTTACGGAAGCATTGACACACGTCACGTGTCATCTCTTCCATAATGGCGGCCTTACAGGCGGCGGCCATTTGCATTAATGATTTAACTGTATAAAATAAAGTTTTTCTTTTCTTTTTTGCTTAAATCCACTTAAATCAAAATTCCTTGTATAAATTTTGACATCTTAAAATTAATTCAAGAAAGTTGTAGGCCACTTTTGCTGAGAAATGAAGTACCAGAAAAACATACTTGTTCAATTATTTTCAATTAGTTTTTGAGCTATATCGGTTCCTCAACCTGGCGCAGCTGAGACATTGAAATGTTTTTAGATGTGTTCAGTTTTGAAACTGCTGTGTGCGAGTCAAGCCAAAAGCCAATTATATTTTATGAGTGCTTATGATTAAATTGCTAGCGACCTGTATCTGTTGAGAGAGCAGGAAAGAGAACACTAATTGAAGAAAATAAATTATCCACAGGATCATGACAGCATCGCTCACTACAAGGCTTTTTGAAGTTGAGCGAAGTTGAAGATTTGTGGGGTGATGCGGGTGATGATGAAGTGACAAATGCTGCCTTAAATATTAAATGATAATGGTGAAGCTAGTGCTGTATTAAACAGGGTTTTGGATAATGTAATTGCATTGCAGTAAAATGGAGAGGAAGACAAGGTCAAGATCAATCACAGACTCCTCAAAGCAAAGTCAAATTTGTTGCTAATAAATGCTTTGGAAATTTTGAGAAAGGTAGTTTAAGTATGTTTTCCAGCATTCAGTGAGTTAAACATTAATTCATGTTTATGTCTTGCACATTGACTTTCTTTGTAGGATAATTATCCTCATGGCATTGGAATTTGCTAACACTGATATGTTGCCATTTAACATTGGTAGACTGATGTATTTGATATTACAGTTGATGTGTTTGCCCATTTGTTAGGACATCATGCATTTGGGAGAAATGTGTCATGATTGCCATTTTTCTTCATCCAGTGTCATTTAGCAAAATCAAATTTGAGTTCAGAAGGTTTATCAAAAATGCTTTCAAATATTTTATGACAGTAGTTGATTTTCATGATACCGACAAAATACCAAATGCTTTTGGTATATAATACCGAATACCGAATCGGTATTGGTTCGGTATCGGTATACCGAAATTTTGGTAACCGATTGACACCACTACTCACTTTACATTAGAGAGGATTCGTAACACCAACAAAATACCAACTGCATTCGCCATGAAATACCAAATACCAAGCTGGTATAAGTTTGGTATTGTTATACCAAAAAGTTGGTATCCGATTGACATCTCTAGTCTGAACCCTCGCCCGTATGGGGGGTGTCGAATGGACCCCCTTGGTTTTACGCGAATAACTCGCGTAAAAAGCGGCCGATTGCGACGAAACTTTCCGTACCCTCGAGTTAATTTATTTTTACACCTACCCTCAAAATTTCATGACCCTGACCCAAATGACCTTTGACCTGTGACCTATTTCTCGAGACCATGTTTCGCCGGAATCGCGATCCGGCGTATGTCGGCTGGCATTAGCCGGGCGTTTGCAGATTTTTGTGGTTGTAAGTGTTTAAACATGTAATATGATGCCGGTCCCCTGTATTAGGGTGGATCTCAAGGTCACCTGAAGGTCAGGCCACGTCATTGACCTTTGATGACCTCGGTTCACTTTTTCGAGTTGTAGCATGTTTCTAGGCTAGTTTTTGGAGCTGAATTCAAATTTAGCAAACATTTGAACATTTACGAAGTAGTTTTGGTATCTTCGTAACATGCTACGAAGCTGTCAGAGGCTGTTCACACGTGCTACGAATACCCGTCACGACCCCTACTGGTTGACCTGACCTGACCTGACCCGACCTGGCCTAAATGCATAAAGTCATCACCTGCAATCAAAACTTATATGATATTCGTGATCAGCACCCCGAAAAAAAAACATAGCAGCCACACTTAACGACGACGTTCTAACAAGTCCCGATTTTCAAGACTTTTGGGTCATTGACCTGACCTGGAAGGTCAATCGATGACCTAGGACCTTAACCCTCGCCGGCACAGGCCATTTTTAGTCCTTCGACGGCACAAGGCGTTGGTACGACACCCCCTCCCTCGCGTTTGGCCCCTGATCGAGCTACAGCTTCGCAGAAAAAAAAACGAGCGTGTTGTCCGTCACGAAAAGAAGCCAATGATACCCAATTTTAAGGTCCTAGGTCATCGGGTGACCTTCCAGGTCAGGTCAATGACCCAAAAATCGGGAATATCGGGACCTGTTAGAAAGTCGTAAAGTGTGGCTGCTAAGGGTTTTCCGGGGTGCTGATCACGAATATCGTGTTTGTTTTGATCAGAGATGATGTTTGTAAGCATTTAGACCAGGTCGGGTCAGGTCAGGTCAGGTCAACCGGTAGGCAGGGGCGTCGTTTGTATAGGCCTGGTAGGGCCCGAGCCCTACCAATGTTTATTTGGGCCCTAATAGGCCGGTAAGGGCCCTCAGAGGCCACCAATAGGCTCTCAGAGCCGAGGCCACCAATGCGCCCTCAGAGCCAAGGCCACCAATGGGCCCTCAGAGGCCAGCAAGAGATTCTCAGAGACCGTGAGGGGCAGGCTGGTAAGAGGCCCTTGGCGGCCTCTTAGGGCCTTAACTGGTGACAAGGGCTCTAAGAAGCCGGCGTGGGGCACTTACGAATATCTTAATACGCCACTTAGGGGCCCATGAGATGCTCTGACGAGCCCTGTGGGGTCCCTTTGAGACGAAATATGGCCAGCGTGGACCCTCAGCGGCCGATTGGCGCCGCAGGGACCCGAAGGGCCCCCTGGACCCGATGGGAGGGCACGCGCCCCCTGTGCCCCCCCCCCCACTTGGCTACGCCACTGGAATCTATCATGCTATGTTTAAGATCTCTGCAAGATGTATCCCCCGTTTGCTGACACTGCGGAGAAAAGGCAAGCTCGAAAGGAGGCTTAGCGGGGTGTTTGGCCCCTTATCGAATATCTACACCTTTTTAGGCGCAATTTCAAAAATTTAAAGACCAAATTCAAAAAGTTTACATTCAAAATGCACGTGAACGTTTTGAATTTGGTCTTTAACTTTTTGAAATTGCGCCTAAAATGCTGTAGAAGATATCATTGACTTGTCACCGTAAAGGAATTGTGGGCGTCACACGTTGACACTAAGGGACATCGTGCCGAGTTGCGCAAGTGGAAGCACAGTGCACACCGAGTAACGGCCACCAAATGAGTGGTACGAGTTGAAGTTAGTCGGCAAAGTGATAGTGGTTACATTTTGGTATGCCGACGGGGCTCTGCTTGTCAACTTTCTAAAACAGGGGCGCACAATTGATGATGTGCGTCCATTCGATAGACATCGAGGAGAGGCTATAGGGAAGCTGACATAAAGTGTGCAACTGATCCACGGCCACGCACCTGCGTACTTGCGCGGGGTGACGATAAGTTAAGTGATGAAATGTGGCTTCGAGTTGTTGTCGCATCCACTTTTTTTCCGAACCCTGCACCCTCTGGTTGCCACCTCTTCCCCAACATAAGGAAATTAGCAGTGGCAGCTTCGCTGACTGCAGGGAGACTAAAGCAGCTGTCTTGGACGTGGGATGGGTCCAAAACCCAATGATTATGGAGACTTTGAGGGCTCTCCCGAAGGCCGAAGCGCTGCGCGAAATGTGTTTGTTCTAGCGGTGGTTATTTGAATAAATGAACTTTTTGTCTAATAAGTCGATGATGTATCTCTCTGCTTCTTCATGGTCGGGCATGTAACTTTCTGAATGCCGGCTTGTACCGTCATCCTTTTATTTTGGCAAGCAGGTCTTTCTAACTATCGTGGTGTTTCGAGACCTCGTTAGTTGTCGAACCCTGCGATTGGCGTGGGCCTTCAAAGCCGTTCCTGGCCCGTAGCCGTCTTTTCATTCGGCTTGGGCCATCAAAACCGTCTGGCCCCTTTCAGCACAGCCGTGCTTTTAAGTCGGCGTGGGCCTCTTTCAGAATGGCGTGCATTCCTCCGACACTTATAAACTGCCTATTAACTGCACGTTTTGTGCATGGAGCTCGTTGAGGACCTAGACTTCCAAAATGTTTTTTTCCACAGTTTATTACATAATTCGCATAAAAACACCGGCATGAAAACATTGTTGTGGTCACCATCGGCGACCCGCCTGGCCAGGCGGGACGGTGCCGTCCACGGCCCTGGGGAGAGTGGGGGATGCTCCCCAGCGGGGAGATTGATGGCTACCTCCCCGGCGCTCCAGGCGGGCCGCCAGCCCCCGCCCGCACCGCCCGGCAAGCAACCCCGGGCGGTGCCCCCTAACCGCCGACCGGGCGAGCGAAACGTCGACCCGTCTAGGTCGGCGCTCCGCACGCCCGGCCGGCCGACCGGCCCCTCACAGTAGGGGCCAGTCCCGGGTTGGCCCGGATGGGTCATAGGGGCGGGGGCTTGTTTCGCGCACATCGTTTTCCACTGATACAGACACATCATTGAGCGCTTCTTCACGATCGCCCAGACAGCACTCCAATGGTTTTTGCCGTAGCACACCAGAGTGTGCTAAACTGTTCGGCTTTATCGTTTAGTCTATGTACACCTACCTGCACATTAAAAAACGTCTGCAAATGAATCAAAAACAACCGCACCGTTACATCACTTCCTTTTTTACTTTGTTTCCATATAAAAGATTTGGCCAGTAATAGCAATAGGTTTAAACCATAATGTTTGTTTGAATCAACACCAAACAATATCTTACGAGGAGATAGCTCCATATTGTTATATGACCGGTTTCCTCTTTTAAACGCTCTCCATACTTCATCCCAAAAAGCCTCAACTTTTGGGCAGTGTACAAATAAATGTGATGCTGTTTCTACAGCTCGTTTACAAAACACGCACTGGTCATTTTCGACCATTCCGAACATCTTTAACATTTTTCTCGTTGGCAATATTCTGTGCAAGATGCGAAATTGCAGCCATCTTAGATCAATATTCTTTGTACTTTCGGTTAGATATTTCGTTATCTGTCTCCAGTCCGGAGCCAAACCAAGTTCTGCAACCCATTTACGTTCGCATGAACACGTTTCATTTAGTTTAGGTTTTACTAAAATTATATAAGCCCATTTCGTAGTACTTTCTACGTTGAATAACCTTTCCAATGTTATGTGAGCATCTGACGCAGGTTCAGAGCATCGTTGCACCGATCGCCATTCCGATGGTATCTTGCTGACCAGTGAGTTACACGTCATTATGTCCAAACCACTCCATTTCTGTTTTAGTTCTAGTGCAGTGAACCACTTCTTTGACGGAAAGTTATACAAATGTTTTACATGTGTGATCTGCAATGCCTTCATTACTCGCAATTGATAGTTCGTAAATGATGATTCAATGTTTAAGTTCCGATTTAAAAACAAAACCTGTGTCATAATCTCGTCTGTTTCACCACTGCTCTGTAGTATCTGGGCCCATGCTGACAGTGCCTGGTCCCAGAACATCGGGAGATGTCTCCGTCGGATTTGCAGGACGCCAATGTTACATTGAAAGATATTTAACCTGTCGCTGACCTGAAGGTACTCATTTACAAATAATTTCCAGCTCGATTCCTTCGGGTCCAACCAACGTTTGATCCATGCTACTTTAAGTGCGTTTGCGAACGATTCAACGTCTGGCGCCCCAATGCCACCTTCTAAGAACTGTCTCTTTGCTATTCCACGTTTTATTTTATCCTTCTTTCCCCATATGAATTTAAATAACAACGATTCCAACTTTCTTATGTAGGCCTTATCAGGATTCTCAATTACAGCGAAAACGTGGACGAATTTAGAGAGCAAGAGTGATTTCACTAGAATTACTCTGCCAAGTGGCGTTAGACTCCTTTGTACCCATGGGGACATGGCCTTCTCTATTTCTTCAAGCTTACAACTATAATTTATATCTCTTGTACTTTGACTATCGGGAAGTATTTTGACACCGAGCAGTTCTAAAGGCTCTCCTATTTTTAACCATTTCAGATTTAACTCCTGACAAATCGGGGCACCCCGATGCCTTGTAACACCCATCCATGAACAGATCGTCTTTCCCATATTAAGCTGTAGACCTGAGACCACTCTGAATTCATTCAACACATTTACTGCATGCCTTAAGGAGCTTTCCGATCCATCTAAGATCAGAGTTAGATCGTCTGCATATGCCGACAATTTTATTTCTCTTCCGGAAGTTGTTATCCCTTTAATCCGCTCAGCTGCACGGATTTTTCTCAAAAGCGGTTCGATGCACAACAACCATATCAAGCAGCTCAAAGGGCATCCTTGTCTTATACCGCGCTCTATTTGAAAATTCGATGATAGAAAGTTGCTCACGTTTACTCTACTGTTACTATACGAAGTGGTTGGATAAAGCATAGCTATCCATCTTTGAAAAGTTTCTCCAAATCCATACGCTCGAATTACTTCATTCAAATAGTCCCAGCTTATAGAATCATAGGCCTTCAAAAAATCACATTGCATTAGCAACGCTTTAATTTTCTTTCTTTTTGCATATTCCATTAAATCCATAATCAGTCTTATGTTTTCTCCGATATAGCGTCCTTTCATGAACCCAGTCTGGTCAGAGTGGATAAAGTCACCTATTACTTTCTTTAAGCGTAGCGCCATAGCTTTTGCAAGAATTTTGTACGGTACTGGCAGTAAGCTTATTGGCCTTAAGTTTTCCACACACCTTTTATCTTTGCCTTTCTTTGGGATTAGCGTTATTATACTTCCGGAAAAAGAGTCTGGTAATGTACCGCGTTCATAAATTTCAGCTATCAGCGCGAGCAGCAACGGACAGAAAATGTCCCAAAAAGTTTTAAAAAATTCAACTGTCCAACCGCAAGGACCAGGCGCTGTATTTAACTTCATAGAGGAGAGCGCAGCCGTCAACTCCGCCTCTGTAAACCGCATGTCACATTCCTCTCTTTGTGCTTCCGTAATTGCATCGATCGACTCTAAAAAAGAAACGGTTTCTCTTTCTGGCGTCGGCACACGTTTATAAAGCTTGCCATAAAAGGCGGTGCATTCGTTCAACATCTGATCTGCGCTGTCAGACAGTTCTCCAGTATCTCTTACATGATGTAAGAACAAAGATGGTATAGAGCGTGACCTCGCTTTACGTTGTTCAAGTGAAAAGAAATAAGCCGAGCTCTTTTCGGCATACGCTGCCCAATTGACTTTGCATCTGAACATGTTCGCTTTTGTTCTAAGCTCTATTATCTCGTTTCTCTTCTATAGCTCCTTGCAGTTGCTCATCATTTTCGTTTGCATCACTTTTAACAGAAATTATTTTCTAGCCTTTTCAGCCGTTCCTCTCTAAGTCGTTTCTTCCGTGACGCGTACTGAATTACCTTACCACGTGTCATGCAAAGCACTGTATCAAAAAGAAGCGTACGGGATATTTCATTTGTATCGTTCTCTCTAAGGCTTCTCGAATGAAAACGCTTGTCTCGTCGACAAAAGCTTCGTCTGTCAGTAACGAATTATTAAATTTCCAATACCCTGGACCTCTGGTTTGACTCATGGGGCAAACTGTCAGCTGCACAGCCCGATGATCGGCTAGGAAAGGTGGCAATATGCTGCATTTAACATGCGCTTCTGGCAAACATAAATTTTCTGATATAAAAAAGTAATCTAATCGAGATCTAGAAGACCCCCTTGAAAATGTAAATTGCGCGGCAGTAGGATGCAGTTTGCGCCATATATCAACAAGACTAAACTCATCTAAAGTCTCTCTCAGAGCTCTACTTCTTAGCCGACAGTAGTCTCGGACCGTTCTCTGATTTTGCCCATCTCGGTCCAGATTCGGATCTAACGTTACATTGAAATCTCCTGCAATATATTAACCACCTGCATTTCAGTCAACCAATTGTTCGCGAGCATGATTGATTCGATCTCGTCTGTGTTTGGACAATAAATATTTCCGATCAAAATCGATTTGCCTTCAAATATCCCTTTAATGAATAGGGCTCTGCCCTGATCATCTCTTCGAATTTCTTTTATCTCAAGATCAAGACCTCGCCGCATGAGTATGCAAACACCCCTACTGTTACTAGTACCGTTAGAGAAGTAACTATCTCCACCCCATTCATGCGACAGAATGTGCTGCATCGAATCAGAACAGTGCGTCTCCTGTAATAAAACATCGCAACGCTGAGCCTTCAGCCAAGTGAATACTTTACGCCTTTTGGGCACCATTGCATCGTTACTGGCCAAACCGTTAACGTTAAATGTTATAACGTTTAGCATCTTAGTTTTTTCTTTCTTTTTTAGTTTTTTGTTACCACCGCTCCTCTCCTACCTATACATAAACTTTTTCTCTTGGTATAAACACTCATACCCACGCCATACATGCCACCATACATTTGCACTTTTCTAATGTTCACTCGTATACACAATCTTAACACTACATCATAGCTAACGCGCGCACATATGCACACGCAACACACGTTTACTGCGCTGAGTACCTTATATCTAAAGCGCGGCCCATCGTGGCATACAGTTGTTTGGTCAGTGACACTACATGCCATATCGCCACTGGTTCCCTCCTTAGTCGGTATGTACACCTGCATAACTGCGACTTTTGCACGTTTATCTCTACTCGCTCCCCCTCTAGTCTACTTTACTGTGTCCCCCTCGCACGAATTTGCGAATATCGCCACCGAAGCGGTGACGTGCCCCAGACGCCGACGCCATCACACCGCGGCTACCTCCCACCCGACCCGCCGAAGTCCCCCCGCCAGCGGCCGCTCGACCTCTACCTTTGCCCGGTGCAGAAGTTGCGCTGTCACCGGTACCGCAGCCGCCGTCACTCTCGGAAACACCAGGCTGAGGACCGGTCCCCGCCGCGGCGTCGGAGCCAGCTCCCGTGGCGGTGGAGCCGATCGCCGCCGGATCCGGGCCGGTCTCCGCGGCGGCGGAAACCGCCGGGAGAGTCGCCGCGGCCGGGAGACCACGGTCCAACGGAGCAGAAACGACTTGCGTCCAGGTCCGCTCTTCTCCGATTTCTCTGCCGCCACCGTCTGCGTACATGTGCTGCCGCTGCTCTGTGTTGACATCCTGCGGGCTGCGGCTCAGCGTTCGCCGCCGTGCCGCTGATCGCGGGGCTGAGTCTCCGACGCGCCACTGCCGCTCCCCTGGGTCAGCCGAGTCTCCACCTTCCACCGCAGGTGTCGCCTCAGCCGCTCCCAGTGAGACCCGCGGAGACTGACGTGGTGAATGTGATGCTTCGATCCTCTGGTTGGCAGACTGTTCGGCCAGGTGCCTCCACAGCCGCTCCAGCGCCGCCTCCGACCGCACCGGACGCGGCCGGTCGTGCTGGCTGGTGACTACGAACACGGTGCCCTCCCTGGTGAACACCGTGCTAATCAGGCTGTTCCGCTTCAGCTTCATCAGCTCGTTGAACAGCCACTGCCTGAATGGGGTGAGGCGCTCCCTGATGTAGAGGCCCGTGCCTCTCAGTCTCGTCTTGTTGCGCACTAGGAAGAATCTGTCCGAACCAGCTGCCACTGTGGTGAAGTGCACCCGGATCTGACGTTCATCGCGCTGCACCTCTCCGATCTGACTCATGTCCAGGTCATAGTTCATGAGGCTCTGGATCAAGTCTTGGAGTTGGCGGGCTGTGTCCTCGCCTCTGCTGGAGCGTGGTACTCGGGCGGTCGCCGGTCCGCTGAACACCAGCCAGCCGTGCATCTCCCTCTGCTGCAGCTGATCCAGCTCCTCCATCACCGCCAGGCGCTCGGCTTGGTGGCGGTAGTTTTTATCTGCCTGCTGGGCTCGCTGCTCCACCTCTCCAAGTCTTTTCGCCAGAGTTTCGTTCGTGGTGAGCGCGAAGCTGAGAGAGGTTTCTAGGGCAGTCATCCGCTCATCGTTGTGGCGCCGTATCTCCTCCGCTAATGACTTGCTGTTGCGAGCGTTCTCCGAGCGGATGAACTCTTTCAGGTCCGTGATGACATCCACATCACCGTCTCCGTCCTGCCCCGCCTGGCTGCTGCCATCATCGTCCACATCGGCGGTGCGGGGTTTTTTCCACCGTCCTTGTGGAGTGGGCTGACGGTTTTCCGCTTGTTTCTTCCCATGGTGGCGCGGTGAAGAAACTCAGCTTCTCGGACTGGCCGGAAGGTGTCACTACCGTCACCCCGGCTCTGCTGACGTGACCGGGCGACTTGATGGCGAGGTCCAGCTTGAGTGGGTGTTCGCTAGATGTCACCACCGTCGCCCCTGTCTGTCGTGACCTCCGGGCTGCCAGACGTGTCAGACGAGACAAAACCGGCGCACCCAGTGAGAATAATCACGGTGATTTTTAATCAATGCCTTTCAAATTCACAACTTGAAAATGATATCCACGCCGGTGTTAGGGCGTTAAGTACCTCTTGAAAATACTTTCGCTCCGGTACTCACGCTACTTCCGCTGGAATAGCTAAAAAACAGACGGAGCTCACACCACCAGCTGACCGTGAATATGGCAGCACTCTGAAATGTTTTTTTTTTAAGATTTTGGTTTGTCTTGTCAATGACCAGGGCGAAAAAATAAGTGGCCGAAATCCGATGAGAAAGGCAGATTTGGGGATGCCCTACCTTTTAAGCCCCGCCACATGTGGCCGGCCGCCGCCTTTGGGCCCTACCAATCATTTTCGGAAAACGACACCCCTGACCTGGTGACCTGACCTTGAATGACCTTGGTCTGAAATTTTCACAACATGTGTAGAATTGATGTATGTATGATAAGGTGTACCAAAGACGGCGGCGCTCCGCGCCGCCGTTTTTGAGATATTCGCGAAAAAACCACAAGGGGGGTGTTCAAACACCACCCCCCCCAGCAGGGCGCGGGTTAAGGCACCAAAACTACTTCGTAAATGTTCAAATGGTTGCTAAATTCGAACTCAGCTAAAAAAAAACTAGCCTAGAAACATAAAAAACTCGAAAAAGTGAACCGAGGTCACCAAAGGTCAATAACCTGACCTGACCTTCAGGTGACCTTGACACCCACCCTAATGCATGGGAGCAACATCAAGTCACATGTTTGAACGTTTGAAACCACGAAAAGCTTGCAAACGCGCGGCTAATGCGAGCCGACATACGCCGAATCGCGATTCCGGCCAAACATCGTCTCAGAAAAAAGATCACAGGTCAAAGGTCATTTGGGTAGGGGTCATGAAATTTTCAGGTGGGTGTAAAATTGATCGATGC